>NC_086444.1:482091263-482423263 GCF_028390025.1 Pseudophryne corroboree
ACCGTCAGGGGCTTTAAAACGCCCATTTACCTCAGTCGGTCGACACAGACATAGACACGGACACTGACTCCAGTGTCGACGGTGAAGAAACAAACGTATTTTCCTTTAGGGCCACACGTTACATGTTAAGGGCAATGAAGGAGGTGTTACATATTTCTGATACTACAAGTACCACAAAAAAGGGTATTATGTGGGGTGTGAAAAAACTACCTGTAGTTTTTCCTGAATCAGATAAATTAAACGATAGAAAATTTTTGGCGGTATACCTTTTCCCGCCAGAAGTTAGGGCGCGTTGGGAAACACCCCTTAGGGTGGATAAGGCGCTCACACGCTTATCACAAGTGGCGTTACCGTCTCCAGATACGGCCGCCCTCAAGGAGCCAGCTGATAGAAGGCTGGAAAATATCCTAAAAAGTATATACACACATACTGGTGTTATACTGCGACCAGCGATCGCCTCAGCCTGGATGTGCAGCGCTGGGGTGGCTTGGTCGGATTCCCTGACTGAAAATATTGATACCCTTGACAGGGACAGTATTTTATTGACTATAGAGCATTTAAAGGATGCATTTCTATATATGCGAGATGCACAGAGGGATATTTGCACTCTGGCATCAAGAGTAAGTGCGATGTCCATATCTGCCAGAAGATGTTTATGGACACGACAGTGGTCAGGTGATGCAGATTCCAAACGGCACATGGAAGTATTGCCGTATAAAGGGGAGGAGTTATTTGGGGTCGGTCCATCGGACCTGGTGGCCACGGCAACAGCTGGAAAATCCACCTTTTTTACCCCAAGTCACATCTCAGCAGAAAAAGACACAGTTTTTTCAGCCTCAGTCCTTTCGTCCCCATAAGGGCAAGCGGGCAAAAGGCCAGTCATATCTGCCCAGGGATAGAGGAAAGGGAAGAAGACTGCAGCAGGCAGCCCATTCCCAGGAACAGAAGCCCTCCACCGCTTCTACCAAGTCCTCAGCATGACGCTGGGGCCGTACAAGCGGACTCAGGTGCGGTGGGGGGTCGTCTCAAGAGTTTCAGCACGCAGTGGGCTCACTCGCAAGTGGACCCCTGGAGCCTACAAGTAGTATCCCAGGGGTACAGATTGGAAATTCGAGACGTCTCCCCCTCGCAGGTTCCTGAAGTCTGCTTTACCAACGTCTCCCTCCGACAGGGAGGCAGTATTGGAAACAATTCACAAGCTGTATTCCCAGCAGGTGATAATCAAAGTACCCCTCCTACAACAAGGAAAGGGGTATTATTCCACACTATATTGTGGTACTGAAGCCAGACGGCTCGGTGAATTGGAAACAATTCACAAGCTGTATTCCCAGCAGGTGATAATCAAAGTACCCCTCCTACAACAAGGAAAGGGGTATTATTCCACACTATATTGTGGTACTGAAGCCAGACGGCTCGGTGAGACCTATTCTAAATCTGAAATATTTGAACACTTACATACAAAGGTTCAAATCAAGATGGAGTCACTCAGAGCAGTGATAGCGAACCAGGAAGAAGGGGACTATATGGTGTCCCTGGACATCAGGGATGCTTACCTCCATGTCCCAATTTGCCCTTCTCACCAAGGGTACCTCAGGTTCGTGGTACAGAACTGTCCCTATCAGTTTCAGACGCTGCCGTTTGGATTGTCCACGGCACCCCGGGTCTTTACCAAGGTAATGGCCGAAATGATGATTCTTCTTCAAAGAAAATGGACGATCTCCTGATAAGGGCAAGGTCCAGAGAACAGTTGGAGGTCGGAGTAGCACTATCTCAAGTAGTTCTACGACAGCACGGGTGGATTCTAAATATTACAAAATCGCAGCTGTTTCCGACGACACGTCTGCTGTTCCTAGGGATGATTCTGGACACAGTCCAGAAAAGGGTGTTTCTCCCGGAGAAGAAAGCCAGGGAGTTATCCGAGCTAGTCAGGAACCTCCTAAAACCAGGAAAAGTGTCAGTGCATCATTGCACAAGGGTCCTGGGAAAAATGGTGGCTTCTTACGAAGCGATTCCATTCGGCAGATTTCACGCAAGAACTTTTCAGTGGGATCTGCTGGAAAAATGGTCCGGATCGCATCTTCAGATGCATCAGCGGATAACCCTGTCTCCAAGGACAAGGGTGTTTCTTCTGCGGTGGCTGCGGAGTGCTCATCTATTAAAGGGCCGCAGATTCGGCATTCAGGACTGGGTCCTGGTGACCACGGATGCCAGCCTGAGAGGCTGGGGAGCAGTCACACAGGGAAAAAATTTCCAGGGAGTGTGATATAGTCTGGAGACTTCTCTCCACATAAATATACTGGAGCTAAGGGCAATTTACAATGCTCTAAGCTTAGCAAGACCTCTGCTTCAAGGTCAGCCGGTATTGATCCAGTGGGACAACATCACGGCAGTCGCCCACGTAAACAGACAGGGCGGCACAAGAAGCAGGAGGGCAATGGCAGAAACTGCAAGGATTCTTCGCTGGGCGGAAAATCATGTGATAACACTGTCAGCAGTGTTCATTCCGGGAGTGGACAACTGGGAAGCAGACTTCCTCAGCAGGCACGACCTCCACCCGGGAGAGTGGGGACTTCATCGGGAAGTCTTCCACATGATTGTGAACCGTTGGGAAAGACCAAAGGTGGACATGATGGCGTCCCGCCTGAACAAAAAACTGGACAGGTATTGCGCCAGGTCAAGAGACCCTCAGGCAATAGCTGTGGACGTTCTGGTAACACCGTGGGTGTACCAGTCGGTGTATGTGTTCCCTCCTCTGCTTCTCATACCCAAGGTACTGAGAATTATAAGACATAGAGGAGTAAGAACTATACTCGTGGCTCCGGATTGGCCAAGAAGGACTTGGTACCCGGAACTTCAAGAAATGCTCACAGAGGACTCATGGCCTCTGCCGCTAAGAAGGGACTTGCTTCAGCAAGTACCATGTCTGTTCCAAGACTTACCGCGGCTGCGTTTGACGGCATGGCGGTGGAACGCCGGATCCTAAGGGAAAAAGGCATTCCGGAAGAGGTCATTCCTACCCTGGTCAAAGCCAGGAAGGAGGTGACCGCACAACATTATCACCACATGTGGCGAAAATATGTTGCGTGGTGTGAGGCCAGGACGGCCCACGAAGAAATTTCAACTCGGTCGATTCCTGCATTTCCTGCAAACAGGAGTGTCTATGGGCCTCAAATTGGGGTCCATTAAGGTTCAAATTTCGGCCCTGTCAATTTTCTTCCAGAAAAAATTGGCTTCAGTTCCTGAAGTCCAGAAGTTTGTCAAGGGAGTACTGCATATACAACCCCCTTTTGTGCCTCCAGTGGCACTGTGGGATCTCAACGTAGTTCTGGGATTCCTCAAATCACATTGGTTTAAACCGCTCAAATCTGTGGATTTGAAATATCTCACATGGAAAGTGACCATGCTGTTGGCCCTGGCCTCGGCCAGGCGAGTGTCAGAATTGGCGGCTTTGTCTCACAAAGCCCATATCTGATTGTCCATTCGGACAGGGCAGAGCTGCGGACTCGTCCCCAGTTTCTCCCTAAGGTGGTGTCAGCGTTTCACCTGCACCAGCTTATTGTGGTACCTGCGGCTACTAGGGACTTGGAGGACTCCAAGTTGCTAGATGTTGTCAGGGCCCTGAAAATATAGGTTTCCAGGACGGCTGGAGTCAGGAAAACTGACTTGCTGTTATCCTGTAGGCACCCAAAAAACTGGGTGCTCTTGCTTCTAAGCAGACAATTGCTAGTTGGATGTGTAGTACAATTCAGCTTGCACATTCTGTGGCAGGCCTGCCACAGCCAAAATATGTAAATGCCCATTCCACAAGGAAGGTGGGCTCATCTTGGGCGGCTGCCCGAGGGGTCTCGGCTTTACAACTTTGCCGAGCTGCTACTTGGTCAGGGGCACACCCTGGCTGAGGAGGACCTGGAGTTCTCTCATTCGGTGCTGCAGAGTCATCCGCACTCTCCCGCCCGTTTGGGAGCTTTGGTATAATCCCCATGGTCCTGACGGAGTCCCCAGCATCCACTTAGGACGTCAGAGAAAATAAGAATTTACTTACCGATAATTCTATTTCTCGTAGTCCGTAGTGGATGCTGGGCGCCCATCCCAAGTGCGGATTGTCTGCAATACTTGTACATAGTTATTGTTACAAAAATCGGGTTATTATTGTTGTGAGCCATCTTTTCAGAGGCTCCGCTGTTATCATGCTGTTAACTGGGTTCAGATCACAGGTTGTACAGTGTGATTGGTGTGGCTGGTATGAGTCTTACCCGGGATTCAAAATCCTTCCTTATTGTGTACGCTCGTCCGGGCACAGTATCCTAACTGAGGCTTGGAGGAGGGTCATAGGGGGAGGAGCCAGTGCACACCACATGATCCTAAAGCTTTTACTTTTGTGCCCTGTCTCCTGCGGAGCCGCTAATCCCCATGGTCCTGACGGAGTCCCCAGCATCCACTACGGACTACGAGAAATAGAATTATCGGTAAGTAAATTCTTATTTTTTCTTACATATACAACACAAGTTTTTGCTAGTGTGAAGCGGCTTATAATAGCAAACTAGTATTGTGTACTTTGTTATTGAAACTGGCATTAGCAAGTTTAACCAACTTAATATAAAAGCTTACAAACACTAATGCCAATCACGTGCCCATAAGGTAATATGCTCAAGTGTATTGAAACAGTGGAAACGAATATTAAGGACAGCTGATTCCTACAAAGACAAGCTCACAGTGCACACAAACATTTAGATATTGAACGCTGCACACATCATGAATGCAAGAAAAAAACAACAGGATTTTGATACCTACCGCTAAATCCTTTTCTCTAACGTCCTAGTGGATGCTGGGACTCCGTCAGGACCATGGGGATTAGCGGGCTCCGCAGGAGACAGGGCACATCTAAAAAAGCTTTTAGGTCACATGGTGCGTACTGGCTCCTCCCCCTATGACCCTCCTCCAAGCCTCAGTTAGGTTTTTGTGTGCCCGTCCGAGAGGGTGCAATCTAGGTGGCTCTCCTAAAGAGCTGTTTAGAAAAGTTTTTTTTTAGGTTTCAATCTCAGTGATTCCTGCTGGCAACAGGATCACTGCATCGAGGGACTTAGGGGAGAGATTTCCAACTCACCTGCGTGCAGGATGGATTGGAGTCTTAGGCTACTGGACACTTAGCTCCAGAGGGAGTCGGAACACAGGTCAGCCTGGGGTTCGTCCCGGAGCCGCGCCGCCGATCCCCCTTACAGACGCTGAAGAGACGGCAGAACGGAGGTCCGGAAAGCAGGCGGCAGAAGACTCCTCAGTCTTCTTGAAGGTAGCGCACAGCACGGCAGCTGTGCGCCATTGTTGTCACACGGCTCACTGACTCAGTCACGGAGGGTGCAGGGCGCTGCTGGGGGCGCCCTGGGCAGCAATATAATTACCTTTAGTGGCAAAATAAATACATCACATATAGCCATTAAGGCTATATGTATGTATTTTAACCCAGGCCAGTTTCTTAAAAACCGGGGAAAAGCTCGCCGAAAAAGGGGCGGAGCTTATTCTCCTCAGCACTCAGCGCCATTTTCCTGCTCAGCTCCGCTGGTGAGGAAGGCTCCCAGGTCTCTCCCCTGCACTGCACTACAGAAACAGGGTAACAAAGAGAAGGGGGGCATAAATTGGCGATATTTATATTTCTCTGACGTCCTAGTGGATGCTGGGGACTCCGTCAGGACCATGGGGATATAGCGGCTCCGCAGGAGACAGGGCACAATAATAAAAGCTTTAGGATCAGGTGGTGTGCACTGGCTCCTCCCCCTATGACCCTCCTCCAAGCCTCAGTTAGATTTTTGTGCCCGACGAGAAGGGTGCAATCTAGGTGGCTCTCCTGAGCTGCTTAGAATAAAAGTTTAAGTTAGGTTTTTTATTTTCAGTGAGTCCTGCTGGCAACAGGCTCACTGCTACGAGGGACTTAGGGGAGAGAAGAAAACTCACCTGCGTGCAGGATGGATTTGCTTCTTAGGCTACTGGACACCATTAGCTCCAGAGGGAGTCGGAACACAGGTCTCACCCTGGGGTTCGTCCCGGAGCCGTGCCGCCGACCCCCCTTGCAGATGCCGAAGTTGAAGAGGTCCAGAGGTTCAGAAACAGGCGGCAGAAGACTTTCAGTCTTCATAAGGTAGCGCACAGCACTGCAGCTGTGCGCCATTGTTGTCAGCACACTTCACCAACAGTCACCAACTGTCACTGAGGGTGCAGGGCGCTGGGGGGGGCGCCCTGGGCAGCAATGTATAATACCTTTTTATGGCTAAAATACATCACATATAGCCCTTGAGGCTATATGGATGTATTTAACCCCTGCCAGATCTCACAAACTCCGGGAGAAGAGCCCGCCGAAAAGGGGGCGGGGCCTATTCTCCTCAGCACACGGCGCCATTTTCCTGCTCAGCTCTGCTGTGAGGAAGGCTCCCAGGCTCTCCCCTGCACTGCACTACAGAAACAGGGTTAAAACAGAGAGGGGGGGCACTTATTTGGCGATATGATTACATATATAAAAATGCTATAAGGGAAAACACTTGTATAAGGGGTTGTCCCTGTATAATTATAGCGTTTTTGGTGTGTGCTGGCAAACTCTCCCTCTGTCTCCCCAAAGGGCTAGTGGGGTCCTGTCCTCTGTCAGAGCATTCCCTGTGTGTGTGCTGTGTGTCGGTACGTGTGTGTCGACATGTAGGAGGACGATGTTGGTGAGGAGGCGGAGCAAATTGCCTGTATTGGTGATGTCACTCTCTAGGGAGTCGACACTGGAATGGATGGCTTATTTAGGAATTACGTGATAATGTCAACACGCTGCAAGGTCGGTTGACGACATGAGACGGCCGGCAAACAAATTAGTACCTGTCCAGGCGTCTCAGACACCGTCAGGGGCTTGTAAAAACGCCCATTTACCTCAGTCGGTCGACACAGACACAGACACGGACACTGACTCCAGTGTCGACGGTGAAGAAACAAACGTATTTTCCTTTAGGGCCACACGTTTCATGTTAAGGGCAATGAAGGAGGTGTTACATATTTCTGATACTACAAGTACCACAAATAAGGGTATTATGTAGGGTGTGAATAAACTACTTGTAGTTTTTCCTGAATCAGATAAATTAAATGAAGTGTGTGATGATACGTGGGTTTCCTCCGATAGAAAATTATTGGCGGTATACCCTTTCCCGCCAGAAGTTAGGGCGAGTTGGGAAACACACCTTAGGGTGAATAAGGCGCTCACACGCTTATAAAAACAAGTGGCGTTACCGTCTCCAGATACGGCAGCCCTCAAGGAGCCAGCTGAAAGGAAGCTGAAAAATATCCTAAAAGTATATACACATATACTGGTGTTATACTACGACCAGCAATCGCCTCAGCCTGGATGTGCAGCGCTGAGGGGGCTTGGTCGGATTTCCTGACTGAAAATATTGATACCCTTGACAGGGACAAGATTTTATTGACTATAGAGCATTTTAAGGATGCATTTCTATATATGCGAGATGCGCAGAGGGATATTTGCATTCTGGCATCAAGAGTAAATGTGATGTCCATATCTGCCAGACGACAGTGGTCAGGTGATGCAGATTCCAGACGGCACATGGAAGTATTGCCGTATAAAGGGGCGGTCCATCGGACCTGGTGGCCATGGCAACAGCTGAAAAATCCACCTTTTGTTACCCCAAGTCACATCTCAGCAGAAAAGGACACAGTCTTTTCAGTCTCAGTCCTTTCGTCCCCATAAGGGCAGGCGGGCAAAAGGGCCAGTCATATCTGCCCAGGGGTAGAGGAAAGGGAAGAAGACTGCAGCAGGCAGCCCATTCCCAGGAACAGAAGCCCTCCACAGCTTCTGCCAAGTCCGCAGCATGACGCTGGGGCCGTACAAGCGGACTCAGGTGCGGTAGGGGGTCATCTCAAGAGTTTCAGCACGCAGTGGGCTCACTCACAAGTGGACTCCTGGATCCTACACGTAGTATCCCAGGTGTACATTGGAAATTCGAGACGTCTCCCCCTCACAAGTTCCTGAAGTCTGCTTTACCAACGTCTCCCTCCGACAGGGAGGCAGTATTGGGAACAATTCACAGGCTGTATTCCCAGCAGGTGATAATCAAAGTACCCCTTCTACAACAAGGGAAGGGGTATTATTCCACACTATATTGTGGTACTGAAGCCAGACGGCTAGGTGAGATCTGAAATATTTGAACACTTACATACAAGCGTTCAAATCAAGATGGAGTCACTCAGAGCAGTGATAGCGAACCAGGAAGAAGGGGACGATATGGTGTCACTGGATATCAGGGACGCTTACCTACATGTCCAAATTTGCACTTCTCACCAAGGGTACCTCAGGTTCGTGGTACAGAACTGTCACTATCAGTTCAGACGCTGCCGTTTGGATTGTCCACGGCACCGCGGGTCTTTACCAAGGTAATGGCCGAAATGATTATTCTTCTTAAAAGAAATATGGACGCTTTCCTGATAAGGGCAAGGTCCAGAGAACAGTTGGAGGTCGGAGTAGCACTATCTTAAGTAGTTCTACGACAGCACGAGTGGATTCTAAATATTCCAAAATCGCAGTTTTTTCCGACGACACGTCTACTGTTCCTAGGGATGATTCTGGACACAGTCCAGAAAAGGATGTTTTCTCCCGGAGAAGAAAGCCAGGGAGTTATCCGAGCTAGTCAGGAACCTCCTAAAACCAGGAAAAGTATCAGTGCATCATTGCACAAGGATCCTGTGAAAAATGGTGGTTTCTTACAAAGCGATCCCATTCGGTAGATTTCACGCAAGAACCTTTACGTGGGATCTGCTGGAAAAATGGTCCGGATCGCATCTTCAGATGCATCAGCGGATAACCCTGTCTCCAAGGACAAGGGTGTTTCTTCTGCGGTGGCTGCAGAGTGCTCATCTATGAAAGGGCCGCAGATTCGGCATTCAGGACTGGGTCCTGGTGACCACGGATGCCAGCCTGAGTGGCTGGGGAGCAGTCACACAAGGAAAAAATTTCCAGAGAGTGTGATCGAGTCTGGAGACTTCTCTCCACATAAATATACTGGAGCTTAGGGCAATTTACAATGCTCTAAGCTTAGCAAGACCTCTGCTTCAAGGTCAGCCGGTATTGATCCAGTGGGACAACATCACGGCAGTCGCCCACGTAAACAGACAGGGCGGCACAAGAAGCAGGAGGGAAATGGCAGAAACTGCAAGGATTCTTCGCTGGGCGAAAAATCATGTGATAACACTCTCAGCAGTGTTCATTCCGGGAGTGGAAAACTGGGAAGCAGACTTCCTCAGCAGGCATGACCTCCACCCGGGAGAGTGGGGACTTCATCGGGAAGTCTTCCACATGATTGTAAACCGTTGTGAAAAACCAAAGGTGGACATGATGGCGTCCCGCCTGAACAAAAAACTAGATATTGCGCCAGGTCAAGGGACCCTCAGGCAATAGCGGTGGACGCTCTGGTAACACTGTGGATGTACCAGTCAGAGTATGTGTTCCCTCCTATGCCTCTCATACAAAAAGTACTGAGAATCATAAGAGGGAGATGAGTAAGAATGATACTCGTGGTTCCGGATTGGCCAAGAAGGACTTGGTACCCGAAACTTCAAGAGATGTTCACGGAAGACCCGTGGCCTCTACCTTTAAGAAAGGACCTGCTCCAGCAGGGGCCTTGTCTGTTCCAAGACTTACCGCGGCCGCGTTTGACGGCATGGCGGTTGAACGCCGGATCCTGAAAGGGCATTCCAGATGAAGTCATCCCTACCCTGGTCGAAGACAAGAAGGATGTAACCGCAAAACATTTTCACCGCATTTGGCGAAGATATGTTGCGTGGTGTGAGGCCAAGAAGGCCCCTACAGAGGAATTCCAACTGGGTCGTTTCCTACATTTCCTGTAAACAGGACTGTCTATGGGCCTAAAATTAGGGTCCATTAAGGTTCAAATTTCGGCCCTGTCGAATTTCTTCCAGAAAGAACTGGCTTTAGTGCCTGACGTTCAGATGTTTGTAAAAGGGGTACTGCATATACAGCCTCCTTTTGTGCCCCAGTGGCACCTTGGGATCTCAATGTTTTGAGTTTCCTAAAGTCACATTGGTTTGAACCACTCACCACTGTGGACTTAAAATATCTCACATGGAAGGTGACGATGCTATTAGCCCTGGCTTCAGCCAGGCGTGTGTCAGAATTGGCGGCTTTATCATATATAAAGCCCTTACTTAATTTTTCATTCTGACAGGGCAGAATTGAGGACTCGTCCTCAATTTCTCCTTAAGGTGTTTTCTGTTTTTCACATGAACCAACCTATTGTGGTACCTGCGGGTACTAGGGACTTGGAGGACTCCAAGTTACTTGACGTTGTCAGGGCCCTGAAAAATATGTTTCCAGGAAGGCTGGAGTCAGAAAATCTGACTCGCTGTTTAGCCTGTATGCACCCAACAAGATGGGTGCTCCTGCTTCTAAGCAGACGATTGCTCGCTGGATTTGTAATACAATTCAGTTTACACATTCTGTGGCAGGCCTGCCACAGCCAAAATCGGTAAAAGCCCATTCCAAAAGGAAGGGGGCTCATCTTGGGCGACTGCCCGAGGGGTCTCGGCTTTACAACTTTGCCGAGCAGTTACTTGGTCAGGGGAAAACACGTTTGCTAAATTCTACAAATTTGATACCCTGGCTGAGGAGGACATGGAGTTCTCTCATTCGGTGCTGCAGGGTCATCCGCACTCTCCCGCCCGTTTGGGAGCTTTGGTATAATCCCCATGGTCCTGACGGAGTCCCCAGCATCCACTAGGACGTCAGAGAAAATAAGATTTTACTTACCGATAAATCTATTTCTCGTAGTCCGTAGTGGATGCTGGGCGCCCATCCCAAGTGCGGATTGTCTGCAATACTTGTACATAGTTATTGTTACAAAAATCGGGTTATTCTTGTTGTGAGCCATCTTTTCAGAGGCTCCTTCGTTGTTATCATACTGTTAACTGGGTTCAGATCACAGGTTGTACGGTGTGATTGGTGTGGCTGGTATGAGTCTTACCCGGGATTCAATATCCTTCCTTATTATGCACGCTCGTCCGGGCACAGTATCCTAACTGAGGCTTGGAGGAGGGTCATAGGGGGAGGAGCCAGTGCACACCACCTGATCCTAAAGCTTTTATTATTGTGCCCTGTCTCCTGCGGAGCCGCTATATCCCCTATATATGCCAATAACTATGTACAAGTATTGCAGACAATCCGCACTTGGGATGGGCGCCCAGCATCCACTACGGACTACGAGAAATAGATTTATCGGTAAGTAAAATCTTATTTTCTCTGACGTCCTAGTGGATGCTGGGACTCCGTAAGGACCATGGGGATTATACCAAAGCTCCCAAACGGGCGGGAGAGTGCGGATGACCCTGCAGCACCGAATGAGAGAACTCCATGTCCTCCTCAGCCAGGGTATCAAATTTGTAGAAGGATCCCCCTTACAGACGCTGAAGAGACGGCAGAACGGAGGTCCGGAAAGCAGGCGGCAGAAGACTCCTCAGTCTTCTTGAAGGTAGCGCACAGCACGGCAGCTGTGCGCCATTGTTGTCACACGGCTCACTGACTCAGTCACGGAGGGTGCAGGGCGCTGCTGGGGGCGCCCTGGGCAGCAATATAATTACCTTTAGTGGCAAAATAAATACATCACATATAGCCATTAAGGCTATATGTATGTATTTTAACCCAGGCCAGTTTCTTAAAAACCGGGGAAAAGCTCGCCGAAAAAGGGGCGGAGCTTATTCTCCTCAGCACTCAGCGCCATTTTCCTGCTCAGCTCCGCTGGTGAGGAAGGCTCCCAGGTCTCTCCCCTGCACTGCACTACAGAAACAGGGTAACAAAGAGAAGGGGGGCATAAATTGGCGATATTTATATATTAAGAGCGCATATATAGTAAACAACACCTTCTAGGGTTGTTTATATACATTTATAGCGCTTTTGGTGTGTGCTGGCAAACTCTCCCTCTGTCTCCCCAAAGGGCTAGGGGGTCCTGTTTTCGATTAGAGCATTCCCTGTGTGGCTGCTGTGTGTCGGTACGTGTGTGTTGACATGTATGAGGACGATGTTGGTGTGGAGGCAGAGCAATTGCCGATGATGGTAATGTCACCCCCTAGGGAGTCGACACCGGAATGGATGGCTTTAGTTATGGAATTACGTGATAATGTCAGCACATTACAAAAGTCAGTTGACGAAATAAGACGCCCGGCAAACCAGTTAGTACCGGTTCAGGCGTCTCAGACACCGTCAGGGGCTGTAAAACGTCCTTTACCTCAGTCAGTCGACACGGGTACCGACACAGATGAATCTAGTGTCGACGGTGAAGAAACAAACGTATTTTCCAATAGGGCCACACGTTATATGATCACGGCAATGAAGGAGGCTTTGCAGATCTCTGATACTGCTGGTACCTCAAAAAGGGGTATTATGTGGGGGGTGAAAAAACTACCTGTATTTTTTCCAGAATCAGAGGAATTGAATGACGTGTGTGATGAAGCGTGGGTTAACCCCGATAGAAAACTGCTAATTTCCAAGAAGTTATTGGCATTATACCCTTTCCCACCAGAGGTTAGGGCGCGCTGGGAAACACCCCCTAGGGTGGATAAGGCGCTCACACGTTTATCAAAGCAAGTGGCGTTGCCGTCTCCTGATACGGCCGCCCTCAAGGATCCAGCAGATAGGAGGCTGGAAACTACACTGAAGAGTATATACACACATACTGGTGTTTTACTGCGACCGGCAATAGCCTCAGCCTGGATGTGCAGTGCTGGGGTAGTGTGGTTGGATTCTCTGACTGAAAATATTGATACCCTGGATAGGGACAGTATTTTATTGACTCTAGAGCAATTAAAGGATGCTTTCCTTTATATGCGAGATGCTCAGAGGGATGTTTGTACTCTAGCATCAAGAGTAAGCGCGATGTCCATATCTGCCAGAAGAAGTTTATGGACGCGACAGTGGTCAGGTGATGCGGATTCCAAGAGGCATATGGAAGTATTGCCATATAAAGGAGAGGAATGGTTTGGGGTCGGTCTTTCGGACCTGGTGGCCACGGCAACTGCCGGCAAATCCACTTTTTTACCTCAGACCCCCTCCCAACAGAAAAAGACACCGTCTTTTCAGCCGCAGTCCTTTCGCTCCTATAAAAAGCGACCAAAAGGACAGTCTTATCTGCCGCGAGGCAGAGGAAAGGGTAAGAAAGGGCAGCAAGCAGCCCCTGCCCAGGAACAGAAGCCCGCCCCGGCTTCTACAAAGCCATCAGCATGACGCTGGGGCTTTACAAGCGGACTCAGGAACGGTGGGGGGTCGACTCAAGATTTTCAGCAATCAATGGGTTCACTCACAAGTGGACCCGTGGGTCCTGCAGATAGTATCTCAGGGTTACATGCTGGAGTTCGAAAGGTCTCCCCCTCGCCGGTTCCTAAAGTCTGCTTTACCAACGTCTCCCTCAGAAAGGACGTCGGTTTTGGAAGCCATTCACAAGCTGTATTCTCAGCAGGTGATAGTCAAGGTACCCCTCCTACAACAGGGAAAGGGGTATTATTCCACACTATTTGTGGTACCGAAACCGGACGGTTCGGTAAGGCCTATTCTAAATCTGAAATCCTTGAACCTGTACATAAAGAAATTCAAGTTCAAGATGGAGTCACTCAGAGCAGTGATAGCGAATCTGGAAGAAGGAGACTTCATGGTGTCCTTGGACATAAAAGATGCTTATCTACATGTCCCGATTTACCCCTCACACCAAGGGTATCTCAGGTTCGTGATACAAGACTGTCATTATCAGTTTCAAACGCTGCCGTTTGGGTTGTCCACGGCCCCTCGGGTCTTTACCAAGGTAATGACCGAAATGATGGTTCTTCTACGAAGAAAAGGCGTATTAATTATCCCTTACTTGGACGATCTCCTGATAAGGGCAAAGTCCAGAGAACAGCTGGAAGTCGGTGTAGCGCTAACACAAGTAGTGCTTCAGCAACACGGGTGGATTCTAAATCTTCCAAAATCTCAATTGACCCCGACAACACGTCTGCTGTTCCTGGGCATGATTCTGGACACGGTTCAGAAAAAGGTATTTCTCCCGGAAGAGAAAGCAAGGGAGTTATCCGAACTTGTCAAGAACCTCCTAAAACCAGGAACTGTGTCAGTACATCAATGCACAAGAGTCCTGGGAAAGATGGTGGCTTCGTACGAAGCGATTCCATTCGGCAGATTCCATGCACGAACATTTCAGTGGGATCTGCTGGACAAATGGTCCGGATCGCATCTGCACATGCATCAGCGGATAACACTGTCACCGAGAACAAGGTTGTCTCTCCTGTGGTGGTTGCAGACTGCCCATCTGTTAGTGGGCCGCAGATTCGGCATACAGGACTGGGTCCTGGTGACTACGGATGCCAGCCTACGAGGTTGGGGAGCAGTCACAAAGGGAAGAAACTTCCAGGGCGTGTGGTCAAACCTGGAGACGTCTCTTCACATAAATATACTGGAGCTAAGAGCGATCTACAATGCTCTAAGCCTGGCAAAATCGCTGCTTCAGGGTCAGCCGGTGTTGATCCAGTCCGACAACATCACGGCAGTCGCCCACGTAAACCGACAAGGCGGCACGAGAAGCAGGAGTGCAATGGCAGAAGCTGCAAGGATTCTGCGCTGGGCGGAGAATCATGTCGTAGCACTGTCAGCAGTGTTCATCCCGGGAGTGGACAACTGGGAAGCAGATTTCCTCAGCAGACACGACCTTCACCCGGGAGAGTGGGGACTTCATCCAGAAGTTTTCCACATGATTGTGAACCGTTGGGAAAAACCAAAGGTGGACATGATGGCGTCTCGCCTCAACAAAAAATTGGACAGGTATTGCGCCAGGTCAAGAGACCCTCAGGCAATAGCTGTGGACGCTCTGGTAACACCGTGGGTGTACCAGTCAGTGTATGTGTTCCCTCCTCTGCCTCTCATACCAAAGGTACTGAGAATTATACGGAAAAGAGGAGTAAGAACAATACTGGTAGCTCCGGACTGGCCAAGAAGAACTTGGTATCCGGAACTTCAAGAGATGCTCACGGAGGATCCGTGGCCTCTACCTCTAAGAAGGGATCTGCTTCAGCAGGGACCTTGTATGTTCCAAGACTTACCGCGGCTGCGTTTGACGGCATGGCGGTTGAACGCCGGATTCTAAAAGAGAAGGGCATTCCTGAGGAAGTTATTCCTACTTTAATTAAAGCCAGGAAAGAAGTGACCGCACAACATTATCACCGCATTTGGAGAAAATATGTTGCGTGGTGTGAGGCCAAGAAGGCTCCAACGGAAGAATTTCAATTGGGTCGATTCTTACATTTCCTGCAAGCAGGATTGTCTATGGGCCTCAAATTGGGGTCCATTAAAGTTCAAATTTCGGCCTTATCAATTTTCTTCCAGAAGGAATTGGCGTCAGTGCCTGAAGTACAAACTTTTGTCAAAGGTGTACTACATATACAACCCCCAATAGTGCCTCCAGTGGCACCGTGGGATTTGAACGTGGTTCTAAATTTTCTCAAATCTCATTGGTTTGAGCCTTTAAAATCGGTAGATTTAAAATACCTTACATGGAAGGTAACCATGCTGTTGGCCCTGGCTTCAGCCAGGAGAGTTTCGGAGTTGGCAGCTTTGTCATACAAAAGCCCATATCTGATATTCCATTCGGACAGGGCAGAATTGAGGACACGTCCTCAATTTCTCCCTAAGGTGGTTTCGGCATTTCACTTGAACCAGCCTATTGTGGTGCCTGCGGCTACTAGCGACTTGGAGGACTCCAAGTTACTGGACGTTGTCAGAGCATTAAAAATATATATTTCAAGGACAGCTGGAGTCAGAAAATCTGACTCGTTGTTTACATTGTATGCACCCAACAAGTTGGGTGCTCCTGCGTCTAAACAGACGATTGCACGTTGGATATGTAGTACAATCCAACTTGCACATTCTGTGGCAGGCCTGCCACAGCCTAAATCTGTAAAGGCCCATTCCACAAGGAAAGTGGGCTCATCCTGGGCGGCTGCCCGAGGAGTCTCGGCATTACAACTTTGCCGAGCAGCTACGTGGTCAGGGGAGAACACGTTTGTAAAATTTTACAAATTTGATACTCTGGCTAAAGAGGACCTGGAGTTCTCTCATTCGGTGCTGCAGAGTCATCCGCACTCTCCCGCCCGTTTGGGAGCTTTGGTATAATCCCCATGGTCCTGACGGAGTCCCAGCATCCACTAGGACGTTAGAGAAAATAAGAATTTACTTACCGATAATTCTATTTCTCATAGTCCGTAGTGGATGCTGGGCGCCCATCCCAAGTGCGGATTGTCTGCAATGCTTGTACATAGTTATTGTTACAAAAATCGGGTTATTACTGTTGTTGTGAGCCATCTGTTCAGAGGCTACTTCGTTTGTGTTATCATACTGTTAACTGGGTTCAGATCACAAGTTGTACGGTGTGATTGGTGTGGCTGGTATGAGTCTTACCCGGGATTCAAGATCCTTCCTTATTGTGTACGCTCGTCCGGGCACAGTACCTAACTGAGGCTTGGAGGAGGGTCATAGGGGGAGGAGCCAGTACGCACCATGTGACCTAAAAGCTTTTTTAGATGTGCCCTGTCTCCTGCGGAGCCCGCTAATCCCCATGGTCCTGACGGAGTCCCAGCATCCACTACGGACTATGAGAAATAGAATTATCGGTAAGTAAATTCTTATTTTCTCCTAGTCCGTAGAGGATGCTGGGGTCCACTTCATGACCATGAGGTATAGACGGTTCCGCAGGAGCCATGGGCACTCTTAAGACTTTTCAATGGGTGTGAACTGGCTCCTCCCTTTATGCCCCTCCTCCAGACCTCAGTTATAGGAACTGTGCCCAGGGAGACGGACATTTCGAGGAAAGGATTTACTTTAATACTAGTGGTGAGATACATACCAGCTCACACCTCAACCATGCCGCACAACATGGCATTCAACATAACACACCCCAACAGGCATGAACCATTTACAGCAACATGCTGAAACTAATATCACACAACCTGTGTAACCTAATGAACAAAATTGCAGGTAAAGTACGCACTGGGACGGGCGCCCAGCATCCTCTACGGACTAGGAGAAAAGGAGTTACCGGTAGGTATCAAAATCCTGTTTTCTCATACGTCCTAGAGGATGCTGGGGTCCACTTCATGACCATGTGGTTTATGCCAAAGCTCCAGTACGGGCGGGAGAGTGCGGATGACCCTGCAGCACCGATTGACCGAACTTGAGGTCTTCATCGGCCAAGGTGTCAAACTTGTAGAATTTAGCAAATGTGTTTGACCCCGACCAAGTAGCTGCTCGGCAAAGTTGTAATGCCGAGACCCCCCGGGCAGCCGCCCAGGATGAGCCCACCTTTCTAGTGGAATGGGCCTTCACCGACGTCGGTAACAGCAATCCAGCCGTAGTATGAGCGTGCTGAATTGTACATCTGATCCAACGCGCAATAGTCTGCTTGGAAGCAGGATACTCAATCTTGGGAGCATACGGGAAAAACAGAGCCTCTGTTTTCTGTATTCGAGCTGTTCTAGCGACATAAATCTTCAAAACCCTAACCACATCTAGAGACTTTGACTCGGTGAACGTGTCAGTAACTACTGGCACCACAATAGGTTGGTTTATGTGGAAAGACGAAACCACCTTTGGAAGAAAATGTGGACGAGTTCTCAACTCTGCCCTATCTTCATGGAAGATCAGGTAAGGGCTCTTGTGAGACAAGGCCCCCAATTCAGACACCCGCCGTGCGGATGCCAATGCCAAAAGCATCACCACTTTCCAAGTGAGAAATTTCAACTCTATCTCTTGTAGAGGATCGAACCAATCCGATTGAAGGAACTGCAACACCACATTAAGGTCCCATAGTGCCACTGGAGGCAAAAATGGAGGCTGGATGTGCAGAACCCCTTTCACGAAGGTCTGAACCTCTGGAAGAGAGGCCAATTGTATTTGGAAGAACACTGACAAGGCCGAAATCTGGACCTTGATTGATCCCAATCGGAGGCCCGCCTCCACACCAGCCTGTAGAAAATGGAAAAAACGTCCCAACTGAAACTCTTCCGTAGGAGCCTTCTTGGATTCACACCAAGACACATATTTTTTTATCCAAATACAGTGGTAATGTTTCGACGTTACTCCTTTCCTGGCCGGAATAAGGGTAGGGATGACTTCCTTGGGAATACCCTTTTGGACTAGGATCTGGCGCTCAACAGCCATGCCGTCAAACGTAGCCGCGGTAAGTCTTGATACACGCACGGCCTCTGCTGCAGCAGGTCCTCGCGAAGAGGCCGAGGATCTTCTATGAGCAACTTCTGAAGATCTGGGTACCAAGCCCTCCATGGCCAGTCTGGGGCAATGAAGATTGCTCGAACTCTTGTTCTTCTTATGATCCTGAGCACTTTTGGGATCAGCGGAAGTGGAGGGAAGACATACACCGACCGGAACACCCACTGGGCCACTAGCGCATCCACTGCTACTGCTTGAGGGTCTCTCGACCTGGAACAATATTTCTGAAGCTTCTTGTTGAGACGAGATGCCATCATGTGTACTTGAGGAACTACCCAAAGACTTGTCACCTCTGCGAAGACTTCTTGGTGGAGGCCACACTCTCCTGGATGGAGATCGTGTCTGCTGAGGAAGTCTGCTTCCCAGTTGTCTACTCCCGGAATGAAAATTGCTGACAGAGCCTTTACATGTCTTTCTGCCCAGAGGAGGATCTTCGTCACCTCTGCCATTGTCGCTTTTTCGTTCCGCCCTGCCTGTTTATGTACCGACTTCTGTCCGCCTGGATCTGCACGGGATGATCTTTAAGAAGATGTACCGCTTGTTGAAGGCCTTTGTAAATGGCTCTCAATTCCAACACGTTTATGTGAAGGCAGGCTTCCTGACTTGACCATTTTCCTTGGAAGCTTTCTCCCTGAGTGACCGCTCCCCAGCCTCGGAGACTTGCATCCGTGGTTACCAGGAGCCAGTCCTGAATACCGAATCTGCATCCCTCTAGCATGTGAGAGCCGTGTAACCACCACAGGAGTGAAATCCTGGCTTTCGACGACAGGATTATCTTTTGGTGCATGTGTAAGTGGGAACCCGACCACTTGTCCAACAGGCCCACTGGAAAACTCTGGCATGGAACCTGCCAAACTGTATGGCCTCGTAGGCCGCCACCATCTTTCCCAACACCGAATGCACTGATGGATCGACACACTTGTTGCTTCAATATCTGTTTTACCATTCTCTGGATTTCCAGAGCCTTTTCCACCAGAAGAAAAACTCTCAACTTCTGTGTCCAGGATCATCCCGAGAAAAGACAATCTTGTCGGTTCCAACTGTGACTTTGGATAATTTATGATCCAACCGTGTTGTTGGAGTATTGACAGGGAGAGTGTGATGTTTTGTAACAACTGCTCCCTGGATCTTGCCTTTATCAGGAGATCGTCTAGATAAGGAATTATATTGACTCCTTTTTGACGCAGGAGAACCATCATCTCCGCCATCACATTGGTGAATACCCTCGGCGCCGTGGAGAGACCGAAAGGTAACGTCTGGAATTGGTAATGGCAATCCTGAACCGCGAATCCCAGATAAGCCTGGTGAGGAGGATAAATGGGAACATGCAGGTAAGCATCCTTTATGTCTACAGACACCATGTAGTCCCCCTCCTCCAGACTGGAAATCACTGCCCTCAGTGATTCCATTTTGAACTTGAATCGTTTCAAGTAGAGATTCAGTTTTTTTAGATTTAGGATTGGACTGACCGAGCCGTCTGGCTTCGGAACTACAAAAAGGCTTGAATAAAACCCCTCCCCTTGTGACAACGGTACCAGGACTATGACCTCATCCTGACAGTTTTTGGATTGCCGCTGTTACTGCTTCCCTTTCCGGAAGAGAAGCTGGCAAGGTCGATTTGAAAAATCGGCATGGGGGAACGTCTTGAAACTCCAGCTTGTATCCCTGGGACACTATTTGCAACACCCAGGGATCCAGGCCAGACAGAATCCAACCTTGGCTGAACAGTTTGAGACGTGCCCCCACCTGAGCGGCCTCCCGCAAAGGAGCCCCAGCGTCATGCTGAAGATTTGGCAGAAGTAGGGGTAGACTTCTGCTCCTGGGAACCTGAAGCCACTGTGGACTTCTTTCTCTTTCCCCTTCCCCTACCTGCAAAGAAGGGGGAACCTCTCGCTTTTTTGTATTTATTGGGCCGAAAGGACTACATGTGAGGGTGATATGTCTTTTTTGCCGGTGCAGGTGCAGAGGGCAAAAATGTCGACTTACCTGCGGTAGCCGCTGAAACTAACGCATCCAGTCCATCGTCAAATAAGGCCTTAACTTTATATGTTGAGAGCCTCCATATTTCATTTGGAATCTGCATCCGCATTCCACTGGCGAATCCACAACGCCCGCCGAGCCGATACTGCCATAGTAGCGGCTTGTGAACTCAAGAGTCCAATATCTTTCATTGCTTCTAGCATGTATGTGGCAGCGTCTTTGATATTCCCTAACTTAAGGAGTATCTCATCTTTATCAATCGTGTCAATTTCTGAAGACACGCTTTCTGACCATTTTTCAGTAGCGCAACTCACCCACGCGCAAGCAATTGTGAGCCTGAGCAGCGTACCATTGGCAACATAAATGGATTTCAATGTAGTTTCCATCTTTCGGTCTGCCGGCTCTTTTAGTGAAGCCGTGCCAGGTGCAGGGAGAATTACCTTCTTTGTCAACCTGGACAGTGCACTGTCTTAACACAGGGGGTGACTCCCATTTTTTCCTGTCCTCCATCGGGAAAGGATAAGTTATCTGAATTCTCTTGGGAATATGAAATTTATTTTCGGGATTCACCCACATCCCTTCAAAGAGAGTATTAAGCTCGTGGGAAGGAGGGAAAGTGACCTTGGATTTCTTTTCTTTATAGAAATAAGCCTTCTCCTGAGGTACAGGAGTGACTTCCAGAACTTCCCTTATAGCAGGCATGTCCAAACTGCGGCCCTCCAGCTGTTGTGAAACTACATATCTCAGCATGCCCTGACACAGTTTTGCTGTCAAAGAATGCTAAAGCTGTGTCAGGGCATGCTGGGATGTGTAGTTTCTCAACAGCTGGAGGGCCGCAGTTTGGACATGCCTGCCTTATAGCTACAATCATATATTGTATCATATATTGTATATTTTTTGCCAATTTATGATCTATTTCTCTGGAGTCACTATCGTCGACACAAGAATCAGTGTCCTTGTCGGTATCAGTATTCACAATATGCGCAAACGGTCTCTTATGTGACCCAGAGGGGTCGCCTGCGGATTGAAGACCAGAGCCCTGAAAAATCACATCTTCCACAGATTTTCTCCAGCACTCAGCATGAGATTCAGATTTATCTAATCTCCTATTGATATGATGCATACTATCACGTATTTCACCCATGCAGGCTCTTGGTGTGCCGGCAGCGCCACCACATTACAACTCTGTGTCCCTAAAATGGTTTCCTCCGGGGAGGAACTCCCTGCCTCAGACATGTCACACACATGTACAACACCCACACAGACACACTGGGACTTATAGGGGACAGACCAACAGTAAAATTCTGTCAGAGGGACACAGTTTAGGAGCAGCCAGTTCACAACCCCAGCATCAGTATCTAATGCCTGTGAACACAGAATGCCTACTGACATGCAGCGCTTTTTACACAGTAAAACACACTTGTAACGCACCAAAACCGCTTGTGCCCCCCCTTTATGCACCCTGATACTTGTAGTCAGAAGTGGAGGAGGACCAGCGTTGTCTCTGCAGCCTGAGGAGAGAGAGAAAATGGCGCTGAGCAGTGTGCTGGCTGCTTGAGGAAGAAGCTCCGCCCCCACAATGGCGCGTTTTTACCTCAGAGACTTTGCATAATATTTATACTGGCGGGGGTAGGGCTGTGCTGTGGCATCTTATGCCCCCTTTTTGACAGTTTATATAGGTATTTTGCTTCCCAGGGCACCTCCCCCCCCGCGCGCCCTGCACTCTGCACCCTGCAGTGCCTGTGTGTGTGGGCAGCAATGGCGCGCTGCGCTCCCGCCAGCCGCGCGGTACCTCAGCCGTCACTTTACTTGATAGAAGATCTGTCTTCTTCTACTCACCTGTCTTCTGACTTCTGGCTCTGTGAGGGGGGTGACGGCGTGCTGTGGGAGTGAGCATCTAGACACGGCTAGCGTTCAGTACCCTTCAGGAGCTAATGGTGTCCTGTCAGCCAGAAGCAGAGCCATGAAACTCTTCAGGAAGTTGGTTCCTACTTCTGCCCCCTCAGACCCACGAAGCAGGGAGACTGTTGCCAGCAGTTCTCCCTGAAAATAAAAAACCTAACATAAGTCTTTTCAGAGATGCTCAGTAAAGCTACTCAGAGTGCATCCAGTCTGTCTGGGCACATTTCTAAAACTGAGGTCTGGAGGAGGGGCATAGAGGGAGGAGCCAGTTCACACCCATTGAAAAGTCTTAAGAGTGCCCATGGCTCCTGCGGAACAGTCTATACCCCATGGTCATGAAGTGGACCCCAGCATCCTCTAGGACGTATGAGAAAAGTATTTCCATGTGTCCATGGTCTGTCCATTCACAATGAATGTATATGTTCATTGAGGACATTCTCCATAGCTATTAACATCAAATATATACCTAATTGGTGACATAGAAATTCTCCTGATTCAGTCTTCTCGAACGTCCTAGTGGATGCTGGGGACTCCGTAAGGACCATGGGGAATAGACGGGCTCCGCAGGAGACAGGGCACTTTAAGAAAGAATTTGGATACTGGTGTGCTCTGGCTCCTCCCTCTATGTCCCTCCTCCAGACCTCAGTTTGAATCTGTGCCTGGACGAGCTGGGTGCTACTTAGTGAGCTCTCCTGAGCTTGCTAAAAAGAAAGTATTTTGTTAGGTTTTTTTATTTTCAGAGAGATCTGCTGGCAACAGACTCTCTGCTACGTAGGAAGGTCCTGCTTCTTAGGCTACTGGACACCATTAACTCCAGAGGGATCGTACACAGGATCGCACCCTTGGTCGTCCGATCCCGGAGCCGCGCCGCCGTCCCCCTCGCAGAGCCAGAAGACAGAGGCCGGCGTGAGAAGCAAGAAGACTTCAAAATCGGCGGCAGAAGATTCCAGTCTTCATATGAGGTAGCGCACAGCACTGCAGCTGTGCGCCATTGCTCCCACACTAAACCCACACACTCTGGTCACTGTAGGGTGCAGGGCGCAGGGGGGGGGGTGCCCTGGGCAGCAATTGGGAACTTCTTGGCAAAAAGCAGCATATATACAGTTGGGCACTGTATATATGCATGAGCCCCCGCCATTATTTTACACACAAAACGCGGGACAGAGAGCGGGGCTTCTTCCTCAGCACTCACCAGCGCCATTTTCTCTCCACAGCCCCGCTGAGAGGAAGCTCCCCAGGCTCTACTCTGCAGAATCACTGTAGAAAGAGGGTAAAAAAGAGAGGGGGGGGGGGGGGGGCACATAAATTTGGCGCTAAAACAGTATATACAGCAGCTACTGGGTTAACACTAAGTTACTGTGTGATTCCTGGGTCACATAGCGCTGGGGTGTGTGCTGGCATACTCTCTCTCTGTCTCTCCAAAAGGCCTTGTGGGGGAACTGTCTTCAAATAGAGCATCCCCTGTGTGTGTGGTGTGTCGGTACGCTTGTGTCGGCATGTTTGACGAGGAAGGCTATGTGGAAACAGAGCGGGTACAAATGAATGTGGGGTCGCCGCCGACGGCACCAACACCCGATTGGATGGATATGTGGAAGGTTTTAAATGATAATGTTAATTCCTTGCATAAAAGGTTGGATAAAGCTGAAGCCTTGGGACAGTCAGGGTCTCAACCCATGCCTGATCCTATGTCGCATAGGCCGTCAGGGTCTCAGAAGCGCCCACTATCCCAAATTGTTGACACAGATATCGACACGGATTCTGACTCCAGTGTCGATGGCGATGATGCAAAGTTACAGCCTAAAATGGCTAAAGCCATCCGTTACATGATTATAGCAATGAAAGATGTGTTGCACATCACAGAGGAAACCCCAGTCCCTGACAAGAGGGTTTATATGTATGGGGAGAAAAGGCAAGAGGTGACCTTTCCCCCTTCACATGAGTTAAATTAGTTATGTGAAAAGGCTTGGGAATCTCCAGATAGAAAACTGCAGATTTCCAAACGGATGCTTATGGCGTATCCTTTCCCGCCAACGGACAGGTTGCGCTGGGAATCCTCCCCTAGGGTAGACAAAGCTTTAACACGCTTATCCAAGAGGGTAGCCCTGCCGTCACAGGATACGCCCACTCTTAAAGATGCAGCGGATAGAAAGCAGGAGGGTATCCTGAAGTCCATTTATACACATTCAGGTACCTTACTACGGCCGGCGATTGCGTCGGCCTGGATGTGTAGTGCTGCAGCAGCATGGACAGATACCTTATCTGAGGAACTTGATACCTTGGACAAGGATACTATATTACTAACCCTGGGGCATATAAAAGACGCTGTCCTATATATGAGAGATGCTCAAAGAGACATTAGCCTACTGGGCTCTAGAATAAATGCAAGGTCGATTTCTGCCAGAAGGGTCCTGTGGACTCGGCAATGGACAGGTGATGCCGACTCGAAAAGGCACATGGGGGGGTTTTACCTTACAAGGGTGAGGAATTGTTTGGGGACAGTCTCTCGGACTTGGTCTCCACAGCTACGGCTGGAAAGTCAAATTTTTTGCCATATGTTCCCTCACAACCTAAGAAAGCACCGTATTACCAAATGCAGTCCTTTCGATCACAAAAAGGCAAGAAAGTCCGAGGTGCGTCCTTTCTTGGCAGGGGTAGAGGAAAGAAGCTGCACAATACAGCTAGTTCCCAGGAACAGAAGTCCTCCCCGGCTTCCACTAAATCAACCACATGACGCTGGGGCTCCACAGGCGGAGCCAGGCCCGGTGGGGGCGCGTCTCCAAAATTTCAGCCACAAGTGGGTTCACTCACAGGTGGATCCCTGGGCTATACAGATTGTGTCTCAAAGATACAAGCTGGAATTCGAAGAGATGCCCCCTCACAGTTACCTCAAATCGGCCCTGCCAGCTTCCCCCTTAGAGAGGGAAATAGTGTTAGCTGCAATTCACAAATTGTATCTCCAGCAGGTGGTGGTAAAGGTTCCCCTCCTTCAACAGGGAAGGGGTTACTATTCGACCATGTTTGTGGTACCGAAACCGGACGGTTCGGTCAGACCCATATTGAATTTAAAATCCCTGAACATATACTTGAAAAAGTTCAAATTCAAGATGGAATCGCTCAGAGCGGTCATCGCAAGCCTGGAGGAGGGGGATTTTATGGTGTCTCTGGACATAAAGGATGCTTACGTTCATGTCCCCATGGTGCTCCTGCGAAAGCAAGGAGTCACAATTATCCCATACTTGGACGATCTCCTCATAAAGGCGAGGTCAAGAGAGCAGTTGCTGATCAGCGTAGCACGCTCTTGGGAAGTGTTACAACAGCACGGCTGGATTCTGAATATTCCAAAGTCGCAGCTGATTCCTACGACGCGTCTGCCCTTCCTGGGCATGATTCTGGACACAGACCAGAAGAAGGTTTTTCTCCCGACGGAGAAGGCTCAGGAACTCCTGACACTGGTCAGAGACCTCTTAAAACCAAAACAGATGTCGGTGCATCACTGCACGCAAGTCCTGGGAAAGATGGTGGCATCATACGAGGCCATTCCCTCCGGCAGGTTCCATGCGAGGACCTTTCAATGGGATCTGTTGGACAAGTGGTCCGGATCACATCTACAGATGCATCGGCTGATCACCCTATCCCCCAGGGCCAGGGTGTCTCTTCTGTGGTGGCTGCAGAGTGCTCACCTTCTCGAGGGCCGCAGATTCGGCATTCAGGACTGGGTCCTGGTGACCACGGATGCAAGCCTTCGAGGGTGGGGGGCAGTCACACAGGGAAGAAATTTCCAGGGTCTGTGGTCAAGTCAGGAGACTTGCCTTCACATCAATATCCTGGAACCAAGGTCCATATACAATGCCCTACGTCAAGCGGAGACCCTGCTTCGCGACCAATCGGTGCTGATTCAATCAGACAACATCACCGCAGTGGCTCATGTAAACCGCCAAGGCGGAACAAGGAGCAGGGTGGCGATGGCGGAAGCCACCAGAATTCTTCGCTGGGCGGAGAATCACGTACGGGCACTGTCAGCAGTGTTCATTTCGGGAGTGGACAACTGGGAAGCAGACTTCCTCAGCAGGCACGACCTCCACCCGGGATAGTGGGGACTTCATCAAGAAGTCTTCGCGCAGATTGCAGGTTGGTGGGAACTGCCACAGGTGGACATGATGGCATCCCGCCTCAACAAAAAGCTACAGAGGTATTGCGCCAGGTCAAGAGACCCTCAGGCGATAGCTGTAGACGCACTAATGACACCGTGGGTGTTCCAGTCGGTCTATGTGTTTCCTCCTCTTCCTCTCATACCCAAGGTGCTGAGAATCATAAGAAAAAGAGGAGTGAGAACAATACTCATTGTTCCGGATTGGCCAAGAAGGACTTGGTACCCGGAACTGCAAGAAATGCTCAGAGGACCCATGGCCTCTGCCTCTCAGACAGGACCTGTTGCAACAGGGGCCCTGTCTGTTCCAAGACTAACCGCGGCTGCGTTTGATGGCATGGCGGTTGGACGCCGGATCCTAGCAGAAAAAGGCATTCCGGATGAGGTTATTCCTACGCTGATAAAGGCTAGGAAGGACGTGACGGCTAAACATTATCACCGTATATGGCGAAAATATGTTGCTTGGTGTGAGGCCAGGAATGCCCCTATGGGGGAATTCCAGCTGGGCCGTTTCCTTCACTTCCTACAGTCGGGAGTGACTTTGGGCCTAAAATTGTGTTCCATTAAGGTCCAGATTTCGGCCCTATCCATTTTCTTTCAAAAAGAACTGGCTTCTCTACCTGAAGTTCAGACGTTTGTAAAGGGAGTGCTGCATATTCAGCCCCCTTATGTGCCTCCAGTGGCACCTTGGGATCTTAACGTGGTGTTGAGTTTCCTGAAATCACACTGGTTTGAGCCACTTAAAACCGTGGAGTTAAAATTTCTCACGTGGAAAGTGGTCATGCTGTTAGCCTTGGCTTCAGCTAGGCGTGTGTCAGAATTAGCGGCTTTGTCACATAAAAGCACCTATCTGGTTTTCCATATGGACAGGGCAGAATTGCGGACCCGTCCGCAATTTCTGCCAAAAGTGGTGTCATCTTTTCATATGAACCAACCTATTGTGGTGCCTGTGGCTACTCGTGACTTGGAGGATTCCGAGTTACTAGATGTGGTCAGGGCTTTGAAGGTTTATGTAGCCAGAACGGCTAGAGTCAGGGAAACTGAGTCGCTGTTTATCCTGTATGCATCCAACAAGCTGGGTGCTCCTGCTTCAAAGCAAACTATTGCTCGCTGGATCTGTAACATGATTCAGCAGGCCATTCTGCGGCTGGATTGCCGCTGCCAAAATCAGTAAAAGCCCATTCCACAAGGAAGGTGGACTCTTCTTGGGCGGCTGCCCGAGGGGTCTCGGCATTACAGCTTTGCCGAGCAGCTACTTGGTCGGGTTCAAACACTTTTGCAAAGTTCTACAAGTTTGATACCCTGGCTGAGGAGGACCTTGTGTTTGCTCATTCGGTGCTGCAGAGTCATCCGCACTCTCCTGCCCGTTTGGGAGCTTTGGTATAATCCCCATGGTCCTTACGGAGTCCCCAGCATCCACTAGAACGTTAGAGAAAATAAGATTTTACTTACCGGTAAATCTATTTCTCGTAGTCCGTAGTGGATGCTGGGCGCCCGTCCTAAGTGCGGGATTTTTCTCCAATACTTGTATATAGTTATTGCTTACATAAGGGTTATGTTGTGGTTGCATCAGGGTTGATCTGATGCTCTATTGCTGTTCATACTGTTAACTGGGTAAGTTATCACAAGTTATACGGTGTGATGGGTGTGGCTGGTATGAGTCTTACCCTGGATTCCAAAATCCTTTCCTTGTAATGTCAGCTCTTCCGGGCACAGTTTCCTTAACTGAGGTCTGGAGGAGGGACATAGAGGGAGGAGCCAGAGCACACCAGTATCCAAATTCTTTCTTAAAGTGCCCTGTCTCCTGCGGAGCCCGTCTATTCCCCATGGTCCTTACGGAGTCCCCAGCATCCACTACGGACTACGAGAAATAGATTTACCGGTAAGTAAAATCTTATTTTTTTATTAAAGGGTGTGGTTCGTTAGGTCGACATGGTCATTAGGTTGACATGGAAAAAAGTCGACATGAGTTTTTTTTTTACTTTTTTTGGTGTCGTTTTCTTTGAAAAGTGACGGGGAACCCCAATTAGTGCACTGTAACCCCTCGCATGGCTCGCGAACTTCGGCGCCTCGCTCGACACGGGTTACCGTTCCCAATTGTAGTCCACGTGGATCGTTAATTATGAAAAAGGTCAAAAAAATGTAAAAAATTGTAAAAAAATAATTAATGTTGACCTTTTTCCATGTCGACCTATTGACCATGTCGACCAAATGTATGTCGACCTAACTCATGTCAACCTAATGACCGCCATCCTTATTAAATACAGATTTAAAAAAAAATCTACCACAGAACATGCATTTCCTTTAGACTGTAAGCTCTATGAGCAGGCCCTGCTCCCTCCTGTTCTCATTACCCACTTCTCTTACACACCAGCTACACGTTATACCTCCTTCATGGACTCTCTCCCCACGGTCTCCACTCCGTTGTTGTTTTCATTGCTTCAGACGACATAGACCCGTTATCTGCACCCACACTACAGGCACAGGTTTCAGATTACGCTGATTCTTTCCATTGCACCCCGTATTTCAGTGGCTGTGTTGAGAGTTGTAGTGCTACTTGTATTACTTGTCTATTGTATTGTACTGTGCTGTTTTTCCCTGTACTGTGTTATTGTTTTGCCTTCTGTACGGCATTTGTGGTGTCCAATAAATAAAGTTTAATATTAATACTGCGTAAGTAATTATTGAATTGTACAGTATGAGTTGGAAACCACAGAAATTAATCGTACCTCATTTTTGGATGCATCTAACATGCATTTGAACAAACTTTGTTTGACATCACATCACGTTAGCATATGAAGTTCCCACCCCATGTTTGCAAGCCCTAAAATAATGAATGTTTAGTATAGTTATACTCTTTACTTTTAGTTCCCTAATTTGTGTATTACTATTTTCAGGACGTGAGATGTTGGAGTGACCATATGACGACGACAAAATGAATAAAATGAAAGGGCCCATGGAAAAATGGTGAGTGCTGTTACTGTGAACTGTCAGTCTGAGTTACTGTACTCTGATTATATTTGTGTTGCAATTATCATTATTATGTCATGCCCATTTGGTAGCAGAGCTATAATAACTATTGCTGACAAAACGAAGCAGAAAAACTTACACAAGATCACTTTTGTTATGAGTAGTATACCCTCAGATCTGAGGTTATTAGATTTTATACTTTATTTGTAACCTGATTAAACAGAGCATTCTCTTTAATAGTTTTATAATGATATCCTCATATGGGCTGGGTATGATATACCGGTAGTCAGAATACCAACTGCGGTATCCCAATGGTGAGAATCCCATACAGAGGAAAGGCAAGAATACTTACCTTTCCCCAGTGCCCCCCTAACCCTCCCTTCCTGGTGCCTAAACCTAACACCCCCCCCCCGTCCCCCCCAACCTAGACCTAACCTCCCCGCCACCACGGCTTATCTCTCTGGTTGCCCAGGTAACATTCGTTTGGGATCCTGTCTACAGGGTTGTGATCCAAGACGGGATTCCGGTGTTCATATTTCGAGTGCTGGAATGTCGTCCACCGGGATCCTGACCGGATCCCCCTTACATAGCTGTACCTACTTACAGGATATTGTTCAATCAATTTAGACAGAAATTTGTTAAAAGAATCTACATTTGTGTTGGTTGCATTTGATCCAATATGATCAGGGTTATGCTGGCCATACACTAAGATGACTCGTGTTAGATGCAAGCCCTCCCATGACCTCCCCCACCAGCTCCCCGGCGTACAATAGATTTTGTGGTGATTTTGCACCATACGATCTATCTTTCAACCCGTAATGGACCCCTACCCGGGTCGACTGATCATATGTGCAGCACATATGATCAGTTGATGCGACGTGCGACCCGCGAGGCCATGCATCGTAGTTGCACCCAAAACATGCACGATGTGCATGCGATGGGTCGAATGACACGTCGATATCGTGTATTCGTGCACGAAATCGACCTAGTGTATGGCCAGCATTAGTTTTATTGGGATGTAGTTATGTCTCGACCGCCGGTCACTATACCAATGCTGGAATCCCGAGCACTGGACAGCCCGACAGTCCGCATGCTGAATAACAGGTACTATTCCCACTCCTGGGTGTCCACGACATCCAATAGAGTGGGAATAGAACCAGTGGCTAGCGCAGCAAGCCACTGAGCCTGCTGCGTGGCGAGCGCAGCCGGCAATCTGGAGATCGGGATCCCGGGGTCGGTGTGGTGACCTCCGGGATCCCAAACGCCAGTCTACCAGTACCAACCCGTTTTATTTGGGGCAACATGTTCTTTGAAAGTGACTGAAATGTAATGGAGTAAAGGGTTTATATTGGTATTGTGAAATGAAACTCCAGTGATTGTAGAAGTGCCATACATCATCCATACATGGCATATGTTGTTCTGTACTTGGACAGCATGTGGGTGAATCATTCACATTGTGAGCTAATATATATCTGATCATAGCCTGTGTTTGTACGGTATTTTGAGGTAAACGTATAGAAATGCAAAAGTTGGTCCAGAAGAAAAAAAATGATTTCCCTCCTCCCTTCTGTAAGGCTCTGGTTTTACTTCCTCTTGACCAACAAGTGAAGTAAGTAAAGAGTTGCACACAGTGGGCTTGTCTGTCTTGATCTTACAAATAAATGTAAATGTAAAATCAGTATATGTGTCCAATAAATACAAATGGTGTCTTCATTGTTTCTCAGTGAGGTTTCATAGTAGTTACAACACAGAATAAAAAACATCATGTGTACTGGAAAAAATGTTGATTAAAAAAAATAATGAAAATATCTAAATAATAAATTAAATATTGATACTATAAAAACATACAGCAATCTTTAATATATATTTGTTTATACAGTACCATGAACAGACGTTTCATTTCTCAGAATAGCAGACAGTATGCTTGGTACAACACAAGCGAGTTACAAGAGACACTCCTTCGAAATATTATACCTGAGTAGTTTGAGTATTAATTAAATGGTTATCTGATTCAAGTTCTTAGTAACCAAATAGGTTATACACAATGGAACGTTGTATCAATAACACAGCTTTCTTATTGCACTTATTCCAACAAATGTTGCTATAATGATGTTCGTGTTCTGGCATGAACAAATAGGCAAATGTTCCATTCCTCCTGAGAATATGCTAAAAGTAGCAATGACTCTCTCTAGTTTAAAAATGTGAGAAAGCTGGCAGAAACAAACTATTAGCTCTAGTGCATGAAAGCAGCAATAAGCAATACTCTGTTTCTTGTCTAAGAAGTGTAAATGAAGCATGCAACTATTAACAACTGATGTAAACCAGTGGTTCTCAAACTTTGTGCCATGGCACCCTGGAGTGCCTCGTGACACTTGCAGGGGTGCCGTGGGTTGGTGGTCGTGGACCAACTGAAATTATTTATGGTCCATGTAATAGGTAAAACCAGTGCTGGTGGCTGCCAATCCTAAAATATGTGGACAAACACAAGCAAACCCTGTCCCTCACCACACAATTGAACCTAAGAATGACATATAAACGCGATCTACTTAATTTACTATTTCTTTCTAAATTTCTCAAGAAGAAACTTTTGGCCTAGGGGTCCCGTGAAGAAAATTCTGATACTCTAGGCAACCACTGATGTAGACTGATTAGTAACAAGCCTTTTGGATTGTGCAAGTATTCTCACTGGGTTTTGGGCTTGTCACGTTATTAGGCCCCTCCCCTGTCACAACAGAGTGCTGAAGTGGGTACCCAGGAAGGGGCTGCCTAGTCTCTATGGACCCACAATTCCCGGTATTATATTCCCATCCTGCTCACTAAACTAGGAAGTGGCCAGCATACAGGAGATCCACACACTCTTTTGAAGGCTCAGAGGAATACCATAGTATGCCTATTACTTTGTCTGCATTTACCCTTTAGAGCACTGCATGTGGCACCTTCTTAATAAATGGTAATAATAATGGTAATGCTGGTAATACCTGGCCTATATATCAGTTTTCAAGTGAACGCCTGATATATCACGAGTCCATTGGCCGGTATGAGCCCTCGATATGTCTGTGAATGACGTAATTTCGTCAGCCCTGCAGCATATCTACAGATATATTGGTGCGTCTGACTGTGTATACAGGCAGTCCACTTGCTGCAGGGACTGCCGGTGACTGACATCTAAACATTTAAATGCCCACCCAGGTGTGACATGGAGCAGACAATTGGTAGATGTGTATGCGCTTACCAGACGTCCGATCTGTCCGCCAGTTTTAGTAGCTTTGATGTTGAAGAGGTTTGCTGTCTACTTTGTTGACCCCAAGTATAGCTTGAATATTTGTCCATCAGACAGATGTTGCCATCTACGGGGGTGATTCCGAGTTGTTCTCTCGCTAGCTGCTTTTAGCAGCATTGCACACGCTAAGCCGCCGCCCTCTGGGAGTGTATCTTAGCTTAGCAGAAGTGCGACCGAAAGATTAGCAGAATTGCGAATAGAAATTTCTTAGCAGTTTGAGTAACTCACAAATAGCGATCAGTTCAGTCGGTTTCGTTCCTGGTTTGACGTCACACACACGCCCAGCGTTCGGCCAGCCATTCCCCCGTTTCTCCAGACACTCCCGCGTTTTTCCCTGACATGCCTGCGTTTTTCCGCACACTCCCAGAAAATGGCCAGTTTCCGCCCAGAAACACCCACTTCCTGTCAATCACACTCCGATCACTTCAACGATGAAAAATCTTAGTTCGGACGTGAGTAAATCTACTAAGTTTTGAGCTAAAATACTAACTGCATGCGCACTGCGAACCATGCGCATTTTTGCCTTAATCGCTCCGTTGCGAAAATCGGCAACGAGCGAACAACTCGGAATGACCCCCTACATTTGTTTTTTGGATTTCCTCACAGGAGTGCTTTTGAAATAATGACTACAGTATTTCAACAGTCTGATGTATACATCTGTCTAGTGTAAGAGGCTCCACAAAGCATGCACTGTTAGTAAGACATCCAGTTGACCCCGGAAATTTACCGGGGCTAATTGTCTCACCGGGCGCTATCCTATTAGCTACGATAAGCTGGCACGAGCAGCGGCTTATCAGGGGTTATCTGTTGCTGCCAGCTTCTGACCGCTCCCAGTGCAGTGCTACACCTCCGCCTACTCCCGGTCACATGACCTCTCCCCCGTCATGTGACCACTGCTGGAGGCTGGTAAGATGGGGGATGTGGGTCACAGTGCTGCCCCGGCTTCCCCACCGGGGGTCACAGCGCTGAGTGTCGGCTCCCGGGTACCCTCCCTGCAGTCCCAGCCTGCTGCTGCTGCACCAGGTAAGGGACACTGCAGGCCGCCACGGTTTTCAGGGATTTTGTTATGCCTGTCTTTCGCATGAAAGCGGGGCTGTTTCTACCGAAAACACACAGGATTCACTGAACCTGTGTTTTTTCGGGAGATAGTCTTTTTTTACAGGCGATCTAATAGGATAGCCTGTAAACAAAACAAAAAATATTGGTGAAACATCCGAAAAAGTGTGCGAAAAACGGCCGTTTTTCACTCCCGTTGTAGTTTCACCTCAAATTGGATACCCCCTTAATGCTAATGTTCTTTCAAAGATAAATCATCCAGCTAATTAACTGTAATTCATGTAGTCCATGAAACTTTCAAGTAATGACCTTGAATTTGTCGCTAACGTAGGTATTTGCTTTTGTGCTGACATAAACAAAAGATACTAAGAAAATATATTATTTATTATTATATTATTCTCCGTAGCTAAAGAATGTGGATTGGTAGACAGTTTACAATTCCATTATGCTGTATACACGTAAAGTCTATTGACATTAACAAAAATGGATTTTTCAAAAAGTTTTCTTGATAAGGAAAAACAGAAGCTTTTCCAGATGTGCACAATACCAGTCTGTATTCTAAACCTCATGTGTTCACTCTTTCCACCAGGTATAAGCAGAGGTGTAACTAGGCGCCATGGTGCCCGGAGCAAGCCCCTACATAGATGAACCCCCCCAAATTTTCAATGAAAATAATGTCCTAGAATTGCCTGAGGGACAGAAACAGCTGTGCCGCAGCAGTCTGAGGGGCAGAGAGAGCTGCTTCGCAGCAGCCTCAGGGCCAGAGAGAGGGGCAGAGAGAAGTGCTGCAGCAGCCTCAGAGGCAGAGAGAAGTGCTGCAGCCTAAGGTGCTGCAGCTTCTAATGCAGAGATAAGTGCTGCAGCATCAATGTGGAGAGAAGTCCTGCAGAAGCTGGGACAGAAAGAGGTGCTGCAGCAGCTAGGGCAGAGAGAGCTGTTGCAGCATCTGAAGTAGAGACAAGTGATGCAGCTTCCAGGAAAGAGGGCGGGATGTACTAAGCACAAAATACGGTAAACTCCCTGTTTAACGCATTTTCCTAATATACTATCCTCCGGCCGGCAGGACAGCGCTGCGGAGGGTTTCAACAGCTTTTGCTGGCGATACCCCATAGAAGCCAATGGGTTTCTCTCCGCAGCGCTGTGTGAGGGATCTGAACAGATCTCTCCCAGTATGCCCCGTGGCTGGCCCCGTTACCCCGTGCATGTGCAGACTGACTCCCGGGGCCAAATCCCGGAAGTCAGGCTTCCGCTGCACATCGCGGAGGACAGCTCTTCTTGAAAATGAATCTCTGCAATGCTGATTGCATATGTAAGTAAGTACATATGCGATCAGCATCGGGGCGATGGGCGACGATGTACAGTAGTACATCCCACCCAGGGAGAGGTGCTGCAGCAGCGGGGGCAGAGAATGGTGCTGCAGGACAGAAGTAACCCTACTGCACAGCTACAAGCTGACAGTGAGACATATAAAAAGGGCTGGCAGAGCCCCAGCATGTGCTAGCTGTCAGTGTCTACTGCTGTTGCCTCTGGCCTGATTTGTTCCCTACCTAATCTCTGAGTCTGAGTCAGTTTGCGCCCCTCTGCTCTGTGGCTGCCAGTACAGTGGCCCGTGGAAACGGGTGGCAGTGCGCCCTCTACCTTTTTCAACGCCCGGAGCTCACGCTCCACCGGAGCCACCCTCTCTACACCCCTGGGTATAAGTGTTCTGGTTCTGAACTGTGCACATAGGGCTCTATATGGTGTTCTGGAGTGTATGCCTGATAACAAAAGTGCAAAGTGGGCTTACTTCAGTTCCTCTCTGAGCGCTATTAGGCTAATCTCTGTGGTGGGGGAGGGGTAATGTAGCAAATGGGACATACAAATGCTGGGGTGCGAGACACATGCTTGGCATATTGTTTGATTTTTTTTACATTAAAATATTTAAATATCTGTTTTGTACTACGTGCATCTGTTATTGTATTCTGTTATTGTAACCACCTGTCAATAAAAATTATTTGAAAAAAATATATATTTAAATATATTTTGAAAAAGTTGTTCCTATCTTAAATTAAAAAAGTGTATTTTTTTGGGTTTGTTTTGTTTTTCTAGTTAAGTGATTCACTCTGTTCTAGTCTAAGTAAATATAGCAATGCAGTGGTGCGGCACTCGAGCTAATACCTGGGTATCCTGGTGACAATATGAACTAGAATATTGAAACGTTGAGACTACAATCCTGTGCTCCGTGTGAAAAATTTTTAAGCTTGAGTACCGCACCACTGCATTGCTATATTCACCGATTTTGTGAAGCACCAGCGCAGTAATGCCTTTGAGCTTGGAGTGCCAGACTCTGGACTTTATCTATTCTAAGTAAATGTAATGTACAAGTTTTTATGCTTTATTAACTGGTGTTGTTTTTTAATGCCAATATTTACAAGCATTTAGGGGGTCATTACATTTTTTTTGTGGGAATTTAGCTCCTGGGCTAAGTGCTCGGGAGCTATTCAATTTGTTCCCGTGACAGCCACTATCTCCTATGGTAATGCCCGTGATTAGCCGAGTTAAGCTACAGTTCCGGCGCGATATAGTTGTCATCCTGCAACTAGATCTGAAGTCCTACTTGACACAGATTTTTGCTTGCACCTTCGTCCGGAGAGTGCAAGCAGAAATCCACAATACAGTAAGTACAGATTCTGGGCTAATCATGGGACTTAATTGAATAGCTACAGGGCAGTTAGACGGGGGATAATTCCGGCAAGATAATTGAATTGCCCCTTTTAAAGTTCTAATTAAATACATATTGCATATAATGCTGGCACACACACGCATGAACACATTTATCCCTCAATTTCTAACTGGGATTGATTTTTGTGTATAAAACATAATTTCCATGGATTTGCTTGTTTTAATGATCTCTGTAATGTCTCTTTAGAAGTAGAACAAGTGTGTATGAATGTATGTATATAATAGTTCTTTTTCAACAAAAAACATGAAATAGGAATCTTAGGATGTAAGTTGTTTAATGAATGCCTTAACTTTCTCTTACGTCCACATTAGTACCATGGGGTATCCACTAGGAGCCTTGGGCACTTTAAGAAATCAATAGTGTGGGCTGGCTCTATGCCCCTCCTACCAGACTCAGTTTAGAAAATGTGCCTGGAGGAGGCGGTCACGCTTGGGAAGCTCCTGAAGCGTTTTCTGCATTTATTTTCTATTTTATTGTTTTCAGGCAGGTCTGGCTGGCACCAGACTGCCTGCTTCATGGCACCTAGGGAGGGGGAACGGCCCAACCTCCCTAGCGTTAATGGTCCCGTTCCCCGCTGACAGGACACTGAGCTCCTATTTGCAAGCCCCACCACGACGAGCGTACGGACCCACAGCATGCCGCCACCCCTAACAGAGCCAGAAGAGTGATGAGTAGGTGGCCGGCGTCACGATTAGCGGGTCACCGGCTGTAATGGCGGCATAAGGGTAGGAGTGCAGCGCTGCATGCACGCTGTGCTCCAGGCTTCAGATGCACTGTGTGACCGCTGTGAGGGGCAGCTGGAGCCACTAATATTACCCAGAACTGGCACATATTACAGGGGTTTTCTCTAACGTCCTAGTGGATGCTGGGGACTCCGAAAGGACCATGGGGAATAGCGGCTCCGCAGGAGACTGGGCACAAAAGTAAAAAGCTTTAGGACTACCTGGTGTGCACTGGCTCCTCCCCCTATGACCCTCCTCCAAGCCTCAGTTAGATTTTTGTGCCCGACCGAGACGGGTGCAGGCTAAGGGGCTCTCCTGAGCTGCTTAGTGTAAAAGTTTAAAGTAGGTTTTTTATTTTCAGTGAGTACTGCTGGCAACAGGCTCACTGCACCGAGGGACTAAGGGGAGAAGAAGCGAACTCACCTGCGTGCAGAGTGGATTGGGCTTCTTAGGCTACTGGACATTAGCTCCAGAGGGACGATCACAGGCCCAGCCATGGATGGGTCCCAGAGCCGCGCCGCCGGCCCCCTTACAGAGCCAGAAGACTGAAGAGGTCCGGAAAATCGGCGGCAGAAGACGTCCTGTCTTCAATAAGGTAGCGCACAGCACCGCAGCTGTGCGCCATTGCTCTCAGCACACTTCACACTCCGGTCACTGAGGGTGCAGGGCGCTGGGGGGGGCGCCCTGAGACGCAATAACACACCTTTTTGGCAAAAAATACATCACATATAGCTCCTGGGCTATATGGATGCATTTAACCCCTGCCAATTTTCCATAAAAAAGCGGGAGAAAGGCCGCCGTGAAGGGGGCGGAGCCTATCTCCTCAGCACACTGGCGCCATTTTCTCTGACGTCCTAGTGGATGCTGGGAACTCCGTAAGGACCATGGGGGGGATAGCGGCTCCGCAGGAGACTGGGCACAAAAAGTAAAAGCTTTAGACTAGCTGGTGTGCACTGGCTCCTCCCCCTATGACCCTCCTCCAAGCCTCAGTTAGATTTTTGTGCCCAAACGAGAAGGGTGCAAGCTAGGTGGCTCTCCTGAGCTGCTTAGAAGTAAAAGTTTAAATAGGTTTTTTATTTTCAGTGAGTCCTGCTGGCAACAGGCTCACTGCATCGTGGGACTAAGGGGAGAAGAAGCGAACTCACCTGACTGCAGAGTGGATTGGGCTTCTTGGCTACTGGACATTAGCTCCAGAGGGACGATCACAGGTTCAGCCTGGATGGGTCCCGGAGCCGCGCCGCCGGCCCCCTTACAGAGCCAGAAGAGCGAAGAGGTCCGGAGAAAGCGGCGGCAGAAGACGTTCCTGTCTTCAAATAAGGTAGCGCACAGCACTGCAGCTGTGCGCCATTGCTCTCAGCACACTTCACACTCCGGTCACTGAGGGTGCAGGGCGCTGGGGGGGAGCGCCCTGAGACGCAATAAAAACGATATAAAAACCTTATATGGCTAAAAAAAATGCATCACATATAGCTCCTGGGCTATATGGATGCATTTATCCCCTGCCAGTTTCCTGAAAAAAGCGGGAGAAAAGGCCGCCGTGAAGGGGGCGGAGCCTTTCTCCTCAGCACACAAGCGCCATTTTCTTTCACAGCTCCGCTGGAAGGACGGCTCCCTGACTCTCCCCTGCAGTCCTGCACTACAGAAACAGGGTAAAACAGAGAGGGGGGCACTATTGGCAGCTAATATATAAATACAGCAGCTATAACAGGGAGTAACACTTATATAAGGTTATCCCTGTATATATATAGCGCTCTGGTGTGTGCTGGCAAACTCTCCCTCTGTCTCCCCAAAGGGCTAGTGGGGTCCTGTCCTCTATCAGAGCATTCCCTGTGTGTGTGCTGGGTGTCGGTACGATTGTGTCGACATGTATGAGGAGGAAAATGATGTGGAAGCAGAGCAATTGCCTGTGTTAGTGATGTCACCCCCTAGGGAGTCGACACCTGACTGGATGGTAGTAATTAAAGAATTACGTGACAATGTCAGCACTTTGCAAAAAACTGTTGACGACATGAGACAGCCGACAAATCAATTAGTGCCTGTTCAGGCGTCTCAGACACCGTCAGGGGCGCTAAAACGCCCGTTACCTCAGATTGTCGACACAGACCCTGACACGGATACTGAATCCAGTGTCGACGGTGACGAGACAAACGTAATGTCCAGTAGGGCCACACGTTACATGATCACGGCAATGAAGGAGGCATTGAACATTTCTGACACTACAAGTACCACGAAAAAGGGTATTATGTGGGGTGTGAAAAAACTACCAGTGGTTTTTCCTGAGTCAGATGAATTAAATGAGGTGTGTGATAAAGCGTGGGTTTCCCCCGATAAAAAAACTGCTGATTTCTAATAAATTATTGGCACTATACCCTTTCCCGCCAGAGGTTAGGGCACGTTGGGAAACACCCCCTAGGGTAGATAAGGCGCTCACACGCTTATCAAAACAAGTGGCGTTACAATCTCCTGATACGGCCGCTCTCAAGGAACCAGCTGATAGAAGGCTGGAAAATATCTTAAAAGGTATATACACACATACCGGTGTTATACTGCGACCAGCGATCGCCTCAGCCTGGATGTGCAGCGCTGGAGTGGCTTGGTCGGATTCCCTGACTGAAAATATTGATACCCTGGATAGGGACAGTATATTATTAACTATAGAGCATTTAAAGGATGCATTACTATATATGCGAGATGCACAGAGGGATATTTGCACCCTGGCATCTAGAGTAAGTGCGATGTCCATTTCTGCCAGAAGAACGTTATGGACGCGACAGTGGTCAGGTGATGCGGATTCCAAACGACATATGGAAGTATTGCCGTATAAAGGGGAGGAGTTATTTGGGGTCGGTCTATCGGACCTGGTGGCCACAGCAACGGCTGGAAAATCCACCTTTTTACCCCAGGTCACCTCTCAGCAGAAAAAGACACCGTCTTTTCAAACCCAGTCCTTTCGTCCCTATAAGGGCAAGAGGGAAAAAGGCCGCTCGTTCCTGCCCCGGGGCAGAGGAAGGGGAAAAAGACTGCACCATGCAGCCTCTTCCCAGGAGCAGAAGCCCTCCCCCGCTTCTGCCAAGTCCTCAGCAAGACGCTGGGGCTCTGCAAGCAGACTCGGGCACGGTGGGGGGCCGTCTCAAGAATTTCAGCGCGCAGTGGGCTCACTCGCAAGTGGACCCCTGGATCCTGCAGGTAGTATCACAGGGGTACAAATTGGAATTCGAGACGTCTCCCCCTCGCCGGTTCCTGAAGTCTGCTCTACCAACGTCTCCCTCCGACAGGGAGGCAGTATTGGAAGCTATTCACAAGCTGTATTCCCAGCAGGTGATAATCAAGGTACCCCTCCTACAACAGGGAAAGGGGTATTATTCCACGCTGTTTGTGGTACCGAAGCCGGACGGCTCGGTGAGACCAATTTTAAATCTAAAATCTTTGAACACTTACATAAAAAGGTTCAAATTCAAGATGGAGTCACTCAGAGCAGTGATAGCGAACCTGGAAGAAGGGGACTATATGGTATCTCTAGACATCAAGGATGCTTATCTCCATGTCCCAATCTACCCTTCTCACCAAGGGTACCTCAGGTTTGTGATACAAAACTGTCATTATCAGTTTCAGACGCTGCCGTTTGGATTGTCCACGGCACCACGGGTCTTTACCAAGGTAATGGCCGAAATGATGATTCTTCTTCGAAGAAAAGGCGTATTAATTATCCCTTACTTGGACGATCTCCTGATAAGGGCAAGGTCCAGGGAACAGTTAGAGGTCGGAGTAGCACTATCTCAGGTAGTGCTACGTCAGCACGGGTGGATTCTAAATATCCCAAAATCACAGCTGATTCCGACAACACGTCTACTGTTCCTAGGGATGATTCTGGACACAGTCCAGAAAAAGGTGTTTCTCCCGGAGGAGAAGGCCAGGGAGTTATCCGAGCTAGTCAGGAACCTCCTAAAACCAGGACAAGTGTCAGTGCATCAGTGCACGAGAGTCCTGGGAAAAATGGTGGCTTCTTACGAAGCGATTCCATTCGGAAGATTCCATGCAAGAACTTTTCAGTGGGATCTGCTGGACAAATGGTCCGGATCGCATCTTCAGATGCATCAGCGGATAACCCTATCTCCAAGGACAAGGGTATCTCTCCTGTGGTGGTTACAGAAGGCTCATCTTCTAGAGGGCCGCAGATTCGGCATTCAGGATTGGATGCTGGTAACCACGGATGCCAGCCTGAGAGGCTGGGGAGCAGTCACACAGGGAAGAAATTTCCAGGGCTTGTGGTCAAGCATGGAAACGTCTCTTCACATAAATATCCTAGAGCTAAGGGCCATTTACAATGCCCTAAGTCAAGCAAGGCCTCTGCTTCAGGGTCAACCGGTATTGATCCAGTCGGACAACATCACGGCTGTCGCCCACGTAAACAGACAGGGCGGCACAAGAAGCAGGAGGGCAATGGCAGAAGCTGCAAGGATTCTCCGCTGGGCGGAAAATCATGTGATAGCACTGTCAGCAGTGTTCATTCCGGGAGTGGACAACTGGGAAGCAGACTTCCTCAGCAGACACGACCTCCACCCGGGGGAGTGGGGACTTCATCCAGAAGTCTTCCAAGTGATTGTAAACCGTTGGGAAAAACCAAAGGTGGACATGATGGCATCCCGTCTCAACAAGAAACTGGACAGATATTGCGCCAGGTCAAGGGACCCTCAGGCAATAGCGGTGGACGCTCTGGTAACTCCGTGGGTGTTCCAGTCGGTATATGTGTTCCCTCCTCTTCCTCTCATACCAAAAGTACTGAGAATCATAAGAAGGAGAGGAGTAAGAACGATACTCGTGGCTCCGGATTGGCCAAGAAGAACTTGGTACCCGGAGCTGCAAGAGATGCTCACGGAGGACCCGTGGCCTCTACCTCTAAGGAAGGACCTGCTCCAGCAGGGACCTTGTCTGTTCCAAGACTTACCGCGGCTGCGTTTGACGGCATGGCGGTTGAACGCCGGATCCTGAAGGAAAAAGGCATTCCAGATGAAGTCATCCCTACCCTGATCAAGGCCAGGAAGGATGTAACTGCAAAACATTATCATCGCATTTGGCGAAAATATGTTGCGTGGTGTGAGGCCAAGAAGGCCCCTACGGAGGAATTTCAACTGGGTCGTTTCCTACATTTCCTGCAAGCAGGATTGTCTATGGGCCTAAAATTAGGATCCATTAAGGTTCAAATTTCGGCCCTGTCGATCTTCTTCCAGAAAGAACTGGCTTCAGTGCCTGAAGTTCAGACGTTTGTCAAAGGGGTACTGCATATACAGCCTCCTTTTGTGCCTCCAGTGGCACCTTGGGATCTCAATGTAGTTTTAGGGTTCCTAAAATCACATTGGTTTGAACCACTTGCCACAGTGGATTTGAAATATCTCACATGGAAAGTGGTAATGCTGTTGGCCCTGGCTTCAGCCAGGCGCGTATCAGAATTGGCGGCTTTATCCTAATAAAAGCCCTTACCTGATATTTCATTCGGATAGGGCGGAATTGAGGACTCGTCCTCAATTTCTCCCTAAGGTGGTTTCGGCGTTTCACATGAATCAACCTATTGTGGTACCTGTGGCTACTAGGGACTTGGAGGACTCCAAGTTGCTGGACGTAGTCAGGGTCCTGAAAATATATGTTTCCAGGACGGCTGGAGTCAGAAAATCTGACTCGCTGTTTATACTGTATGCACCCAACAAGCTGGGTGCTCCTGCTTCTAAGCAGACGATTGCTCGTTGGATTTGTAGTACAATTCAACTTGCACATTCTGTGGCAGGCCTGCCACAGCCAAAATCTGTAAAAGCCCATTCCACAAGGAAGGTGGGCTCATCTTGGGCGGCTGCCCGAGGGGTCTCGGCTTTACAACTTTGCCGAGCAGCTACTTGGTCAGGGGCAAACACGTTTGCTAAATTCTACAAATTTGATACCCTGGCTGAGGAGGACCTGGAGTTCTCTCATTCGGTGCTGCAGAGTCATCCGCACTCTCCCGCCCGTTTGGGAGCTTTGGTATAATCCCCATGGTCCTTAAGGAGTTCCCAGCATCCACTAGGACGTCAGAGAAAATAAGAATTTACTTACCGATAATTCTATTTCTCATAGTCCGTAGTGGATGCTGGGCGCCCATCCCAAGTGCGGATTGTCTGCAATACTTGTATATAGTTATTGTTACAAACAAATCGGGTTGTTTATTGTTGGAAGCCATCTTTTCAGAGGCTCCTACGGTTATCATACTGTTAACTGGGTTCAGATCACGAGTTGTACGGTGTGATTGGTGTGGCTGGTATGAGTCTTACCCGGGATTCAAGATCCTTCCTTATTATGTACGCTCGTCCGGGCACAGTATCTTAACTGAGGCTTGGAGGAGGGTCATAGGGGGAGGAGCCAGTGCACACCAGCTAGTCTAAAGCTTTTACTTTTTGTGCCCAGTCTCCTGCGGAGCCGCTACCCCCCCCATGGTCCTTACGGAGTTCCCAGCATCCACTACGGACTATGAGAAATAGAATTATCGGTAAGTAAATTCTTATTTTTTCCTCACAGCTCCGTTGGAGGAAGGCTCCCTGACTCTCCCCTGCAGTCCTGCACTACAGAAACAGGGTAAAACAAGAGAGGGGGGCACTAAATTGGCATATAAATATATACAGCAGCTATATTAGGGAAAAACACTTATATAGGGTTATCCCTATATATATATATATATATATATATATATATATATATATATATATATATATATATATATATAGCGCTCTGGTGTGTGCTGGCAAACTCTCCCTCTGTCTCCCCAAAGGGCTAGTGGGGTCCTGTCCTCTGTCAGAGCATTCCCTGTGTGTGTGCTGTGTCGGTACGTTATGTCGACATGTATGAGGAGGAAAATGGTGTGGAGGCGGAGCAATTGCCTGTGTTAGTGATGTCACCCCCTAGGGGGTCGACACCTGACTGGATGGTCTTATGGAAAGAATTACGTGATAATGTCAGCACTTTACAAAAGACTGTTGACGACATGAGACAGCCGGCAAATCAGTTAATACCTGTACAGGCGTCTCAAACACCGTCAGGGGCTCTAAAGCGCCCGTTACCTCAGGTCGATACAGACACAGACACGGACACTGACTCCAGTGTCGACGGTGAGGAAACAAACGTATTTTCCAGTAGGGCCACACGTTACATGATCACGGCAATGAAGGAGGTTTTGAACATTTCTGATACTACAAGTACCACAAAAAAGGGTATTATGTGGGGTGTGAAAAAACTACCCGTAGTTTTTCCCGAATCAGATGAATTAAATGAGGTGTGTGATGAAGCGTGGGTTTCCCACGATAAAAAACTGCTAATTTCTAAAAAATTATTGGCATTATACCCTTTCCCGCCAGAGGTTAGGGCTCGTTGGGAAACACCCCCTAGGGTAGATAAGGCGCTCACACGCTTATCAAAACAAGTGGCGTTACCGTCTCCTGATACGGCCGCCCTCAAGGAACCAGCTGATAGGAAGCTGGAAAATATCCTAAAAAGTATATACACACATACTGGTATTATACTGCGACCAGCAATCGCCGCAGCCTGGATGTGCAGTGCTGGGGTGGCTTGGTCGGATTCCCTGACTGAAAATATTGATACCCTGGACAGGGACAATATATTATTGACTATAGAGCATTTAAAGGATGCATTTCTATATATGCGAGATGCACAGAGAGATATTTGCACTCTGGCATCAAGAGTAAGTGCGATGTCCATTTCTGCCAGAAGAGGATTATGGACGCGACAGTGGTCAGGGGATGCGGATTCCAAACGGCATATGGAAGTATTGCCGTATAAAGGGGAGGAGTTATTTAGGGTCGGTCTATCGGACCTGGTGGCCACGGCAACGGCTGGGAAATCCACCTTTTTACCCCAAGTCACCTCACAGCAGAAAAAGATACCGTCTTTTCAGGCTCAGTCCTTTCGTCCCCATAAGGGCAAGCGGGCAAAAGGCCACTCATATCTGCCCCAGGGCAGAGGAAGGGGAAAAAGACTGCAGCAGACAGCCTCTTCCCACGAACAGAAGCCCTCCCCCGCTTCTGCCAAGTCCTCAGCATGATGCTGGGGCCTTACAAGCGGACTCGGACACGGTGGGGGCCCGTCTCAAGAATTTCAGCGCGCAGTGGGCTCACTCGCAAGTGGACCCGTGGATCCTGCAGGTAGTATCTCAGGGGTACAAATTGGAATTCGAGACGTCTCCCCCTCGCCGGTTCCTGAAGTCTGCTTTACCAACGTCTCCCCCCGACAGGGAGGCGGTATTGGAGGCCATTCACAAGCTGTATTCCCAGCAAGTGATAATCAAGGTACCCCTCCTACAACAGGGAAAGGGGTATTATTCCACGCTGTTTGTGGTACCGAAGCCGGACGGCTCGGTGAGACCCATTTTAAATCTGAAATCCTTGAACACTTACATAAAAAGGTTCAAGTTCAAGATGGAGTCACTCAGAGCAGTGATAGCGAACCTGGAAGAAGGGGACTATATGGTGTCTCTGGACATCAAGGATGCTTACCTCCATGTCCCAATTTGCCCTTCTCACCAAGGGTACCTCAGGTTTGTGGTACAGAACTGTCACTATCAGTTTCAGACGCTGCCGTTTGGATTGTCCACGGCACCCCGGGTCTTTACCAAGGTAATGGCCGAAATGATGATTCTTCTTCGAAGAAAAGGCGTCTTAATTATCCCTTACTTGGACGATCTCCTGATAAGGGCAAGGTCCAGAGAACAGTTAGAGGTCGGAGTAGCACTATCTCAAGTAGTACTACGACAGCACGGATGGATTCTAAATATTCCAAAATCGCTGCTGATTCCGACGACACGTCTGCTGTTCCTGGGAATGATTCTGGACACAGTACAGAAAAAGGTGTTTCTCCCGGAAGAGAAAGCCAGGGAGTTATCCGACCTAGTCAGGAACCTCCTAAGACCAGGCCAAGTGTCAGTACATCAATGCACAAGGGTCCTGGGAAAGATGGTGGCTTCTTACGAAGCGATTCCATTCGGCAGATTCCACGCAAGAACTTTTCAGTGGGATCTGCTGGACAAATGGTCCGGATCGCATCTTCAAATGCATCAGCGGATAACCCTGTCTCCAAGGACAAGGGTGTCTCTCCTGTGGTGGTTACAGAGTGCTCATCTCCTAGAGGGCCGCAGATTCGGCATTCAGGATTGGGTCCTGGTGACCACGGATGCCAGCCTGAGAGGCTGGGGAGCAGTCACACAGGGAAGAAATTTCCAGGGCTTGTGGTCAAGCATGGAAACGTCACTTCACATAAATATCCTGGAACTAAGGGCCATTTACAATGCCCTAAGTCAGGCAAGACCTCTGCTTCAGGGTCAGCCGGTGTTGATCCAGTCGGACAACATCACGGTAGTCGCCCACGTAAACAGACAGGGCGGCACAAGAAGCAGGAGGGCAATGACGGAAGTGGCAAGGATTCTGCGCTGGGCGGAAAATCATGTGATAGCATTGTCAGCAGTGTTCATTCCGGGAGTGGACAACTGGGAAGCAGACTTCCTCAGCAGACACGATCTTCACCCGGGGGAGTGGGGACTTCACCCAGAAGTCTTCCACATGATTGTGAACCGTTGGGAAAAACCAAAGGTGGACATGATGGCGTCCCGCCTCAACAAAAAACTAGACAGATATTGCGCCAGGTCAAGGGACCCTTAGGCAAATAGCTGTGGACGCTCTGGTAACACCGTGGGTGTACCAGTCAGTGTATGTGTTCCCTCCTCTTCCTCTCATACCAAAAGTACCGAGAATCATAAGAAGGAGAGGAGTAAAGACTATACTCGTGGCTCCGGATTGGCCAAGAAGGACTTGGTACCCGGAAATTCAAGAGATGCTCACGGAAGACCCGTGGCCTCTACCTCTAAGAAAGGACCTGCTCCAGCAGGGACCATGTCTGTTCCAAGACTTACCGCGGCTGCGTTTGACGGCATGGCGGTTGAACGCCGGATCCTGAAGGAAAAAGACATTCCGGATGAAGTCATCCCTACCCTGATCAAAGCCAGGAAGGATGTAACCGTACAACATTATCACCGTATTTGGCGTAAATATGTTGCGTGGTGCGAGGCCAGGAAGGCCCCTACAGAGGAATTTCAACTGGGTCGATTCCTGCATTTCCTGCAAACAGGACTGTCTATGGGCCTCAAATTAGGGTCCATTAAGGTTCAAATTTCGGCCCTGTCAATATTCTTCCAAAAAGAACTAGCTTCTGTTCCTGAAGTTCAGACGTTTGTCAAGGGAGTACTGCATATACAGCCTCCTTTTGTGCCTCCAGTGGCACCTTGGGATCTCAATGTAGTTTTAAGATTCCTAAAATCACATTGGTTTGAACCACTCACCACTGTGGACTTAAAATATCTCACATGGAAAGTGGTAATGCTGTTAGCCCTGGCTTCAGCCAGGCGTGTCTCAGAATTGGCGGCTTTATCCTATAAAAGCCCTTACCTAATTTTTCATACGGACAGGGCAGAATTGAGGACTCGTCCTCAATTTCTCCCTAAGGTGGTTTCAGCATTTCACTTAAACCAGCCTATTGTGGTGCCTGCGGTTACTAGGGACTTGGAGGATTCCAAGTTGCTGGACGTAGTCAGGGCCCTGAAAATATATGTTTCCAGGACGGCTGGAGTCAGAAAATCTGACTCGCTGTTTATCCTGTATGCACCCAACAAGCTGGGTGCTTCTGCTTCTAAGCAGACGATTGCTCGTTGGATATGTAGTACAATTCAGCTTGCACATTCTGTGGCAGGCCTGCCACAGCCAAAATCTGTAAAAGCCCATTCCACACGGAAAGTGGGCTCATCTTGGGCGGCTGCCCGAGGGGTCTCGGCTTTACAACTTTGCCGAGCAGCTACTTGGTCAGGGGCAAACACGTTTGCTAAATTCTACAAATTTGATACCCTGGCTGAGGAGGACCTGGAGTTCTCTCATTCGGTGCTGCAGAGTCATCCGCACTCTCCCGCCCGTTTGGGAGCTTTGGTATAATCCCCATGGTGCTTTCGGAGTCCCCAGCATCCACTAGGACGTTAGAGAAAATAAGAATTTACTTACCGATAATTCTACTTCTCATAGTCCGTAGTGGATGCTGGGCGCCCATCCCAAGTGCGGATTGTCTGCATTACTTGTACATAGTTATTGTTACAAAAATCGGGTTATTGTTGTTGTGAGCCATCTTTTCAGAGGCTCCTTCTGTTATCATGCTGTTAACTGGGTTCAGATCACAAGTTGTACGGTGTGATTGGTGTGGCTGGTATGAGTCTTACCCGGGATTCAAAATCCTTCCTTATTGTGTACGCTCGTCCGGGCACAGTATCCTAACTGAGGCTTGGAGGAGGGTCATAGGGGGAGGAGCCAGTGCACACCAGGTAATCCTAAGGCTTTTTACTTTTGTGCCCAGTCTCCTGCGGAGCCGCTATTCCCCATGGTCCTTTCGGAGTCCCCAGCATCCACTACGGACTATGAGAAATAGAATTATCGGTAAGTAAATTCTTATTTTAACCCACTGTAACCCTTATTATGCACCTCAGTCAGTATTAAAAGTGGGAAGACCGTGCGCCATTACGGGGGCGGGGCCTTCACTGTGAGCGGATCCAGCGGCTCACCAGCGCCATTTCCCTTCTGCAGCTTACACAGGCAGCCTGATGGGAAAGTGCAGCACCTCCACACGGACTCCAGAGCACCTCAGTGGTACCAGGGGTTCATAGCAATGGGGGGAGCAATAATTTGGTGTACTAAGCCCTATTAAGGGTACTCAGTTTGCGACCCAGCTAAGTCTATACTTTAGCTATAGGGGCGCTGTGTAGCTGGCTCTGATACTCTGTGTCTCCCTAGAAGGGCTCTGTGTGGGTTAACTGTGCTTTTAACCTATTCCTCACTGTGTGTGTGTTTGTGCTTTTACATTTATCATGTCAAAGGAGTGTGTATCATGCACAACAGAGTGCTTTTCTCAATCTGGGAAATTACTGCCGTGTACTCAGGATAGTACACATTCTCAGGTTTGTGGATCTGAACTTGTTTGGTTAGATTCATTAAAGGGGATGATTTCAAATTTCTCCGGCTAGGTCCACATGTTACCCACAGGATAACAATGGGATATGATGGAACGATAGCGGATTGGCACCAAACGATCACAAGCTTTCAGTCCTCCCAGGATGCAACCGGCCCGTCCATATATCCCCGCCCGCTGGCTCAGACAAATCAGTTTTTTGTTTGGTGCGGCAGGAGCCGGACCATGGTCACAGGGCTGCTGTTTTTGGCAGCCCTAAGCTTTCTTATTTTATTTTTATACTCTCACTATGTTTTTGAGTGATCTTTACTAACGGCGTCTTATACGCATATTGGAAAGAGTCGCTCCAACAACTCTCCGCCAGGTCGCAACAACGCTTACCCACGGTACAGTGCTGTCTCGGCGGGCGTCTGTATCGGATATACTAGCAGGTCCAGCAGACGTTACCAGGCTGTGGCCGGAGCATGGGGAGAAGGTAAGGAATCGGTTCCACTTAGAAGGGGAATATGGACACAGCCGCAATGTTTTGTGAGGAGACTACCAAACAGTAAATGGCGCGCCACCACCACGGGTGCTCCAGCGCTAGGCCTTGGGGATTGTAAGGCACCAGGAATAGTATGAGACTGCGATCCCTATGGTTGATGTCAGCAGTGGGGAGTCAGACGCTCTCCTGGTCGCCCCTCCCCCCAGTTCATGACCAGTTTACGTCTGTCTCCCACCATGAACTGTTGCCTCACTTCCCTCTCAGACGCTACCACGAGGGGTATCGGTCACAGCATAGGCCGCTGCGTCTGTGTTCACTAAAAAGCTACCGTAAGGAGACCTAGTCACAGTACAGGCGTCTGTGTGACCGGAGCGTCTGTGTTCACTAATAGTTCCGGAGCGACAGTGTACACTAGTAGCTTCTGGATCCACTCAGCATTCGCTAACGTATTGATAGATCTTGGAAGTGAGGTGAGTCTACCTGTATCCCACTCTACTGAGTACGGGTTATACAGCACTAAATTTCTATCTACTTTTGTTAGTATGAATAGTTAAGTTTAGTGCCCATTGCATATGAGTCTGTGTACATTACTGTGGTTTTCTTCGCATTTGCGTCGGAATATGTTAAGATCTGTATAGAACAGAATTCAGTAATATGTACTACATACTTTGAAATGTGTTTGTAGTTGATAATATGCTCATATGACTAATAAATAACATGTGACTGACTGCTAGTGTGATTGCTGACTTTATATATGTTTGTCAGTGGTTTCTTCTGAGCCTCAATGCTGGTGCATGGGTAGGGTCAGATTGATATCACTTTGAAAAATTAAAGTGATTACAGTCACAAATTGTGTAGTATACTGTGGAAGTGCTGATTATTTATCATGTCTAAGAACGGCAAAAGTTACGAGGTTACACTGACAGTAGCACCAACACTCATATCATCATGTTTGTCCTGCAAAACGGTATTATCCTCTCAGGACCTGGTACTGGATGATTTATGTGCAAATTGTTTTGCTTTTCAGCAGATTACAAGGCAGATCCCTGTTCAACGTCTAGTAGATCCACCTTGGGCAATGTTTGCACAGACCTTGTCCAGTATAGATGAACGGGTAATTCCCACAGCTTCAATACCAGGAGTAGGGTACACTATTAACCCATACATGCAGCTCCCTTCCTACGTTATATCCTCAACAGCTTCAATGAAACAAGCTGATAAACCGAGTGTAAATAGATCATCAAATTCACAGGCTACACAGGATGATACATCAGATGATGATAGCTCTATATACTCTGCTTCAGCATACGAAGAACAGGTAGAAGGTATCAGCTCAATGGATGTAGCTGAATTAATTAGAGCAATGAAGGCTATTCTGTCCTTAGAGAATTCAGCAGAGCCGGTGTTAAAAACGAAGGCACCTGTGTTTAAACGTCCCAAAACAGAGGCAAATTGGCCATCGTGTTCAACCTGTTTTAAGTTGTGATGATTCTACATACTTGCTAAATAATGTTTTATGACTAGTTAGCTACATGTTACCCCCGGATTAACCACGTTGATATTTTAAGTATTATAACCTTGGATAGCTTTTTCATTCAGAAATGTATCCATTCCTTTTTCTCTGACGTCCTAAGTGGATGCTGGGACTCCGTAAGGACCATGGGGAACAGCGGCTCCGCAGGAGACTGGGCACAACTAAAAGAAAGCTTTTGGTCTAACTGGTGTGCACTGGCTCCTCCCTCTATGACCCTCCTCCAGTTAGAATCTTGTGCCCGGCTGAGCTGGATGCACACTAGGGGCTCTCCTGAAGAAAGTATATTTTAGGTTTTTTTATTTTCAGTGAGATCTGCTGGCAACAGACTCACTGCTACGAGGGACTAAGGGGAGAAGAAGCGAACCTACCTGCTTGCAGCTAGCTTGGGCTTCTTAGGCTACTGGACACCATTAGCTCCAGAGGGATCGAACACAGGGCCCGACCTCGATCGTCCGGTCCCGGAGCCGCGCCGCCGTCCCCCTTACAGAGCCAGAAGCATGAAGATGTCCTGAAAATCGGCGGCAGAAGACTTCGGTCTTCAACAAGGTAGCGCACAGCACTGCAGCTGTGCGCCATTGCTCCTCATGCACACCTCACACTCCGGTCACTGATGGGTGCAGGGCGCTGGGGGGGGGGGTGCCCTGAGCAGCAATATTAACACTTTGGCTGGCAAATAATCACAATATATAGTCCCAGAGGCTATATATGTGATAAATACCCCTGCCGGGATCCATAAAAAAGCGGGAGAAAGTCCGCCGAAAAAGGGGCGGGGCTATCTCCCTCAGCACACTGGCGCCATTTTTCCCTCAGCTCCGCTGGAAGGATCGCTCCCAGGCTCTCCCCTGCAGTTTCAAGACTACAAAGGGTAAAAAAGAGAGGGGGGGGCACTAAATTTAGGCGCAGCAGTATATATATAAGCAGCTATAAGGGAAAAACACTCAGTTATAGTGTTCATCCCTGTGTTATATAGCGCTCTGGTGTGTGCTGGCATACTCTCTCTCTGTCTCCCCAAAGGGCTTTGTGGGGTCCTGTCCTCTGTCAGAGCATTCCCTGTGTGTGTGCGGTGTGTCGGTACGGCTGTGTCGACATGTTTGATGAGGAGGCTTATGTGGAGGCGGAGCAGATGCCGATAAATGTGATGTCACCCCCTGCGGGGCCGACACCTGAGTGGATGGTTATGTGGAAGGAATTACGCGACTGTGCCTGCCCAGGCGTCTCAAAAGCCATCAGGGGCTCTAAAACGCCCGCTACCTCAGATGGCAGACACAGATGTCGACACGGATACTGACTCCAGTGTCGACGACGATGAGACTAATGTAACTTCCAATAGGGCCACACGTTACATGATTGAGGCTATGAAAAATGTGTTGCACATTTCTGATGTTACCCCAGGAACCACAAAAAAGGGTATTATGTTTGGAGAGAAAAAACTACCAGTAGTTTTTCCTCCATCTGAGGAATTAAATGATTTGTGTGAAGAAGCGTGGGCTTCCCCCGATAAGAAACTGGTAATTTCTAAAAGGTTACTAATGACGTACCCTTTCCCGCCAGAGGATAGGTCACGTTGGGAAACATCCCCTAGGGTGGATAAAGCGCTCACACGCTTGTCAAAGAAGGTGGCACTACCGTCTCCGGATACGGCCGCCCTAAAGGAGCCTGCTGATAGGAAGCAGGAGGCTATCCTGAAGTCTGTATATACACACATAGGTATTATACTGAGACCAGCTATTGCTTCAGCATGGATGTGCAGTGCTGCAGCTGCGTGGTCAGATTCCCTGTCGGAAAATATTGATACCCTAGACAGGGACACTATATTGCTAACCGTAGAGCATATTAAATACGCAGTCTTATACATGAGAGATGCACAGAGGGATATTTGCCGGCTGGCATCTAAAATAAGTGCAATGTCCATTTCTGCCAGGAGAGGGTTATGGACTCGGCAGTGGACAGGTGAAGCAGATTCTTAAAGGCACATGGAAGTTTTGCCTTATAAGGGTGAGGAGTTGTTCGGGGATGGTCTCTCGGACCTCGTTTCCACAGCAACAGCTGGGAAGTCAGCATTTTTACCCCATGTTCCCTCACAGCCAAAGAAAGCACCGTATTATCAGGTACAGTCCTTTCGGCCCCATAAGGGCAAGCGGGTTAAAGGCGCGTCCTTTCTGCCCAGAGGCAGAGGTAGAGGGAAAAAGCTGCAGCATACAGCCAGTTCCCAGGAGCAAAAGTCCTCCCCCGCTTCCTCCAAGTCCGCCGCATGACGCTGGGGCTCCACAGGCGGAGCCAGGTACGGTGGGGGCCCGTCTCAAAAACTTCAGCAATCAGTGGGCTCGCTCACGGGTGGATCCCTGGATCTTTCAAGTAGTATCTCAGGGGTACAAGCTGGAATTCGAGACGTCTCCCCCCCGCCGTTTCCTCAAATCTGCCTTGCCAACAACTCCCTCAGGCAGGGAGGCAGTGCTAGAGGCAATTCACAAGCTGTATTCCCAGCAGGTGATAGTCAAGGTGCCCCTCCTTCAACAAGGATGGGGTTACTATTCCACAATGTTTGTGGTACCGAAACCGGACGGTTCGGTGAGACCCATTTTAAATTTGAAATCCTTGAACACATATATAAAAAAATTCAAGTTCAAGATGGAATCGCTCAGGGCGGTTATTGCAAGCTTGGACGATGGGGATTACATGGTATCACTGGACATCAAAGATGCTTACCTGCATGTCCCCATTTACCATCCTCACCAGGAGTACCTCAGATTTGTGGTACAGGATTGTCATTACCAATTCCAGACGTTGCCGTTTGGTCTATCCACGGCACCGAGGGTATTTACCAAGGTAATGGCCGAAATGATGATACTCCTTCGAAAAAAGGGAGTTTTAATTATCCCGTACTTGGACGATCTCCTGATAAAGGCGAGGTCCAGGGAGCAGTTGTTGGTCGGGGTAGCACTATCTCGGGAGGTGCTACAACAGCACGGTTGGATTCTAAATATTCCAAAGTCACAGCTGGTCCCTACGACACGTCTACTGTTCCTGGGGATGGTTCTGGACACAGAACAGAAAAAAGTGTTTCTCCCGGAGGAAAAGGCCAAGGAGCTGTCATCTCTAGTCAGAGGCCTCCTAAAACCAAAACGGGTGTCGGTGCATCACTGCACGCGAGTCCTGGGAAAAATGGTAGCATCCTACGAAGCAATTCCATTCGGCAGGTTCCATGCAAGAACTTTTCAGTGGGACCTGTTGGACAAGTGGTCCGGATCGCATCTTCAGATGCATCGGCTGATAACCCTGTCTCCAAGGACCAGGGTGTTTCTGCTGTGGTGGCTGCAGAGTGCTCATCTTCTAGAGGGCCGCAGATTCGGCATACAGGACTGGGTCCTGGTGACCACGGATGCCAGCCTTCGAGGCTGGGGGGCAGTCACACAGGGAAGAAACTTCCAAGGACTATGGTCAAGTCAGGAGACTTCCCTACACATAAATATTCTGGAACTGAGGGCCATTTTCAATGCCCTAAGTCAGGCAAAACCCCTGCTTCAAAACCAGCCGGTACTGATCCAGTCAGACAACATCACGGCAGTCGCCCATGTAAACCGACAGGGCGGCACAAGAAGCAGGACGGCGATGGCAGAAGCCACAAGGATTCTCCGATGGGCGGAAAATCACGTGTTAGCACTGTCAGCAATGTTCATTCCGGGAGTGGACAACTGGGAAGCAGACTTCCTCAGCAGGCACGAACTCCACCCGGGAGAGTGGGGACTTCACCCAGAAGTCTTCCAACTGATTGTAAACCGTTGGGAAAGGCCACAGGTGGACATGATGGCGTCCCGCCTAAACAAAAAGCTAGAAAGATATTGCGCCAGGTCAAGAGACCCTCAGGCGATAGCTGTGGACGCTCTAGTGACACCGTGGGTGTACCGGTCGGTTTATGTGTTCCCTCCTCTTCCTCTCATACCCAAGGTACTGAGGATAATACGGAGAAGAGGAGTAAGAACTATACTCATTGTTCCGGATTGGCCAAGAAGAGCTTGGTACCCGGAACTTCAAGAAATGATCTCAGAGGACCCATGGCCTCTGCCGCTCAGACAGGACCTGCTGCAGCAGGGGCCCTGTCTGTTCCAAGACTTACCGCGGCTGCGTTTGACGGCATGGCGGTTGAACACCGGATCCTGGAGGAAAAGGGCATTCCGGAGGAAGTCATTCCTACGCTGATTAAAGCTAGGAAAGAAGTGACCGCAAACCATTATCACCGCATTTGGCGAAAATATGTTGCGTGGTGTGAGGCCAGGAAGGCCCCAACGGAGGAATTTCAGCTGGGCCGTTTTCTGCACTTCCTACAGTCAGGCCTAAAATTGGGTTCCATTAAGGTCCAGATTTCGGCTCTATCGATTTTCTTCCAGAGAGAACTGGCTTCACTACCTGAAGTTCAGACTTTTGTTAAGGGAGTGCTGCATATTCAGCCCCCTTTTGTGCCTCCAGTGGCACCTTGGGATCTCAACGTGGTGTTGGATTTCCTAAAGTCACATTGGTTTGAGCCACTTAAAACCGTGGAATTGAAATATCTCACGTGGAAAGTGGTCATGTTGTTGGCCTTGGCTTCGGCCAGGCGTGTGTCAGAATTGGCGGCTTTGTCATGTAAAAGCCCTTATCTGATTTTCCATATGGATAGGGCAGAATTGAGGACTTGTCCCCAATTTCTCCCTAAGGTGGTATTAGCTTTTCATTTGAACCAACCTATTGTAGTGCCTGCGGCTACTAAAGACTTGGAGGCTTCCATGTTGTTGGATGTAGTCAGGGCCCTGAAAATTTATGTTTCCAGGACAGCTAGTGTCAGGAAAACTGACTCGTTGTTTATCCTGTATGCACCCAACAAGCTGGGTGCTCCTGCTTCAAAGCAGACTATTGCTCGCTGGATCTGTAGTACGATTCAGCTTGCACATTCTGCGGCTGGACTGCCGCATCCTAAATCAGTGAAAGCCCATTCCACGAGGAAGGTGGGCTCTTCTTGGGCGGCAGCCCGAGGGGTCTCGGCTCTACAACTTTGCCGAGCAGCTGCTTGGTCGGGGTCAAACACATTTGCTAAGTTCTACAAGTTTGACACCCTGGCTGAGGAGGACCTAGAGTTTGCCCATTCGGTGCTGCAGAGTCATCCGCACTCTCCCGCCCGTTTGGGAGCTTTGGTATAATCCCCATGGTCCTTATGGAGTCCCAGCATCCACTTAGGACGTCAGAGAAAATAAGATTTTACTCACCGGTAAATCTATTTCTCGTAGTCCGTAGTGGATGCTGGGCGCCCATCCCAAGTGCGGATTGTCTGCAATACTTGTATATAGTTATTGTTTAACTAAAGGGTTATTGTTGAGCCATCTGTTGAGAGGCTCAGTTATTGTTCATACTGTTAACTGGGTATAGTATCACGAGTTATACGGTGTGATTGGTGTGGCTGGTATGAGTCTTACCCGGGATTCAAAATCCTTCCTTATTGTGTCAGCTCTTCCGGGCACAGTATCCTAACTGAGGTCTGGAGGAGGGTCATAGAGGGAGGAGCCAGTGCACACCAGTTAGACCAAAAGCTTTCTTTTAGTTGTGCCCAGTCTCCTGCGGAGCCGCTGTTCCCCATGGTCCTTACGGAGTCCCAGCATCCACTACGGACTACGAGAAATAGATTTACCGGTGAGTAAAATTTTATTTTTAAATCCAATTACAGAGTCCGCCATTACCACCTTCTCTGGCAGGGAATTCCACATCCTGATTGCCCTAACAGTGAAGAACCCTTTCCTCCGTTGCGTTCGGAACTTTCTCTCCTCCAGTCGCAGCGAGTGCCCACGTGTCCTAAACTGTGTTCTTTTAATAAATAATTCATCTGATAACTCTTTGTGATGTCCCTTTACATATTTGAAGATATTAATAATATCTCCTCTTAGGCGCCTCTTTTCTAGTGTATACATATTCAGCCTAGTAAGTCTTTCCTTATAGTCCAGTCCTTCTAGGCCTTTAATCAGTTTAGTAGCTCGCCTTTGAACACTTTCGAGTTCACTGATGTCTTTTTTTATACAGTGGTGCCCAAAACTGAACACAATATTCCAGGTGTGGACGTACCAATGCCTTATACAGCGGCATGATTACATCCGAGTCCCTTGTCTCAATTCCCCTTTTTATGCACGCTAGCACCTTACTTGCCTTCTTTACTGTGTTTTGACATTGTGTACGGTTATTAAGCCTATTATCAATGAATACCCCCAAATCTTTTTCCAACTCTGTTTCCCCTAGGCGTTCCCCATTTAATATGTAGGATGCAAGTTTGTTTTTAGTCTCAAAATGCATAACCTTGCATTTGTCTGTATTGAACCTCATTTTCCATTTAGACGCCCAGAGTTCAAGTTTTGATAGATCATTCTGCAAGGACTCCACATCCAATTCTGAATTAATTACCTTACACAGTTTAGTATCATCTGCAAATATTGACACTGTGCTTTCCAGGCCTATTTCTAGGTCATTGATAAATATGTTGAACAGTAGTGGTCCGAGTACGGACCCTTGTGGTATTCCGCTGACTACTGAGGACCAGGTTTAGGATTTCCCGTTGACCACTACTCGCTGTACCCTGCCTGCTATCCAACCAGCTGCTTATCCATGTGCAAATAGTTTTTCCTATGCCAATCTCCTTTAATTTGATCATCAGTCTCCTGTGAGAAACTGTATCGAAGGCTTTTGCAAAATCTAGGAAGACCACATCCACTGCTTTTCCTTGATCAAGATTATTGCTCACTTCCTCGTAGAAGCTAAGTAAGTTAGTTTGACATAACCTGTCCCTCACAAACCCATGCTGGTTCTTGCTAATAATCCTAGCGGACTTTAGATACTCCTGTATGACGTCCCTTAGAATTCCTTCCAATATAACCCCAGGCCTAAGGGTCCGGTTTTTCGGCCATTTCGATCGCAAGGAAAAGCAAAAGGAAAAAGTGATCGTAAGCACTCCCAATACAATAAGTTTGGTAAGGCAAAAAAGCATTTGGCCAACAGAGGGCCAGCTTCCAAACCAGTAGATAAGCCGTCAGCCTGATGGTGCGGGCCTCCGCCTGGGGGACCCCAGGGTAGGGGGCTGACTTCTTCATTTTGCACAGATATGGCAGCAGTCTACAACAGATGCCTGGGTGCAAGAAGAGGTATCTCTGGGTTATGGTTTCCCTTTCAAGAAGCAGTCTCCTCGAAGGTTCTTCTGCACCAGCCCATCTCGGGTAGAGGCGAAGGCCAGAGCCCTGCAAGAAGCAGTAAAGAAATTGCTTCAGTCAGGAATAATTATTCCAGTACCCCCTGCACAACGGGGACAGGGTTTTTACTCCAACCTGTTTTTGGTTCAGAAGCCAAATGGGTCTTTTCGGACCATTCTCAATCTGAAAATGCTAAACAAATACATTTGGGTACCACGGCTCCACATGGAGATGTTACGCTACATAGTTTTGGCCATGGAACCAGGGGATTATATGGTATCCCTGGATATACAGGATGCTTACCTACATGTTCCTATAGCACTGTCTCATCAGTGTTATCTCAGGTTCGCCATCCTCCAGCAACATTTTCAGTTCCAGGCTTTACCCTTTGGGTTAGCCACGGCCCCCAGAGTATTTACCAAAATTATGGCGGTGATGGCAGTTTATCTCCACAAGCAGGGGATAAGATTTTTTTCATACCTCGACGACCTTTTAATCCTGGGACAATCCCAGGAATTGCTCCTGGACCATCTCCAACAGACAATAACTTTTCTACAGGAGCACGGATGGCTCATAAATTGGGCAAAGTCGTCTGATTCCGTCACAATGGATGATTCACTTGGGGGCTGTATTGGATTCAAGTCTGCAGAAAATATTTTTACCTAGGAACAAGATATCCAGCTTCTAAGGAATTAAATTCCCTCTTTGAAGCAACTTGGGTTAACCCTGACAGTTAGTTTCAGATTCCAAAACTGTTAATTATATCCTTCCCATTTCCTTAGCACGATAGAAAAAAATGGGATATCCCACCGATAGTTGACACAGCGATCTTCAGGCTGTCACGTAAGATAGTTTAACCTGTTCCTGGGGCAGCTTCATTGAAGGATGCTGCAGACCGCAAGATTGAGACCACTCTCAAATCTCTGTACACAACCGCGGTAGTGGTCCAAAGACCCACTATAGCTTGTGCATGGATCACTGGGGCCATTGCAAAATGGTCTGGTAATCTAATTGACGGATTAAATTCCTTGTCCAGGGGGGAGATTATTTTACTCCTACAGCATATACAAGTTTCTGCTAACTTTATGGTGGAGGCCATAAAGGAGATTGGACTGCTCAACGCATGCACCACTGCCATGGCAGTATCAGCAAGCAGGGGCTTGTGGCTACGCCAGTGGACTGCGGATGTGGATTCCAGGAAAGGCATGGAAAGCCTACCTTTCACAGGTGAAGCCCTGTTTGGAGATCAACTGGACACGTGGATATCCAAGGCTACGGCGGGTAAGTCTACATACCTTCCTTTCGTAGCACTCCTGGCTAGAAAAGCCTATTCTGCACCAACTTTGCAGTCCTTTCGGACAGCGAAGTTTAAAGGTAAGTCCAAAGGTTCTTCTACTGCCTTCAAAGGCAATAGAGGTAAGCCCAGAAAATCTGCAAATACAGGCTCACAGGATCAGACCTCAGGTTCTGCTTTCGCAAAACTTTCAGCATGATGGTGGACCGCACTGCCTGGTCAACAGGCAGGTGGGAGCCCGGTTACGGTATTTCAGTTACATATGGACCATATCATGCCTGGATCCATGGGTAAAAGATCTTATTATCCAGGGCTACAGACTGGAGTTTCAGAAACTCCCACCTCACAGATTCTTCAAATCAGGCTTGCCAGCTTCACCGGTAGCAAGTATAACCTTGCAAGCAGCAGTTCAAAAACTGGTACAGGCTCAGGTCATTGTTCCAGTCCCACTTCAACTACAAAACCAAGGTTTCTATTCCAACCTGTTTGTGGTACCGAATCCGGACGGTTCCGTGACGCTTATTTTAAACCTCAAGTCACTGAACCCGTATTTACGGGTGTTCAGATTCAAGATTGAGTCGCTGAGAGCGGTGATCTCTGGTCTGGAGGAGGGAGAATTCCTGGTGTCTTTGGATATCAAGGATGCGTACCTTCATATTCCAATTTGGCCGCCTCATCAGGCTTATCTAAGGTTTGCGTTGCAGGACTGTCACTACCAGTTCCAGGCCTTGCCGTTTGGGTTCTCCACGGCACCAAGGGTGTTTACCAAAGTAATGGCGGAGATGTTTCTCCTCCGCAAGCAAGGAGTGAACATAATACCATGCCTGGACGATCTCCTGATAAAAGCACCGTCCAGGGCGAGGTTGTTACACAGCATTGCTCTCTCCACATGTCTACTCCAGGATAACGGGTGGGTTCTGAATCTGCCAAAATCTCACCTGGAACCAACACGGAGGCTTCCGTTCCTGAGGATGATTCTGGATAAGGAGGTACAGAAGGTAATCCTTCCTCTGGAAAAGGCATTGGTGATTTAGTCAATGGTAAGGGATGTCCTAAGGACGACCCGGATTTCGGTGCATCTGTGCATTCGCCTCCTGGGAAAGATAGAAGGCGCTTGCCAAGCGCTGCAGTACGGAAGGTTTCACGCAAGGCCCTTCCAGCTGGATCTGCTGGACAAATGGTCCGGACCGGATCTACACATGCACCAGAGGGTACGTCTGTCGCCAAAGCCAGGATTTCTCTTCTGTGGTGGCTACAGACTTCTCACCTGACGGAGGGCCGAAGGTTCGGGATTCAAAATTAGATTCTGCTAACCACGGATGCAAGCTTTAGAGGGTGGGGAGCAGTCGCCTAAGGGGAACACTTCCGAGGAAAGTTGTCAAGTCAGGAAACCATTCTTCCGATCAACGTTCTAGAACTAAGGGCCATATACAATGCACTTCTGCAGGCAAAAAGGATTCTCCTCTGGGTAGAGAGACACGCGGTGGCGCTGTCCGCGATCTTCATTCCGGGCATGGACAACTGGGAAGCAGACTTCCTCAGCAGACATGACCTCCACCCAGGGCAGTGTGGCCTTCACCCGGAGTTGTTCGGGCGCTTGACTCGTTGGTGGGGGACTGTACAGATTGACATGATCGTCTCAACCAGAAGCTCCAGCGGCATTGCTCCAGGTCAAGAGACCCACAGGCAGTGGCAGTGGATGCTCTGGTGACTCCGTGGGTCTATCAGATGGCGTATGTCTTTCCTCCACTTCCATTGATCCCAAGAATTCTTAAAAGAATAAAAAGGGAAAGGGTTCAAGCAATTCTTTTTGCTCCGGATTGGCCAAGAAGGGCTTGGTACGCAGATCTACTGGAAATTACTTCTGGAGGATCCTTGGCCTCTACCTCCTTCAGGAGGATCTTCTGCGACAGGGGCCATTCATCTATCAAGACTTACCACGGCTATGTTTGACGGCATGGAGGTTGAGCGTTAACTTCTAGCCCAGAAAGGGATTCCGGACAAGGTAATTCCTACCTTGATCCAAGCCAGGAAAGGGGTAACGTCTAAACATTACCACTGGATTTGGAGAAAATACGTCTCTTGGTGTGAAAACAGGAAATTCCCTGCGGTGGAATTTCAGTTGGGTAATTTTCTGCTTTTTTTACAGTCTGGTGTGGATGTGGATTTACGCCTTGGATCAGTTAAAGTCCAGATTTCGGTCTGATCCATTTTCTTCCAGAAACAATTGGCTTCCCTTCCTGAAGTTCAGACGTCTTGAAAGGGGTTCTGCACATCTAACCGCCCTTTGTGCCTCTCACGGCACCTTGGGGTCTTAACGTGGTGTTGCAATTTCTGCAGTCTGATTGGTTTGAGCCTTTACAGGAGGTAGATGTAAAGTTTCTTACATGGAAGACTGTCACAGTATTGGCCTTGGCTTCGGCGAGGCGTATTTCGGAATTGGGGGCCTTGTCTCACAAGAGCTCCTGTTTGATTTTTCATGAAGATAGAGCTGAGCTCAGAACTCGTCAGCAGTTTCTTCCAAAGGTGGTGTCTGCGTTTCATATCAACCAGCCTATTGTGGTTCCGGTGCTTACTGACACCTTTTCTACTTCAAAGTCCCTGGATGTTGTGCGGGCTTTGAAAATCTATGTCAAATGGACAGCTCGTCACAGAAAATCCGACTTGCTATTTGTGCTTTATGATCCCAAGAAAATTGGGTGTCCTGCTTCAAAGCAGTCCATTGCTCGCTGGATCATGCTTACTATCCAGCATGCTTACTCTATGGCAGGTTTGCCGGTTCCTAAATCTGTTCATGCCCACTCTACTCGGTTGGTGGGTTCTTCCTGGGCGGCTGCCCGGGGTGTCTCGGCCTTACAGCTCTGGCGAGCAGCTACTTGGTCAGGTTCGAACAAGTTCGCTAAGTTCTGCAAGTTTAATACTTTGGCCTCTGAGGACCTTCAGTTTGGTCAGTCAGTTCTGCATGAACCTCAGCACTCTCCCATCCAGTTTGGGAGCTTTGGTACATCCCCATGGTAATAATGTGGACCCCAGTATCCTCTAGGACGTAAGATAAAATAGGATTTTAAATACCTACCGATAAATCCTTTTCTCGTAGTCCGTAGAGGATACTGGGCGCCCGCCCAGTGTTTTGTGTTTCCTGCATGGTTACTTGTTTAAGTATTGTTGTCGGTTCAGCTGTTGCTGTTCCTGTTCATGTTGGGTTAACATGGTTTTCTCCTTGTTTTGTGTGTGCTGGTTCGAATCTCACCACTATCTTTTCTGAATCCTTCTCTCAAGATATGTCCATCTCCTCGGGCACAGTGTCTAGACTGAGTCTGGTAGGAGGGGCATAGAGGGAGGAGCCAGTGTACACTATTGATTTCTTAAAGTGCCCAAGGATCCTAGTGGACCCATCTATACCCCTTGGTACTAATGTGGACCCCAGTATCCTCTACGCACTAAGAGGAAAAGGATTTACCAGTAGGTAATTAAAATCCTATTTTCCCTGTTGTAGAGCTGACCATTAGTGTGGTTGATTCCCAACCTATTTGTTTCTCCATTGCTCAAGAATGCATTAATATTTAGCATGTATAGCCTGTCTCCTCTTCCTCACCAAACGTACTACATCCACATCCCCTCTCTTGCAGGACCTTCACTGGCTACCCTTCCCATTCAGAATCCAATTCAAGCTTCTCAAACTCACCTACAAAAGCCCTCACCCACTCTTCTCCCTCTTATCTCTCTTTACATTCCCACCCCTCCTCTTCGCTCTGCTAATGCACGCCGTCTCTTCTGCCAACTGATTACCTCCTCCCACTCCTACCTACAAAATTTTGCATGTGCTGCTCCCTATCTCTGGAATGCTCTACATCTCCTCATCTGACCCTCCACCTCTCTACAAAACTTCAAACGGGCTCTCCTGTGTCACTCCGGACTGTTAGCCCCTCACCTTTTAGATTGTAAGCTCGTGAGAGCCAGGACTTCTTTCCTCGTGTGCCTTTTCTTACTTACACTATCTTATACTCCATACTCCCTTTGATGGCACTTAACCCCGGGTTTTCTATATCTGTCCTATATTGTCTTGTACTGTAAGTGCTGTTTTCTTGTTTGCTCATTTGATTATGTACTGTGTAATGGGCGCTGCGGATACCTTGTGGCGCCATACAATTAAAGGAAAATAATAATGTAACAACATAAAATAAAAATGGGTGGCAGATTCAATTATCTGTACGGCTAAAGCTCTGCTTGGAGCTATTCAATTAATGGTGTTACCTGCGCTGTAAGCCCCAGATGGTGCACTAACACCCTCTGGAGCTGCAAGGAAAAATCTTCATTAAGTGCTTACCATGCGAAGTAACCCATAGATTCCAGACACTGAGCTTGGAATCTATGGGTTAACAAATGCTAGCTGCAGGCTACCTGCACAGAGAATTGGATAATCATGAGTAGCGCCTGGTGTTAAACCCGGAGGTTTAGTCGGCCATTATGTATTGTTACATTACACTTATCAGTACATCTTTGACAGTAATTAATGTTGTCCAAACGAGTTTATGAAAAAGTGATTAATTGCATAGCATGGCTGTTTTAATTTGCCTTGTCATGCCTAATTGACGCTCTGGGAAGGAAACTATCTCCGAATTATACTACTGCTTTGGAATTAATTTAGATTTGGCCAGGTGTCATGTCCTCTTTACCAATTTACTGCATGTTTGTACAGCCATCAAACGGCAGGAAACCTAAGGGGAGATTTATCAAATCTTGGAGAGGGATAAAGTGAAGAAGTTGCCAAATTCCAACCAATCTGCTTTTTTGTAATGGTTATGTCTTACAGACTATGCTAGAAAGCTTACAATCTCTCTCTCTCTCTCTCTCTCCGATATTTGATAAATCCCTCCCTTGTGTCCCTAATGATCCATCAATGTTATCAAAATAGAGCTGAAGTTTCGTCACCATGTAGAGTATTAATATTTGACTAATAAATCAAATGAGGCAAATTGATTTTGATACATGCATGGCATGGCATGTCTTGTACAATTCCTGGCATGTAAACTTCTGCCATTAAGTAAGTGAATATGATATCAGCTAGTTAAGTTTTATGTGGAAAATACTTTTGTACGCCAGACTAGGAGATCAGCTGATCAGGAGGAAAGGTAAAGTGAGTTTTTGATCATGGAAGTAGTAGTAGGGGAGGATTTATTACATTCTTAAACCCCCCCCCCCTCCTCCCCCTTCCAAAAAAAAAAAACTCCCAAGAAGCTTCTCACAGATAATGCTTTGTGGTCTGAGTTTTCCAGCACTATATAAAGCAGCATCTAAACTTGAAACTGATTTATTCCTGGGGTATACTGTAAGAAAAGAGCATTTCCTATGGCAAGCAGATTATTTTCAGTGTCAATCTTGCATGTGTATCAAGAGCATCATAAATATAGTTTGCAAGATCTATTAGTAATATGTAACCAATAGTTTCCCACTGGCCCATCTTTTCCAATGATCGAATCTTTATCCTTCTGCTATTTCATTTTGGTTTTTTTTATGACTACATTAAAAGGCCCTACACATTAGGTGTTAAAACTGAACGATATGAACGTTCTCGTTCATTAATGAACGAGAACTCGTTCATATCGTTCAGTGTGTAGGCACCAACGATGAACGAAGCGTGGCCCCGCGCTCGTTCATCGTTGGTGCCAGGTCGCTTATGCATGTAGGCCAATATGGACAATCTCGTCCATGTTAGCATGCACTTCTATGGAGACGGGGGGGGAGTGAAAAAACTTAACTCCCCCCTGCTGCTGTGTCGCCCGTCTGCCGTATCGGTCGTCTGTCAGCTCGACGGCGGGTCGCCTTATGTGTAGGGTGCATTACTGTAACACTATGGGATATAATCTGTCTGTCTCTTTGTCTGTCTCTTTGTCTGTCTCTTTGTCTGTCTCTTTGTCTGTCTATCTGTCTGTCTATCTATCTATCTATCTATCTATCTATCTATCTATCTATCTATCTATCTATCTATCTATCTATCTATCTATCTATCTATCTATGTGTATTTTAGTGACCAAAATCCCACTAACATGATTGGACACATTAGATCACATGACTGCACATTATTTCCTAACAACCGCAGTTGTGCCTGTAAGTGTGAGACGGGAGCGCAGAATATGCTCCCTACAGCGTAGAGGGAGAAACGGAGACCGCCACCAATATGAGTGTTTAAACCCCCTCTCAGGCCAGGCAATGGGCTAGACCTATTTGCTTAGACAACTTTAGGAACTTGGTAAACAGCTAAATCACCTGGATTTGGGCCCCCTGAGCATCTGAACCCCATAGAAATTGCACCCACTATAGCTACGCCCATGTGCATGAGCATAGTATACAAAGGGTTTTAAGACTGAGCAGCAGTCAATTCTTGGCTGCATACAAAATAGTATTTTCAGATTTATACGGTATTTCTGTCATGCACTTTTATACTGTATCAGCATCTTGGTTACGGTGAAATGGATGTGATCAATTCTAATTGTTGCTACCGGCTGACCAAATGTTTGCCCTTTGCGTCATACAGGAGCAGGCTTTTCCTCTTGGTAATATCTGCAGCGATGGGATCCAAGACACTGTTTACATATTAACCTACCATCCTTCTCTAGATACAGGGCTCGTGTTGATTTGTTATACATCGTTTTTAAGATAAATTGGCACAAGCCCTCAAAGACTTTAGAGTCCAAGAATCTTAAGGAAAGGTGGTAAGATACACCTCCTAAGTGGGTACAGTAACAATGTGATTTTGAGGACTTTGAATATTGGAACAATTATTAGAAACTAGGTTTTATAATCCTTATATAAGCAAGTTTGGTTGTTATCCTATGATTTAGCTTAAATATATTAAAATTATGAAATTTTCCGTATTAAAATAATCCACTGCAGTTGTTTTGAAAAACAAACCTTAGCAGAGTACTGCCTGCTACTCCATTAGACACCTGAATCCTTTCACATAGTATTGGACAGTAAAAGTGAGGCTTCAGTTATTTGACCTGCTTTTACATCACGCTTCATGTTTCTGAAATCCACTGATCTACCTTGTAAAGTTCTGTAGAACAAGTTGCTGCTGCCTAGAACAGTCTGAATTACTATGTGCACTGCGCACGCACACTGCGATCGCCTCTGCCTGATTAACAGGGGCTGACATGCGGGGCGGACTAGCCCTGTGCTGGGTATATATGTGTGTGTGTGTGTGTGTGTGTATATATATATATATATATATATACGTGTGTGTGTGTATATATATATATATATATACGTGTGTGTATGTATATATATATATATATATATATGTATGTATGTGTATATATATATATGTGTATGTGTGTGTGTGTGTATATATATATATATATATATATATATATATATATATATATATATATATATATATATATATATATATATATACAGGTTGAGTATCCCATATCCAAATATTCTGAAATACGGAATATTCCGAAATACGGACTTTTTTGCGTGAGAGTGAGATAGTGAAACCTTTGTTTTTTGATGGCTCAATGTACACAAACTATGTTTAATACACAAAGTTATTAAAAATATTGTATTAAATGTTCTTCAGGCTGTATGTATAAGGTGTATATGAAACATAAATGAATTGTGTGAATGTAGACACACTTTGTTTAATGCACAAAGTTATAAAAAATATTGGCTAAAATTACCTTCAGGTTGTGTGTATAAGTTGTATATGTAACATAAATGCATTCTGTGCTTAGATTTAGGTCCCATCACCATGACATCTCATTATGGTATGCAATTATTCCAAAATACGGAAAAATCCCATATCCAAAATACCTCTGGTCCCAAGCATTTTGGATAAGGGAGACTCAACCTGTATATATAATATAATCTTTATATACGTTTTTACCTATATACAGGTTGAGTATCCCATATCCAAATATCCAAAATACGGAATATTCTGAAATACAGACTTTTTGAGTGAGAATGAGATAGTGAAACTTTTGTTTTTTGATGGCTCAATGTACACAAACTTTGTTTAATACACACAGTTATTAAAAATATTGTATTAAATGACCTTCAGGCTGTGTGTATAAGGTGTATATGAAACATAAATGAATTGTGTGAATGTACACACACTTTGTTTAATGCACAAAGTTATAAAAAATATTGGCTAAAATTATCTTCAGGCTGTGTGTATAAGGTGTATATGTAACATAAATGCATTCTGTGCTTAGATTTAGGTCCCATCGCCATGATATATCATTCTGGTATTCAATTATTCCAAAATACGGAAAAATCCGATATCCAAAATACTTCTGGTCCCAAGCATTTTGTATAAGGGATACTCAACCTGTATTTGCTCATTTCTTATCTCATCTGTGTTCTTAAAAAGTGATTTTTTTTTAAATTAATTTGTCAGATCTGAATAATTTCTATCTCATTTTTTTTTTCTGCTCCTGTACATTGGGTATTGTTCCCTTATTAGTCATTTCTATTATAACTCCAGTGGTCGCTCATTGTTTGCTCACTCTTTCTCCTAAGTAGAATTCTGTTTCTAGTCCTGATCAAGCAGTACAGAATTCTGCCCTATGCTATTCTCCTAAGCAGCAGTATTTTTATTAGGGTGAATATTTTGGGTGGTATTCAATTCTTCCCACCCCCTTCTACACCTATTCTATTTCTGCTGGTATCATCATTTCAGGGGTAGTGAGGCACCCTAACTTGATTACTATGGCCGCGATATGCGTGATAACGGGGATCACTTTAGAAAGGAGATTGGGTGTGATAGATCATTTGAATACAACCCTAGATACTTCTACAGTCGTAGAGTCCAGACTGCTGAATTCTGTAGCGTTTTTATTTATGGCACCAACTTTATCCAATTGGTTGTACGTTTAGATTTTGTTTTATTTTTAAATAATCTTAAATTTTCGAGAAATTATTATAGTGTTTACTCTAGCACCCTGCACGGAATCAGTGAGGAGGGCATATTTTAATTTTTAATGGCAAAATTTTAGACATGACTACTGTAGCAATATAGTAGAATGAACACTAGATTAATAACAATACATTTTATAATATGTTATATTATCATTGAACCTTCAAAGTATTTTGGATCTCCCTTGGGAACAATGGGTTTCTAATACTGGTACTGTGAGTCCTTTGCACTGATGACTACAATAATAATGTGCATAAATGATGTTTACAACATTGTTACAGTTACTCCTCTATCCCCCCCCCCCCCCCCCCCGAAAAATAAAATATAAATAAAATAAAAAATATAATAATAATATTAAAAAAATATTTATTAACGGTCATGATTTACCTTGTAGAGCCTAAGAATAAATTACCTTAATAAGCGCCATCTTTAAGGGGAGTGATTGGTTACTGAATCCTAATCGTCTACATAGAACATACATTCATCTGTTCCTCTTCCCTTACGTAAAGTTATGTAATATATTGTAGTTGTAAACTGGCATTGCTTAACATACCACACAACCAGCAAGTCTCTTGAAAAGTCTGTCCTGGTCATACTTCTATGCAGGGTCGACTCTACCATTACGTGGCTGCCTAGGGCGTCGGGGTTTGGGGGTGCCCCGAGTCTGTCTATCTGAAACAGGCATCCTTGCTGTTCTTAATGCAGGCTGTTGCTGTGGGTGTGGGTCATTAGGTCGACTTGTACAAGGTCGACATGGAAAAAGGTTGACATGAGTTTTTTGACTGTTTTTGGTGCACTTTTCTTTGTAAAGTGACGGGGATCCCCAATTAGTGCACCGCCCCCCCCCCCTCGCAAAATAAAAAAATTTGCGAAAAACTCATGTTGACCTTTTTGCATGTCAACCTAGTGTCCATGTCGACCTAGAGACCACGTTGACCTTCAGTGGTCGACCCAATGTATGTTGACTTAATGCATGTCGACCTAACGACCGCCTCCCGTAACGACTCCACCTCCACACTTTGACCGGAGTTGCTAGAAAGTTGTATTTGTGGGTGGATTTGAAGAGGGCGTAGGCTGAAGTTTTGCCTAGGCTGCTGAGGAACCCTGCACTTCTTTTACTAGGTAGCAGCAAATATCCAAGCTGGTCATCTTTACTGTTACCTAGCAGATCCAGGGCTTTCCAAAAGAAAAACATATGAAAATCAATAAATTTGCCTTTCAAGACCAGAAATTAGCATAATAAACTAAACCTCTAATATGTACATACAATGGATTTAAAATGAAGAATATAACCTGCTGTTAATTATTGATCTCTAATATAACAAATATACTCATAAGTGTGTAATGGTGAGCATGTTGCACTTTGGAGATGGGTGGTGTCCACTTGTTGGTCTCATGGAGCCTTCAGTGATAAATATGATATTATTTATTTATTTATTTATTTATTTATTTATTAACAGTTTCTTATATAGCGCAGCATATTCCATTGCGCTTTACAATTAGAACAACAGTAATAGAACAAAACTGGGTAAAAACAGACAGACATAGAGGTAGGAAGGCCATGCTCGCAAGCTTACAATCTATAGGGAAATAGGCAGATACACAAGGATAGATGCTACCTATTGCATAATAGTTCCCCAGATTGCTAGGTTCTTAATGGGTTGTATGATATGCTTAATTACTGAAAACAAATATCACACAAGAATCTCCAACATGAGTATATGTGAAAATATGCAGCTCTCCATAGCAAGGAAATTGCACATTATTGGTCTGCGGAGAAATTCAATAAAAATAAACCATACCTAGAAAAACTAATGTTTGTTGTGTACTACTCACTTGTAGTTCAGTGTCCTACCATGCATTTCATCATATAACTGGACAACCTGCACCATTCTTATAAAGTTATTGTGCTGATGAAATGTTTGCTTCTCTTTCTAAATTACTCATTAATTGAGAATGCTTTTTGTCCTCCCAGATCTCCATAAACATATTTATATTCCACCTATTAAACTCAGGGATGACAGTGGATCTTGTTTATTACCAAACATCAGCTGTTGTGCCAGGCACTTGTTTATGATGGATTTCTTATCTGGAGCATGAACAGCGGTGTCACTGATTACATTTCAGGTGTCAGTCTCTCTTTTCATAACAAAGATTACCAGCAGTGTCAGAACCGAATACATCAATTATTTCTTGTGTTTGACAGTCCCTGTATCATACGCAGGAGACCTCAGATTTCAGCATCTAATATTACTCGTGGAAATTTTGACTGAAATACCATATTTAGTAATATTCATGTTACTTGACATTGCAATCTTTATACCTAACTATGGTATTGGGTAATTTTAGCTCAGAAAGTTTATTTTTATGCCAGTATTTGTTATCTTAATTACAGTGCAGTGATATACCCTTGAGGAACCATTTCTCTTACGTCCAAGAGGATGCTGGGGACTCCGTAAGGACCATGGGGTATAGACGGGCTCCGCAGGAGACATGGACACTCTAAAGACTTTAGGATAGAATGGGTGTGTACTGGCTCCTCCCTCTGTGCCCCTCCACCAGACCTCAGTTAGATCCTGTGCCCAGAGGAGACTGGGTGCATTGCAGGGGAGCTCTCCTGAGTTTCTATGAAAAATACTTTTGTTAGGCTTTTTATTTTCAGGGAGCACTGCTGGCAACAGGCTCCCTGCATCGTGGGACTGAGGGGAGAGAAGCAGACCTACTTAAATGATAGGCTCTGCTTCTTAGGCTACTGGACACCATTAGCTCCAGAGGGTCGGAACACAGGTCTCATCCTCGTCGTTCGCCCCGGAGCCGCGCCGCCATCCCCCTCACAGAGCCGGAAAATAGAAGCTGGGTGAGTATGAGAAGAAAGAAGACTTCAAAGGCGGCAGAAGGCTTCAGATCTTCACTGAGGTAACGCTGCGCGCCATTGCTCCCAACACACACACACACACACACACACACACACACACACACACACACACACACACACACACACACACACACACACACACACACACAGCACTGTATGGGTGCAGGGCGCAGGGGGGGCGCCTTGGGCAGCAATTATTACCTCATAAACAGCACTGGCACAGATATTAGATACTGCTGAGGCAATATGGATATATATATATTATAAAACCCCCGCCAGTATAAAGAAATTGAGCGGGACCGAAGCCCGCCGTCGAGGGGGCGGGGGCTTGATCCTCCAGCACTAACCAGCGCCATTTTTCTCCACAGCATGCTGCAGAGAAGTGCTCCCAGACTCTCCCCTGCTGAACAATAACGGGACAAAAACGAGGGGGGGGGGGGGGGGCACATTTATTTGGTGTAGATTGTACATATATTTATATATATATAAAGCGCTATTTAGGCTGGGACCGTGTTTTCAGCATATTGTGGCGCTGGGTGTGTACTGGCATTCTCTCTCTCTCTCTGTCTCTCCAAAGGGCCTTATTGTGGTTCAGTCCCCATATTTATTTATCCCAGTGTGTGTGGGGGTGTCAGTACGTGCGTGTCGACATGCCTGAAGCGGAAGGCTCATCTTGGGAGGTAGCGGAGCAGATGGTGGTGGTGTCTCCGTCGGCACAGCTGACACCTGATTGGGTGGACATGTAGAATGTTTTGAATGATAATGTGGCTTTATTACAGATTGGACAAAGCAGAGTCCAAAGACAAGCAGGTTAATTACCCATGGTTTTTACTGTGTCCCAGGACCCTTCAGGGTCCCATAAATGTCCCTTTACCCAGGTAGCAGACACTGATACCGACACGGATTCCGACTCCAGTGTCGACTAGGATGATGCAAGGTTGCACCCATGGGTGGCGACAGTATTCAATATAGGTTTATTGCAATAAACGTTGTTTTGCATATCACAGAGGAGTCCTCTGTCCCTGACACGATGGTCTGCATATTTGAAGAAAAATAACCTAACTCATCTCATGAGCTGACCGTGTTATTTAAAACAGCTTGGGAGACTCCTGACATTAGACTGCAGGTTCCCAAGGGTATTATTATGGCGTATCCTTTCTCCTCAAAGGACAGGTTACGGTGGGAATCCTGGCCCACGCTGGACAAGGCCCTAACGCCCTGGTCCAAGAAGGTAGCATTACCGTCCCTTGATATGGTGGCCCTATAGGATCCTGCGGATAGTAAGCAGGAGTCTACCTTAAAATAAATTTTATGCGACTGCTGGAGCCCCATTTAGACCTGCAGTAGCGTCGGCATGAGTAGGTAACGCACTTACAGCTTGGGCTGGTAACTTGTCGTCTAACATTGACACCCTAGATAAAGATAGTATGGTGTTGGCCTTAGGTCATATCAAGGACGCAGCACTATATATGAGAGAGGCTGCGAGAAATATTGGGTGTTTGGGTTCAAAGGCTAAGGCCATGGCAGGTTCTGCTAGTAGGTCCCTGCGGACCCGTCAATGGACAGGTGATGCTGACTCAGAGAGTCATATGCAAGCTTTACCTAGCAAGGGTGAAGTTTTATTTGGGCAGGGTCTCGCGGACCTGGTTTTCACAGCTACCGCGGGTAAGTCGTCTTTTTTTGCCTTATGCTCCCCCACAGCAAAAGGTAACACCCTAATAACAGATGCAGTCCTTGCGGTCACGTAAGTTCAGAAAGGGGCGTGGCTTTATTTCCTCGCCAAAGGTAGAGGTAGAGGGAAAAGATTACCGGCTACGGCCAGTTCACAGAAAAAGTGTCCTCCCCGGCCTCTACCACATCCATCAAAGAGGTGCATCCACACCGATTTTCAAATCGGCCTTGCCAGCTACTTCCCCGGAGAGGAAAGTAGTTTTAACTGCCATACTAAAGCTGGGTCAACAGCAGGTGTTTATCATGGTTCCCCTAGTGCAACAGGGAAAAGGGTTTTATTCAGCCCTATTTGTGGTCCCAGAGCCGGATGGCTCGGTCAGACCAATTCTGAATCTAAAATCCCTAAACCTACATTTAAAGAGGTTCAGATTCAAGATAGAATCTCTCAAGGCAAGGATATCCAGCCTGGAAAGGGGGGGATTTTATGGTGTCACTAGACACAAAGGATGCAGACCTTCACGTCCCCATATATCCTCCTCATCGGGCGTACCTAAGGTTCGCTGTACAGGATTAACATTACCAGTTTCAGACGTTGCAGTTGGGGCTTTCTACGGGCCCGAGAATTTCACCAAGGTAATGGCGGAAATAATGGTACTCCTGCACAAATAAGAGGTCACAAGTATCGCATACTTGGTCGATCTCCTGATAAAAGCGAGTTCAGGGGAACAGTTATTAAAGACTGTGTCTCTCTCCCTGAGAGTACTATAACAGCACAGCTGGATTCTAAATTTACCAAAGTAGCAGTGGGTTCCGACAACTCGGTTGTATTTTTTTGGCCATGATTCTGGATACAGGAAAACAGTGGGGTTTTTCTCCCGGTAGAAAAGAGCCCAGGAACCCCAGAACATGATCAAAGACCTGTTAAAGCCTATAAGAGTGTCAGTCCATCAATGCACTCGAGTACTGGGAAAAATGGTGGCGACCTACGAGGCCATCCCCTTCGGCAGGTTTCATGCGAGGACTTTTCAGTGGGACCTTCTGGGCAAGTGGTCCGGGTCCCATCTTCAAATACATCAGAAAATAACCCTGTCCACCAGGGCCAGGGTATCTCTCCTGTGGTGGCTGCAGAGTGCTCACCTTCTAGAGGGTCGCAGGTTCGGCATTCACGACTGAGTTCTGGTGACCACGGACGCGAGCCTCCGAGGATGAGGAGCAGTCACACAAGGAAGGAATTTTCAGGGACTATGGTCAAGCCAGGAGGCTTTTCTACACATCAACATACTGGAATTGAGGGCCATATACAACGGCCTACGACAAGCGGAGAATCTTCTTCGCGACCTACCGGTTCTGATTCAATCAGACAACGTCACAGCCGTGGCTCATGTAAACAGCCAAGGCGGGACAAGGAGCAGAGTGGCAATGGCGGAAGCCACCAGGATTCTGCGCTGGGCAGAAAATCACGTAAGCGCGCTGTCAGCGGTATTCATTCCGGGAGTGGTTAACTGGGAAGTAGACTTCCTCAGCAGACACGATCTCCATCCAGGAGAGTGGGGGACTTCATCAAGAAGTTTTTGCAGAGATAACGAGTCTTTGGGTACTTCCTCAAATAGACATGATGGCGTCGGAGGTATTGTGCCAGGTCAAGGGACCCGCAGGCAGTAGCGGTGGACGCCCTGGTGACACCATGGATGTTTCAGTCAGTCTATGTGTTCCCTCCTCTTCCTCTCATCTCAAAAATATTGAGAATCATAAGATGAAAAAGAGTGCAGACAATACTCATTGTTCCAGATTGGCCTCGAAGGGCCTGGTATTCAGATCTTCAGGAGATGCTCACAGAAGATCCTTGGCCTCTTCCTCTTAGGGAGGACCTATTGCAGCAGGGGCCCTGCGTGTTCCAAGACTTCCCGTGGTTACATTTGACGGCATGGCGGTTGAACACCAAATCCTAGCTGGGAAGGGTATTCCGGAAGAAGTCATCCCTACTCTGATAAAGGCTAGGAAGGAGGTGACGGCGAAACATTATCACCGTATCTGAAGGAATTATGTTTCTTGGTGTGAAGCCAAGAATGCTCCTACAGAAGATTTCCACTTGGGCCGGTTTCTCCACTTTCTACAGATTGGAGTGGATATGGGCCTGAAGTTATGCTCCATTAAGGTACAGATTTCGTCCCTTTCTATATTCTTCCAGAAAGAATCGGCTTTTATCCCAGAAGTCCAGACTTTTGAAAGGGAGTACTGCACATCCAGCCTCCTTTTGTGCCCCCAGTGGCACCATGGAACCTTAACGTGGTGTTAAAGTTCCTAAAATCTCACTGGTTTGAGCCTCTTCAAACTGTTGAGTTAAAATTTCTCATGGAAGGTGGTCATGTTGTTGGCCTTGGCATGTGCAAGGCGGGTGTCCAAATTGCCGGCCTTGTCTCATAAGAGCCCCTGTTTCATTTTCCATGTGGATAGAGCAGAATTGGGGACTCGTCCTCAATTTTTGCCTAAGGTGGTGTCATCGCTTCATATGAACCAACCTATTGTGGTGCCTGTGGCTACGGGAGACTTGGAGGATTCCAAATCACTTGATGTAGTCAGGCCCTTAAAAATTTACGTAGCCAGGACGGCTCGGATTAGGAAAACAGAAGCTCTGTTTGTCCTGTATGCAGCCAACAAGGTTGGCGCTCCTGCTTCTAAGCAGACTATTGCTCGCTGGATCTGTAACACGGTTCAGCAGGCTCATTCTACGGCTGGTTTGCCGGTACCAAATTTGGTAAAGGCCCATTCCACTAGGAAGGTGGGCTCTTCGTAGGCGGCTGACCGAGGCGTCTCGGCTTTACAGCTTTGCCGAGAGACTACTTGGTCGGGTTCAAACACTTTTGCTAAATTCTACAAGTTTGATACCCTGGCTGATGAGGACCTCATGTTTGTTCAATCGGTGCTGCAGAGTCATCCGCACTCTCCTGCCCGGTTTGGAGCTTTGGTATAATCCCCATGGTCCTTACGGAGTCCACAGCATCCTCTAGGTCTAGGACGTAAGAGAAAATAAGATTTTAAACCTACCGGTAAATCTTTTCTCCTAGTCCGTAGAGGAGGCTGGGCGCCCGTCCCAGTGCGGACATATTTCTGCATGACTTGAATATATAGTTGTTGCCTACATAAGGGTTATGTTACAGTTATGATCAGTCGTTGGCTAATACTGTTTTGTTCATACTGTTAACTGGTTGCGTATATTCCAGGTTATACGGTGTGGATGGTGTGGGCTGGTATGAATCTCGCCCTTAGATTAACAAAAATCCTTTCCTCGTACTGTCCGTCTCCTCTGGGCACAGTTTCTCTAACTGAGGTCTGGAGGAGGGGCATAGAGGGAGGAGCCAGTGCACACCCATTCTAAAGTCTTTAGAGTGCCCATGTCTCCTGCGGAGCCCGTCTATACCCCATGGTCCTTACGGAGTCCCCAGCATCCTCTACGGACTAGGAGAAAAAGATTTACCGGTAGGTTTAAAATCTTATTTTTTATTACTAATGGACTGTGAAGTATGTTCTTGATTAAGTTATATGTATTGGATCCTGTACTTGTTATTTTTGTGTAGCTGTAAGGCCCAGAACCAGAAAAATGTGTATGGGTTGCAGTTAAAATGCCTGCTGTCAGGATTCCAGCGTTCAGGATACGAACGCCAAAATCCCGACAGCCGACAATGCCGACAGCCAGAATCCCGTCAAACCAAGTCTATTCCCACTTGTGGGTGTCCATGACACCCATAGATTGGGAATAGATCCTGTGGTAAGCGCAGTGAGCCCCCAAGGCCGCAAGGGGACTCTTAGAGCTTGCCCCGCTGCTGGCAATCTGGTGGGCGGGATGCCGCTGAGCGGTAAGTGGCGCTAATGTGGTGGTGAGAGAAATGCAAACATAAACCTTCCTTTCTCATACGTCCTAGAGGATGCTGGGGTCCACTTCATGACCATGGGGTATAGACGGTTCCGCAGAAGCCATGGGCGCTCTTTAGACTTTTCAATGGGTGTGAACTGGCTCCTCCCTCTATGCCCCTCCTCCAGACCTCAGTTTTAGAAAATGTGCCCAGGCAGACTGAATGCACTCCAGTGGAGCTCTACTGAGTTTCCCTGAAAAGACTTACAGTATGTCAGGTTTTTTATTTTCAGGGAGAACTGCTGCCAACAGTCTCCCTGCTTCATGGGACTGAGGGGACAGAAGTAGGAACCAACTTCCTGAAGAGTTTCATGGCTCTGCTTCTGGCTGACAGGACACCATTAGCTCCTGAAGGGAACTGAATGCTAGCCGTGTCTAGATGCTCACTCCCACAGCACGCCGTCACCCCTCTCACAGTGCCAGAAGTCAGAAGACAGGTGAGTGTAAGAAGACAGATCTTCTTCAATCAAGTAAAGTGACGGCTGAGGTAAAGGTTTCTGTGTACGGAGTACGTGACACAGGGATTTTGTCTCTGTGTACAAAGTACGCGGCACATGGATTTTTTCTTTGGCTCTGGGTTGTGAACTGGCTGCTCCTAAACTGTGTCCTTCTGACAGATTTTACTGTGGGTCTGTCCCCTATAAGTCCCAGTGTGTCTGTGAGTGTGTGTTGTACACGTGTGTAAGACATGTCTGAGGGAGGGAGGGAGTTCCTCCCTGGAGGAAGGCATTTTAGGGACACAGGGTTGTAATGTGGTGGCGCTGCCGGCACACCAAGAGCCTGCATGGGTGACAGAAATACGTGATAGTATGCATCATATCAATAGGAGATTAGATAAGTCTGAATCTCATGCTGAGTGCTGGAGAAAATCTATGGAGGATGTGATTTTTCAGCGCTCTGTTCTTCCATCCGCAGGCGACCCCTCTGGGTCACATAAGAGACCATTTGCGAATATTGTGAATACTGATACCGACACGGACACTGTTATTGTGTCGACGATAGTGACTTCAGAGAAATAGATCATAAATTGGCAAAAAATATACAATATATGATTGTAGCTATAAGGGAAGTTCTGGAAGTCACGGAAGCCACTCCTGTACCTCAAGAGAAGGCTTATTTCTATAAAGAAAAGAAATCCAAGGTCACTTTCCCTCCTTCCCACGAGCTTTATACTCTCTTTGAAGGGATGTGGGTGAATCCCGAAAATAATTTTCGTATTCCCAAGAGAATTCAGATACAGTAGCTTATCCTTTCCCGGAGGACGACAGAAAAAAATGGGAGTCACCCCCTGTGTTAGACAGTGTTCTGTCCAGGTTGACAAAGAAGGTAATTCTCCCTGCACCTGGCACGGCTTCACTAAAGGAGCCAGCAGCACGCAAAATGGAGACTACATTAAAATCCATTTATGTTGCCAATGGTACGCTGCTCAGGCCCACAATTGCTTGCGCGTGGGTGAGTCGCGCTTTTGAAAAATGGTCAGAAAGCGTGTCATCAGAAATTGACACGATTGATAAAGATGAGATACTCCTTAAGTTAGGGAATATCAAAGACGCTGCCGCATACATGCTAGAAGTGATGAAAGATATTGGACTCTTGAGTTCACAAGCCGCTACCATGGCAGTATCGGCTCGGCGTGCATTGTGGATTCGCCAGTGGAACGCGGATGCAGATTCCAAATGAAATATGGAGGCTCTCCCATATATAGGTGAGGCCTTATTTGGCGATGGACTGGATGCGTTCGTCTCGGCGGCTACCGCAGGTAAGTCGACATTTTTGCCCTCTGCGCCTGCACCGGCAAAAAAGACGTATCACCCGCACATGCAGTCCTTTTGGCCCAATAAATACAAAAAAGCGAGAGGTTCCCCCTTCTTTGCAGGTAGAGGAAGGGGAAAGGGAAAGAAGTCCACAGCGGCTTCAGGTTCCCAGGAGCAGAAGTCTACCCCTACTTCTGCCAAATCTTCAGCATGACGCTGGGGCTCCTTTGCGGGAGGCCGCTCAGGTGGGGGCACGTCTCAAACTGTTCAGCCAAGGTTGGATTCTGTCTGGCCTGGACCCCTGGATTTTGTGGATAGTATCCCGGGGGGTACAAGCTGGAGTTTCAAGACGTTCCCCCATGCCGATTTTTCAAATCGACCTTGCCAGCTTCTCTTCCGGAAAGGGAAGCAGTAATAGCGGCAATCCAAAAATTATGTCAGGATCAGGTCACAACAAGGGGAGGGGTTTTATTCAAGCCTTTTTGTAGTTCCGAAGCCGGACGGCTCGGTCAGACCGATCCTAAACCTAAAAAATCTGAATCTCTACTTGAAACGATTCAAGTTCAAAATGGAATCACTGAGGGCAGTGATTTCCAGTCTGGAGGAGGGGGACTACATGGTTTCTGTAGACATAAAGGATGCTTACCTGCATGTTCCCATTTATCCTCCTCACCAGGCTTATTTGAGATTCGCGGTTCAGGATTGCCATTACCAATTCCAGATGTTACCTTTCGGTCTCTCCACGGCGCTGAGGGTATTCACCAAGGTGATGGCGGAGATGATGGTTCTCCTGCGTCAAAAAGGAGTCAATATAATTCCTTATCTAGACAATCTCCTGATAAAGGCAAGATCCAGGGAGCAGTTGTTACAAAACATCACACTCTCCCTGTCAATACTCCAACAACATGGTTGGATCATAAATTAAAAGTCACAGTTGGAACCGACGACAAGATTGTCTTTTCTCTGGATGATTCTGGACACAGAATTTCAGAGAGTATTCCTTCCTGTGGAAAAGGCTCTGGAAATCCAGAAAATGGTAAAACAGATATTGAAACCATCAAGTGTGTTGATCCATCAGTGCATTCGATTGTTGGGGAAGATGGTGGCGGCCTACGAAGCCATACAGTTTGGCAGGTTCCATGCCAGAGTTTTCCAGTGGGACCTGTTGGACAAGTGGTCGGGATCCCACCTACACATGCACATATCGTCAAAAGCCAGGATTTCGCTCTTGTGGTGGCTACACAGTTCTCACCTACTAGAGGGACGCAGGTTCGGTATTCTGGACTGGCTCCTGGTAACCACGGATGCAAGTCTCCGAGGCTGGGGATCAGTCACTCAGTGGGAAAGCTTCCAAGGAAAATGGTCAAGTCAGGAAGCCTACCTTCACATAAATGTGCTGGAATTGAGAGCCATTTACAAAGGCCTTCAACAAGTGGTACATCTTCTTCAAGATCATCCCGTGCAGATCCAGTCGGACAGTGTAACAGCAGTCGCGTACATAAACAGGTAGGGCGGAACGAAAAGCAGAGCGGCAATGGCAGAGGTGACGAAGATCCTCCTCTGGGCAGAAAGACATGTAAAGGCTCTGTCGGCAATTTTAATTCCGGGAGTAGACAACTGGGAAGCAGACTTCCTCAGCAGACACGATCTCCATCCAGGAGAGTGGGGCCTCCACCAAGAAGTCTTCTCAGAGGTGACAAGTCTTTGGGGAGTTCCTCAAGTAGACATGATGGCATCTCGTCTCAACAAGAAGCTTCAGAAATATTGTTCCAAGTTGAGAGACCCTCAAGCAATAGCAGTGGATGCGCTAGTGACCAAGTGGGTTTTCCGGTCAGTTTATGTCTTCCCTCCACTTCCGCTGATCCCAAAAGTTTTCAGGATCATAAGAAGAACAAGGATTCGAGCAATCTTCATTTCCCCAGACTGGCCAAGGAGGGCTTGGTATCCAGATCTTCAGGGGTTGCTCATAGAAGATCCTCGGCCTCTTCCTCCTCGCGAGGACCTGCTGCAGCAGGGGCCGTGCGTGTATCAAGACTTACCGCAGCTATGTTTGACGGCATGGCTGTTGAGTGCTGGATCCTTGCCCGAAAGGGTATTCCCAAGGAAGTCATTCCCACCCTTATTCAGGCCAGGAAAGGAGTAACGTCGAAACATTACCACTGTATTTGGAGAAAATATGTGTCTTGGTGTGAATCCAAGAAGGCTCCTACGGAAGAGTTTCAGTTGGGACGTTCTCTCCATTTTTTGCAGGCTGGTGTGGAAGCGGGCCTCCGATTGGGGTCAATCAAGGTCCAGATTTCGGCCTTGTTGGTGTTCTTCCAAAAACAATTGGCCTCTCTTCCAGAGGTTCAGACCTTCGTGAAAGGGGTTCTGCACATCCAGCCTCCATTTGTGCCTCCAGTGGCACCATGGGACCTTAACGTGGTGTTGCAGTTCCTTCAATCGGATTGGTTTGAGCATCTACAAGAGATAGAGTTGAAGTTTCTCACTTGGAAAGTGGCATTGGCATCCTCACGACGGGTGTCTGAATTGTGTCACAAGAGCCCTTACCTGATCTTCCATGAAGATAGGGCAGAGTTGAGAACTCGTTAACATTTTCTTCCAAAGGTGGTTTCATCTTTCCACATAGACCAACCTATTGTGGTGCCAGTAGTTACTGACACATTCACTGAGTCAAAGTCTCTAGATGTGGTTAGGGCTTTGAAGATTTATGTCGCTAGAACAGCTCGAATACGGAAAACAGAGTCTTTGTTTGTCCTGTATGCTCCCAACAAGATTGGGTGTCCTACTTCCAAGCAGACTATTGCACGTTGGATCAGAGGTACGATTCAGCACGCTCATACTACGGCTGGATTGCCGTTACATACGTCGGTGAAGGCCCATTCCACTAGGAAGGTGGGCTCATACTGGGCGGCTGCCCGGGGGGGTCTCGGCTTTACAACTTTGCCTAGCAGCTACTTAGTCGGGGTCAAACACATTTGCAAAATTCTACAAGTTTGACACCTTGGCCGATGAAGACCTCAAGTTCGGTCAATCGGTGCTGCAGGGTCATCCACACTCTCCCGCCCGTACTGGAGCTTTGGTATAAACCCCATGGTCATGAAGTGGACCCCAGCATCCTCTAGGACGTATGAGAAAACAGGATTTTGATACCTACCGGTAAATCCTTTTCTCCTAGTCCGTACAGGATGCTGGGCGCCCGTCCCAGTGCGTGCTTTACCTGCAGTTTTTTGTTATTATATACACAAGTTGTGTTATATTAGTTTCAGGATGTTGCTGTAATTGATTCATGCCTGTTGGCGTGTATTCTGTTGCATGCCATATTGTGCGGCATGGTTGAGGTGTGAGCTGGTATGTATCTCACCACTAGTATTAAAGTAAATCCTTTCCTTGAAATGTCCGTCTCCCTGGGCACAGTTCCTATAACTGAGGTCTGGAGGAGGGGCATAGAGGGAGGAGCCAGTTCACACCCATTGAAAAGTCTTAAGAGTGCCCATGGCTCCTGCGGAACCGTCTATACCCCATGGTCATGAAGTGGACCCCAGCATCCTCTATGGACTAGAAGAAAAGGATTTACCTGTAGGTATCAAAATCCTGTTTTTGCTTCACAAGAAAACTCTCCGTACCCTGTGCAAAATGAATCAATGATAGTGAAATAATGACCGTAAAATGGATATTGTGAAAGAATGAAAACGTCCAGGTATAGCGATTTATGTAGATATTAATATATGGTTGACCCCCTTTTATACTTAATATAAACAAAAAATATTCTTGTCATATGGATAATATAGCTCCAGATGATCACATTGGGGTAGAAGGAGATTCACACAATAGTGTAATAACTGAAAACCATTTATTATACATAATCACAATAAAACCGTAGGATCAAGGTGGGTGGGGATTAGTGGCTCGACCAGAATTAAGTTGATAAGTCGTCCCCATATGGTTGACATGCAGTAGGTCGACAAGGTTAATAGGCTGACATGTAAAAGGTAGACACTTGAAAATGTCGACGGGTACATCATGTCGACATGGAAATGGTTGACACTTTTTTTTTTTTGGTGTCCTTTTCTATGTTAAACCACATGAGAACCCAATACCGCATGGCTCGCCACTCTTTGGGCAAGGTGCCTCGCTTTGCTAACGCTGCACAGATTACTATTCCCAATCGCAGTCCACGTGGATGGCAAATGTTGAAAAACAACAACTTGTGTCGACCATTGGAATGTCCACCATTTGAACCTGTCAACCTTAAGCACTGTCAACCTTTTGTACCTGTTGACCATATGGGGTCGACCTATTGACCTATCATCCGGAACCTGACCAAGGGCTCATGAAACACTTGGGTTCATACTGTACCAGTTTAAGGAGGTGTAGAGGCAAGATCTAAAGGGAGGCTCCGGATCCTCTGCACAGTTGGAACCGCTGTCATCTGGCTGGTGGATGAAAAAATGTCGGCTTTTCCAGACTTTAGGTCACTGACCCATGCAACACGCGACTTACTGCACCATTATATGTACCCATGTATTACAAGTAGCTACTTACATGAAAATTGTGTTTCTTTGGTATAACACATATCCTTTAACTTTTTTTTCAATATACAGTGTATACGTATAATGGATTTGGTATGATTTACTGGTGGTCGGGATGCCTGCTGTCAATAAACCCACAGCGACATCCCGGCCGCCAGTATCCCGGTAGCGGGGCAAATGCATAGAGTCCCCTTGCGGGCGCTTGCTGCACTTCTGAAGCTCCTGACATATTACGTTGCGCCTTTTCTGGTGCCATGAACAATATACGCTGAGCCCTATCTCTTGCCAGCCAGAGAAAATTGAGTCATACCTAATGGCAGGCTGAGCCGTGTATAGTTCAAACACCAATATTCGTACTGATCCACATCCTGTGTCACCTAGAGAAAATGAAACACTGTCTGGTGCCATCAGTAGTCCTGTATATTGATGTCAATATAGAAAATTGAGCTATATCAGATGCTAGCAGTAATATACCATAATTAGTATCAAATAGCCGAGAAAGCTTTCTGTGAGGACTCTCTACTGCTTGTTGTTCAGCTCTGTACACCAGTCTCTGGAAAGCAGGCTCATATGGTACTGTATCTCTATTAGCCAATAATGGACTAATAGGCCTGCTGGACTATACTGGTTCAGCGTCTGCTTTCTAATTCTTGCCTGAGCTGCCAACGTATTCCTTGTTGACGGAACTGAAATGAGCAGTATTCATCCACTGAAATCTTTGTTCCTGAACTTTGCAGCTGTAGGTCTCTGCCCTTTCGCAATGTCCCAATTTTGTGTTGGGGGATACCCCGCACCCCCCACCTTTTCAAAAGAAGATGACTTGCAGGCACTCAAACTATGGTACCTGTACAAGTTGTGAAGTGATGATGATGATGGAATGCCCAATTTTGCAAATATAGTCAAACTGCTGCTATTTAATAACAGGAGTACAGTATACTGAACACTCATTTTAATAAAAGTAAAGCATGTTTCCAACTTTGCTTGGGAAAGGGGTAAGGCTGCTGATATGTTTATTAGTGTATCATTTAAGAAAGTAAAAGTATATTTGCGTCCTGTTTAATTTGCTTTTAACAGGCTCCTAGTGACTTGGGTCCTTTTTTATGCTTTACTGCTATGTACTATAATTGGTACTGTATGTTTACTGTATTTCTAAGCATCTACTGTTCTCAGTGTAACCAAACCTCCTGTTGTATACATGGCACATTTGCTCCTATTATTTGAAAGGGGAGGGAGACACAGTTGCTACCAATGCAGAATTGGTGGTATCTTGCACTGGCGAGCAGCAGCATACAGTAGGTAACAAAGGGGGTAATTCCAAGTTGATCGCATTAGGATTTTTGTTAGCAATTGGGCAAAACCATGTGCACTGCAGGGTAGGCAGATATAACATGTGCAGAGAGAGTTAGATTTGGGTGGGGTGTGTTCAATCTACAATCTAATTTGCAGTGTAAAAATAAAGCAGCCAGTATTTACCCTGCACAGAAACAAAATAACCCACCCAAATCTAACTCTTTCTGCACATGTTATATCTGCCTCCCCTGCAATGCACATGGTTTTGCCCAATTGCTAAAAAAAAATCCTGCTGCGATCAACTTGGAATTACCCCCAAAATGTAATGTTTTTGTTTCTATTTTCCCAGCAGTCGCTTTTTACATTTGCTCTTAGGTGCCATTTCAACCAGTGCTTATTGACGTCAAGAATACACAACCTAAGAAAAATATGTAGGAAATATTTGTAACTTGGATTTTGGCACGCAGTGTGTCTATTAACTTATTGCCAGTGTCTGTCTTACACAGGCACGCAGTTCTTGTGCGTGGAGTATTTGATTGCATCAGTATGGCTGTGGGTTACATTTCCACTGCAGATCCCTCAACTGCAAGGAAAAATATAAACAGAAAAATAACTTTTGCCATTTCAGTTAATTGTTGAGTTAATTAATTCATTTTCTCCAGCCAAAAAAATGGAATGTGTAAAGGATTAATGCACAGCAAGTTTTTAACAGCAGCAAATCCAATTGGTGTTACAACACGAGAACATTTCTGTTCTACTAAATACTTGGCACCTAGCTTACTCTTGGCATTATTCTCATATGAGAGGCATATTTTGCTTCTGCTAACTAGGAAATTGGTTACTTTTGCCAAGACTGCAAAGTGAATACCTTCCTGGAGGGTACCGCATTACATTTGTAACTTCTGTAGCGCCAGAACCTACTGTGGCCCACATTTAATTCACATAATTAACAATGAGCATTGGGAATGTTTTTCCTTTTTACCACATTAATATCGTTTTCGGTCTGTTTTGTATTTACTGACCGATAGCTACTCTTACAGAGCTCTACAGAATGTTTGTGTATGTTATATTTGCTATTCAATAAATTTGCAATTTAAAAAAAGTCCAATGCACAGCAGGGTTATTTATGGAAAATTTAGAGTTCCTCTATTAATCATGCGTAGAAATGTAAAATTGCTTATAGTTGTTTGGAAAACAAATGTACTTGGTCTTTTAACTTATATCACGTTTACACAAAATCTGGCTCCAACCTAGTGCACTGAACACAGGGTTGGAGCCGGTTTTAGGTTACATAGCCCTTTGCATCGTCGGATGGATCAGGTCGTTGCTGTTAACACTGGACCTGGGTCTTACATCTAACAGTGAATGATTGGTGATGATGTCTTCTTTAAGCGCTACTGAGGCTGCCAATCGGCTCCTTTTAGGCACGATCATTGTCACCCGGGTCATGCCATTCACACTGGAGGCTACCTGTGTTGCACCAGGGAATAACCCTGGTGTAGGGACCAGTTTCAAAGACCCGCCTTCACACTGAGCCAGGACCCGGGTCACCCTGGCAAAATACTGGGTTTTTCGCTGAGTGTGAAAGTGGTATCCATTATTGTTTGAATTAATAAAATATTGGCAGAGCAAGTAAGGGAAATCCGAATAATTTACTCTGGTGCTCCATGCAATGCTGGTCCTGCAGGGTTTTCACCCTTGAAAATAAAACAAATAAAAAATAAAAGCTCTCACCACTATAACAGATACTACAAATAGTTGGGTAGCCAGTATTGGTCTGGTGTCTGTAAGCTTTGATGTATAAAAACAACAGCGTGAATTTAAAATGCACATCCATGTTTTTTTATTTTCTGCACTTCTGGCTTAAGGGGAGAAAAAACATTAACACCCCCCATAATGTAACAGTGCGCTGGTGGCGTGCAATGCAACCAGTTCCCTAAGTCACTGAAATCCCAATGACTAAAACCATTCATTTCTCTATCGTCCTAGTGGATGCTGGGGTTCCTGAAAGGACCATGGGGAATAGCGGCTCCGCAGGAGACAGGGCACAAAAGTAAAGCTTTCCGATCAGGTGGTGTGCACTGGCTCCTCCCCCTATGACCCTCCTCCAAGCCAGTTAGATTTTTGTGCCCGGCCGAGAAGGGTGCAATCTAGGTGGCTCTCCTAAAGAGCTGCTTAGAAAAGTTTAGCTTAGGTTTTTTACTTTACAGTGAGTCCTGCTGGCAACAGGATCACTGCAACGAGGGACTTAGGGGAGAAGAAGTGAACTCACCTGCGTGCAGGATGGATTGGCTTCTTGGCTACTGGACATCAGCTCCAGAGGGACGATCACGGTACAGCCTGGATGGTCACCGGAGCCTTGCCGCCGGCCCCCTTGCAGATGCTGAAGTAAGAAGAGGTCCAGAATCGGCGGCAGAAGACTCCTCAGTCTTCTAAAGGTAGCGCACAGCACTGCAGCTGTGCGCCATTTTCCTCTCAGCACACTTCACACGGCAGTCACTGAGGGTGCAGGGCGCTGGGAGGGGGGCGCCCTGGGAGGCAAATGAATACCTATTTTGGCTAAAAATACCTCACATATAGCCTCCGGAGGCTATATGGAGATATTTAACCCCTGCCAGAATCCGTTAAGAGCGGGAGACGAGGCCGCCGAAAAAGGGGCGGGGCCTATCTCCTCAGCACACAGCGCCATTTTCCCTCACAGAAAGGCTGGAGGGAAGGCTCCCAGGCTCTCCCCTGCACTGCACTACAGAAACAGGGTTAAAACAGAGAGGGGGGGCACTAATTTGGCGTTAGAAATATATAAAAAATGCTATAAGGGAAAACACTTATATAAGGTTGTCCCTATATAATTATAGCGTTTTTGGTGTGTGCTGGCAAACTCTCCCTCTGTCTCTCCAAAGGGCTAGTGGGTCCTGTCCTCTATCAGAGCATTCCCTGTGTGTGTGCTGTGTGTCGGTACGTGTGTGTCGACATGTAGGAGGACGATGTTGGTGAGGAGGCGGAGCAATTGCCTGTAATGGTGATGTCACTCTCTAGGGAGTCGACACCGGAATGGATGGCTTATTTAGGAAATTACGTGATAATGTCAACACGCTGCAAGGTCGGTTGACGACATGAGACGGCCGACAAACAATTAGTACCGGTCCAGACGTCTCAAAAACACCGTCAGGGTTTTTTAAAACGCCCGTTTACTTTAGTCGGTCGACACAGACACAGACAGGGACACTGAATCCAGTGTCGACGGTGAATAAACAAACGTATTCCTTATTAGGGCCACACGTTAAAGGCAATGAAGGAGGTGTTACATATTTCTGATACTACAAGTACCACAAAAGAGGGTATTATGTGGGATGTGAAAAAACTACCATAGTTTTTCCTGAATCAGATAAATTAAATAAAGTGTGTGATGATGCGTGGGTTCCCCCCGATAGAAAATTATGGGCGGTATACCCTTTCCCGCCAGAAGTTAGGGCGCGTTGGGAAACACCCCTTAGGGTGGATAAGGCGCTCACACGCTTATCAAAACAAGTGGCGGTACCGTCTATAGATAGGGCCGTCCTCAAGGACCAGCTGACAGGAGGCTGGAAAATATCATAAAAAGTATATACACACATACTGGTGTTATACTGCGACCAGCGATCGCCTCAGCCTGGATGTGCAGAGCTGGGGTGGCTTGGTCGGATTCCCTGACTAAAAATATTGATACCCTTGACAGGGACAGTATTTTATTGACTATAGAGCATTTAAAGGATGCATTTCTATATATGCGAGATGCACAGAGAGATATTTGCACTCTGGCATCAAGAGTAAATGCGATGTCCATAACTGCCAGAAGATGTTATGGACACGACAGTGGTCAGGTGATGCAGATTCCAAACGGCACAAAGGTGTATTGCCGTATAAAGGAAGAGGAGTTATTTGGGGTCGGTCCATCGGATCTGGTGGCCACGGCAACTGCTGGAAAATCCACCGTTTTTACCCTAAGTCACATCTCTGCAGAAAAAGACACCGTCTTTTCAGCCTCAGTCCTTTCGTCCCTATAAGATCATATCTGCCCAGGGATAGAGGAAAGGGAAGAAGACTGCAGCAGGCAGCCCATTCCCAGGAACAGAAGCGTTCCACCGCTTCTGACAAGTTCTCAGCATGGCGCTGAGACCGTACAGGACCCCTGGATCCTACAAGTAGTATCCCAGGGGTACAGATTGGAATGTCGAGACGTTTCCCCTTCGCAGGCTCCTGAAGTCTGCTTTACCAAGGTCTCCCTCCGACAAGGAGGCAGTATGGGAAAAAATTCACAAGCTGTATTCCCAGCAGGTGATAATTAAATTACCCCTCCTACTACAAGAAAAGGGGTATTATTCCACACTATATTGTGGTACTGAAGCCAGAAGGCTAGGTGAGACTTATTCTAAAAATTTTTTTGAACACTTACAAAGGTTCAAATCAAGATGGAGTCACTCAGAGCAGTGATAACGAACCAGGAAGAAGGGGACTATATAGTGTCCCGGGACATCAGGGATGCTTACCTCTATGTCCCAAATTTGCCCTTCTCACTAAAGGTACCTCAGGTTCGTGGTGCAGAACTGTCACTATCAGTTTCAGACGCTGCCGTTTGGATTGTCCACGGCACCCCGGGTCTTTACCAAGGTAATGGCCGAAATGATGATTCTTCTTCGAAGAAAAGGCGTCTTAATTATCCCTTACTTGGACGATCTCCTGATAAGGGCATAGTCCAGGGAACAGTTGGAGGTCGGAGTAGCACTATCTAGGATACTGCTACAACAGCACGGGTGGATTCTAAATATTCCAAAATCGCAGCTGATCCCGACGACACGTCTGCTGTGCCTAGGGATGATTCTGGACACAGTCCAGAAAAAGGTGTTTCTCCCGGAAGAGAAAGCCAGGGAGTTATCCGAGCTAGTCAGGAACCTCCTAAAAACAGTGCATCATTGCACAAGGGTCCTGGTAAAAATGGTGGCTTCCTACGAAGCAATTCCATTCGGCAGATTTCACGCAAGAACTTTTCAGTGGGATCTGCTGGACAAATGGTCCGGATCGCATCTTCAGATGCATCAGCGGATAACCCTATATCCAAGGACAAGGGTGTCTCTCCTGTGGTGGTTATAGAGTGCTCATCTTCTAGAGGGCCGCAGATTCGGCATTCAGGATTGGATGCTGGTGACCACGGAGCCCAGCCCGAGAGGCTGGGGAGCAGTCACACAAGGAAAAAATTTCCAGGGAGTGTGATCAAGTCTGGAGTCTTTTCTCCACATAAATATACTGGAGCTAAGGGTAAATTTATAATGCTCTAAGCTTAGCAAGACCTCTGCTTCAAGGTCAGCCGGTATTGATCCAGTGGGAAAAACATCACGGCAGTCGCCCACGTAAACAGACAGGGCGACACAAGAAGCAGGAGGGCAATGGCAAAAACTGCAAGGACTTTTCGCTGGGCGGAAAATCATGTGATAGCACTGTCAGCAGTGTTTCATCCCGGGAATGGAAACTGGGAAGCAGACTTCCTCAGCAGGCACGACCTCCACCCGGGAGAGTGGAAACTTCATCGGGAAGTTTTTTCCACATGATTGTAAACCGTTGGGAAATACCAAAGGTGGACATGATGGCGTCCCGTCTGAACAAAAAAACGGGACAGGTATTGCGCCAGGTCAAGAGACCCTCAGGCAATAGCTGTGGACGTTCTGGTAACACCGTGGGTGTACCAGTCGGTGTATGTGTTCCCTCCTCTGCTTCTCATACCTAAGGTGCTGAGAATTATAAGACGTAGAGGAGTAAGAACTATACTCATGGCTCCGGATTGGCCAAGAAGGACTTGGTACCCGGAACTTCAAGAGATGCTTACAGAGGTCTTATGGCCTCTGCCGCTAAGAAGGGACTTGCTTCAGCAAGTACCATGTCTGTTCCAAGACTTACCGCAGCTGCGTTTTGTCGGCATGGCGGTGGAAAGCCGGATCCTAAGGGAAAAAGGCATTCCGGAAGAGGTCATTCCTACCCTGGTCAAAGCCAGAAAGGAGGTGACCGCACAACATTATCACCACATGTGGCGAAAATATGTTGCGTGGTGTGAGGCCAGGAAGGCCCCACAAAGAAATTTCAACTCGGTCGTTTCCTGCATTTCCTGCAAACATGAGTGTCTATGGGCCATCAAATTGGGGTCCATTAAGGTTCAAATTTCGGCCCTGTCGATTTTCTTCCAGAAAGAATTGGCTTCAGTTCCTAAAGTCCAGAAGTTTGTCAAGGGAGTATTGCATATACAACCCCCTTTTGTGCCTCCAGTGGCACTGTGGGATCTCAACGTAGTTCTGGGATTCCTCAAATCACATTGGTTTAAAACCAGTCAAATCTGTGGATTTGAAGCATCTCACATGAAAAGTGACCATGCTCTTGGCCCTGGCCTGGACCAGGCGAGTGTCAAATTGGTGGTTTTTTTCTCAAAAAAGCCCATATCTGTTTGTCCATTCGGACAGGGCAGAGCTGCGGACTCGTCCCCAGTTCTCTCCCTAAGGTGGTGTCAGTGTTTCACCTGAACCAGCTTATTATGGTGCCTTGCACCTACTAGGGACTTGGAGGACTCCAAGTTGCTAGATGTTGTCAGGGCCCTGAAAATATGTTCCAGGACGGCTGGAGTCAGGAAAACTGACTTGCTGTTATCCTGTATGCACCCAACAAACTGGGTGCTCTTGCTTCTAAGCAGACTATTGCTAGTTGGATGTGTAATACAATTCAGCTTGCACATTCTGTGGCAGGCCTGCCACAGCCAAAATATGTAAATGCCCATTCCACAAGGAAGGTGGGCTCATCTTGGGCGGCTGCCCGAGGGGTCTCGGCTTTACAACTTTGCCGAGCAGCTACTTGGTCAGGGGCAAACACGTTTGCTAAATTCTACAAATTTGATACCCTGGCTAAGGAGGACCTGGAGTTCTCTCATTCGGTGCTGCAGAGTCATCCGCACTCTCCCGCCCGTTTGGGAGCTTTGGTATAATCCCCATGGTCCTTTCAGGAACCCCAGCATCCACTAGGACGATAGAGAAAATAAGAATTTACTTACCGATAATTCTATTTCTCGGAGTCCGTAGTGGATGCTGGGCGCCCATCCCAAGTGCGGATTATCTGCAATACTTGTACATAGTTACAAAAATCGGGTTATTATTGTTGTGAGCCATCTTTTCAGAGGCTCCGCTGTTATCATACTGTTAACTGGGTTTAGATCACAAGTTGTACGGTGTGATTGGTGTGGCTGGTATGAGTCTTACCCGGGATTCAAAATTCCTCCCTTATTGTGTACGCTCGTCCGGGCACAGTACCTAACTGGCTTGGAGGAGGGTCATAGGGGGAGGAGCCAGTGCACACCACCTGATCGGAAAGCTTTACTTTTGTGCCCTGTCTCCTGCGGAGCCGCTATTCCCCATGGTCCTTTCAGGAACCCCAGCATCCACTACGGACTCCGAGAAATAGAATTATCGGTAAGTAAATTCTTATTTTCTGCAGCGGGGTACACTGATTCCACAGGGAATTACATCGGGGTGTAGAGTTGTATCTTGATCCGAGGCACCAACAGGCTAAAAGCTTTGACTGTTCTTAGGATGCATAGTGCCGCCTCCTCTATATCCCCGCCTCCAGGCACTGGAGCTCAGTTTGTAAGTTGGTGCCTGCAGTGCAGGCAGCTAACAGGGAGGGCTGCGCTAGGCAGCCCTGAAAAGAGCTTTTTGAATAAAGAAGACTTCAAGTGCCGCAGCACAGGCAGTTAGAAGTGCTATATGTCATGTTGACATATCGTGCTGCGGCTCCCTCACCTACCCTAGCGGCGCTGTATACTCCTGCGCCTGGTTGCTGGGTACTTACAGCGAAGGGCTCCGGTTACTTCAGGCACACACTCGCCGCTGCTCTCCTGGATCGCGTGGTCGCATCTTCAGGAGGAGGTAAGAGGGTCCCCCAGGTGGGACCCGCTGAAATCGCAATCCAACGCGGTCTCCAGGAGACGGACTGCGCGTGCTGGCGTGGACATTGTGGCCGTACAGGGACCCCACTAGACCACCAGGGCAAGGGGCACAGGTCGGATTTCTTAAAATCCGTTTCAAATGGGCACCACAGTACCCGGTGGTGAAGTCCAGCAAGGGGATAAGGCTCTGACCTGTATCCCCTTCCACAGCCACAGGTGCCATTTACTGCAAATGTTCCCGCCCTCAAGCTGAATATCTCTCTCTCCCTCACTCCCTGTCACCGTTTGGGCGCCATTACACACATGCTGAGCTGATTCTGGGACTGCTGGGCAATGTCTCCTCTGTAAAGCCGCCTGCATCATCAGCGCTGTGCATTTACAGGACTCTTAAGTATTCTACATGTAATTTAAACAGTGTTCGTTAAGAACAAGTGCATAACTTCAGGGTTATTTAGTATATACATCCAGTCTTTACTGTGCATTGTTATATCTGTATATACAGTGGGGCAAAAAAGTATTTGGACAGCCAACGATTGTGCAAGTTGACCCACTTAAAAAGATGAGGGAGGTCTGTAATTTCCATCGTACTGTATGTACACTTCAACTGTGAGAGACAGAATCTGAAAAAAAACTAGGAAATCACATTGTATGATTTTTAAACAATTTATTTGTATAGTCTTGCGGAAAATAAATATTTATGTCTAAGAAGATGCTAGCTCGTTATCCCCTCACTGCAGAGTTTAGTAAAAATTGGGGAAACACAGCCGCCAGTGGACTCGCAGGTTGCATGTCTGGTGGTGTCTTCTGCTCTGCCTGTCACTACCGTCACCTCTCTGAAGGAACCGACGGATAAGCGCGTGGAGGGTTGCTTGAAGTCTATTTACACTCTTGCAGGAGCTGTGCATATGCCCACTATTGTGGCTTCTTGGGCTGCAAAAGCTATTGAAGCCTGGGTTCAGGAAGTTGAAGCAGAACTACCATCTGATTTTCCTGATAATGCTAGACAGTGTCTTTTGGCATGCCGGATTCTCTGGTTGCGGGCCTGGTCTGTAGATCTGGACTCTAAAAAGACCTTGGAGGTGATCCCCTTTAAGGGAAACATCCTTTTTGGGGAGGATCTCGACAAGATTGTTGCTGACTTAGCATCCGCTAAGACTGCCTGTCTGCCTAGTACTAATCCTTCGACTCCGAAGGCTAAAAGTACTTCCTTTAGCTCCTTTCGACCTCCAAGTAAAGCAAAGGGTCAGGCGCACCCAAAACAGACTCGCACTTCCAAATCCACTAAACCCAAACCTAAATGTTCCTGGGCTGCCCGTCAGACTGCTTCCAAAACAGACAAGCCTGCTGCATGACGGGAGGGACCCCAGGGTGGGAGGCCGACTTCTGCGGTTTGCTCAGGTATGGTTACAGACCACTTCAGACGCCTGGGACAGGAAGTCGTCACTCACGGATACGCCGTGTCAAACGTCCCCCTCGTCCGTTTTGCTCAACAAACATCCCTTCGGATGCGATAAAAGCAAAAACTCTCCATTTGGTTGTACAATCCCACCTAGACACAGGGGTGATAGTGCTGGTGCCCCTGGATTGGAGAGGCAAGGGGTACTGTTCAACGTTGTTCCTAGTTTCGAAACCGAATGGGTCTTCCCGGCCCATTCTCAACCTCAAGTCCTTGAACAAATTTGTGAAAGTTTCCAAATTCGGTATGGAAACTCTTCGCTCCTATTGTTCTGGCTTTGGAGTCCATGGACTATTTTGTATCCCTGGACATACAAGATGCTTACCTGCATATTCCTATTGCCATGTTGCATCAGCAATACCTGCGGTTTGCTATTGGCAACCTACATTTTCAATTCCAGGCCTTACCTTTTGGTCTGACCACGGCTCCGAGAATCTTCACCAAGGTCATGACGGCTATGCTATGCAGTCAGGGTATCAGGATCCTGGATGACTTGTTGATCTTGGCGAACTCTCCAGAGGTTCTGCTCCGTCATCTGGAACTGACGGTCCAATTCCTGCAAGCCCACGGGTGGCTCATCAACTGGAAGAAATCCTCACTGGTCCCTGCTCAGAGCATGGTGCACCTGGGGGCATTATTGGACACCCACAACCAACGGTTGTTCTGGTCTCCAGAGAAAGTCCTGAAACTTCAGGAAAAGATAAGATGCTTCCTATCTTGCCCACGTGTGTCGATACACTCGGCGATGCAAGTACTAGGCCTCATGGTGTCTGCTTTCGACATGGTAGAGTACGCTCAGTTTCATTCCCGCCCTCTGCAGAGGTTAATCCTTTCCAAATGGGATGACCAGCCACACCGAATCAGGACACGCATGATCTCCTTGACTCTGGAGATTTGCCTGTCACTGACCTGGTGGTTACAGGACCAGCAATTGAGCAGGGGTTGTCCCTTCTGGATCTCCAACTGGGTCCTTCTAATGACGGATGCCAGTCTGCGGGGTTGGGGCGCGGTGCTCAAGCAACACTCTCTTCAGGGTCGATGGACCAGGGAGGAATCTCTCCTCCCGATAAACAGTCTGGAGTTGCGGGCAGTGTTCAATGCTTCGAAACTGGCCATGCCTCTGGTACAGAACAGGCCTATTCAAGTACAGTCAAACAACGCCACCACGGTGGCGTACATAAATCATCAAGGCTGCACTCGAAGCCGCATGGCAATGTTGGAAGTGTCAAAGATTCTTCTATGGGCGGAACGCCATCTACCAGCCATATCGGCAGTGTTCATTCCGGGGGTCCTCATATGGGAAGCGGACTTCCTCAGTCGTCAGGACGTTCACGCTGTAGAGTGGAACCTTCACCCAGAAGTATTTCAACTCCTATTGGACAAGTGGGGCCTACCAGATGTAGACCTGATGGCGTTTTGACACAATCACAAGGTTCCGGTCTTCGGAGCAAGGACAAGGGATCCTCAAGCAGCGTTCAGGGACGTCCTGGCAATTCTATGGAACTTTCGGCTGCCATACGTGTTCCCTCCGGTGTCACTCCTGCCCAGGAAGTTCAAGCAAGGAGGAATACTACTTCTGATGGCTCCAGCGTGGCCCAGACGGCATTGGTTCTCAGACCTGCACGGTCTCTCGATAGAGCCTCCTCTTCTACTTCCGCAACGTCCAGACCTCCTCGTTCAGGGCCCTTGTGTCTACCAGTATCTGGCCCGACTGGCTTTGACGGCGTGGCTCTTGAAGCTTCAGTACTGAGGGCCAAGGGATTCTCTGAGGAGGTCATTCAAACTAATGTTGAAAGCCCGTAAACCGGCTTCTGCTCGGATTTATTATAGGGTCTGGAATTCTTACTTCACCTGGTGTGCGGCTAAGAATTATGATGCATATAAGTTCAGTACTGCCAAACTTTTGGCTTTTCTGCAACAAGGCCTGGACTTAGGCCTTCGTCTGGCTTCCCTCAAGGTTCATATTTTGGCCTTGTCGGTGTGGTTTCAGAGAAAAGTTGTGTCTCTGCCTGACGTTCATACTTTCACTCAGGGTGTTTTACGGATTCAACCTCCCTATGTTCCTCCTGTGGCTCCTTGGGATTTGTTGGTTGTCCTGGATGCCCTACAAGAGTCTCCATTCCAATCTCTTGAGTCTGTGGAGCTTAAGAGGCTTACTGTTAAGGTCTTGTTTTTGCTGGTTATTGCCTCTGCTAGACGGGTTTCAGACTTGGGTGCCCTGTCCTGTCGGTCACCCTTTCTGATTTTTCACCGTGACCATGCGGTTCTTAGAACTTGCCCTGGTTATCTGCCTAAATTGGTGTCATCTTTCCACCTTAACCAAGAGATTGTGGTTCCGGCCTTTACCTTTACTGCTTTATCCTCCAAAGAGTGGTGTTTGGATGTGGTACTGGCCAGATGTGAAGAGAACAGCTTCACTTCGGAGATCTGATTCTCTCTGTTTTTTGGGTTTTCATAAACGTGACTGGCCTGCTAATAAGCAGACCTTGGCCAGATGGATTAGAATGGTGATTGCACATGTACAGGCTGGTCGTCCTGTACAGGCTGGTCGTCCAGCTCCTGCTACCATCAAAGCCCATTCTACTCGGTCGGTTGGACCTTCTTGGGCGGCCCACCGTGGTGCGACCCTTGAACAATTGTGCAAGGCGGCTACGTGGTCCTCAGGAAACACGTTTATAAGGTTCTATGCCTTTGATACTTCTGCCTCCCAGGAAGCTTCCTTTGGAGCCTGAGTTCTTGTGCCCGCTACAGTGCGTCCCCCACCATAAGGAACTGCTTTAGGACATCACCGATGTTAATCCTGGTGGAGCCCAGTGTACCCCGCAGCAGAAAACGTGTTTATGGTAAGAACTTACCGTTGTTAAATCCCTTTCTGCAAGGTACACTGAGCTCCACAAGGTGCCCACCCTGACGCACTTAGCTTCTGCGCGTTGGTGTGGCATTGCCGCTGACACCCTTTCCTGTGGTGAGTGTGTGGTGTAATTGGCTACGAGTGATTGTCGTCTCTAGTACCTGCTACTGCATTGGGCTGGTTAACAAAACTGAGCTCCTGTGTACGGAGGCGGGGTTATAGAGGAGACGGCGCTGTGCATCTTGGGAACAGTCAAAGCTTTGAGCCTGTTGGTGCCTCGGATCAAGATCCTACTCTACACCCCGATGTTAATCCTTGTGGAGCCCAGTGTATATAAATCTCATTTATTCGCACCCGATGTTTTACCGGGGCTAATGGGATATCCCCCTATATGGCAAATCAAGTTAACATAGCACCTCAAACGTTTTAAATTAAGCAAGTCAATAGATGTATCTGCATGATGGTCAAATTAACTAAAAACGGCTATATCCACTATTCACATGGATTTGGACCTCTGTGTGAAAACAAATGTCCTGTCCTGAATTTATTGGGTGCTGATATATGATATAAAGGTTCAGGTAAAGAACCCATAGATGCTGTAGATTAGTGGCATAGATTAAGATAACTATTAGAGATGAATCCATATTGGAATAAGCACCTTCAGCCCCATTAGGAGAATTCCTGCGCACCAGTTAGCAATAAAAGGAAATACTCCTGGTCTGTTCGTCCTCCATAAAATTATTATTTCTCTAACGTCCTAGTGGATGCTGGGGACTCCGTAAGGACCATGGGGATAGACTGGCTCCGCAGGAGACATGGGCACTTTAAGAAAGAATTTAGGTTCTGGTGTGCACTGGCTCCTCCCACTATGCCCCTGGGCAGCATTTGGGACCTCTTTTGTCAAAGTTAAGCATATATACAGCTGGGCACTGTATGTATGTATGAGCCCCCGCCAAAAAATTGCATATTTAAGCGGGACAGAAGCCCGCAGCCGAGGGGGCGGGGCTTCTTCCTCAGCACTCACCAGCGCCATTTTTTCTCCACAGCTTCGCTGAGAGGAAGCCCCCCAGGCTCTCCCCTGCAGATACACGGTAGAAGAGGGTAAAAAGAGAGGGGGGGGGCTGCGGCGCCCTGGGCAGCATTTGGGACCTCTTTTGTCAAAGTTAAGCATATATACAGCTGGGCACTGTATGTATGTATGAGCCCCCGCCAAAAAATTGCATATTTAAGCGGGACAGAAGCCCGCAGCCGAGGGGGCGGGGCTTCTTCCTCAGCACTCACCAGCGCCATTTTTTCTCCACAGCTCCGCTGAGAGGAAGCTCAGGCTCTCCCCTGCAGATACACGGTAGAAGAGGGTAAAAAGAGAGGGGGGGGCACATAATTAGGCGCAAAAAGCAATATGAACAGCAGCTACTGGGTTAACATTAAGTTACTGTGTTATTCCTGGGTTATAGCGCTGGGGTGTGTGCTGGCATACTCTCTCTCTGTCTCTCCAAAGGGCCTTGTGGGGGAAGTGTCTTCAGAGAGGGCATTCCCTGTGTGTGTGGTGTGTCGGTATGCGTGTGTCGACATGTCTGATGAGGAAGGCTATGTGGAAGCAGAGCGGGAGCAAATGAATGTGGTGTCTCCGCCGACGGCGCCGACACCTGATTGGATGGATATGTGGAAGGTTTTAAATGATAATGTTAATTCCTTGCATAAAAAGTTAGAAAAAGCTGAAGCCTCGGGACAGTAAGGGTCCCAACCCGTGCCTGATCCTATGTCGCAGAGGCCGTCAGGGTCTCAGAAGCGCCCACTATCCCAAACTGTTGGCACAGATACCGACATGGATTCTGACTCCAGTGTCGATTACGAGGATGCAAAGTTACAGCCAAAATTGGCTAAATCCATCCGTTATATGATTATAGCAATTAAGGATGTGTTGCACATCACAGAGGAAACCCCAGTCCCTGACAAGAGGGTACATATGTATGGGGAAAAGAAGCCGGAGGTAACCCTCCCCCCCCCTCACACGAGCTAAATGAGTTATGTGAAAAGGTTTGGGAATCTCCAGATAGAAAACTGCAGATTTCCAAAAGGATTCTTATGGCGTATCCTTTCCCGCCAACGGACAGGTTACACTGGGAATCCTCCCCTAGAGTGGACAAAGCTTTAACACGCTTATCCAAGAAGGTAGCCCTGCCGTCACAGGATACGGCTACCCTCAAAGATGCTGCAGATCGCAAACAGGAGGTTACCCTGAAGTCCATTTATACACATTCAGGTACCTTACTGAGGCCGGCAATCGCGTCGGCCTGGGTGTGTAGTGCTGTAGCAGCATGGACGGATACCTTATCTGAGGAAATTGATACCTTAGACAAGGATACTGTATTGTTGACCCTGGGGCATATTAAAGACGCTGTCCTATATATGAGAGATGCTCAAAGAGACATTAGTCTACTGGGTTCTAGAATAAATGCTATGTCAATTTCTGCCAGAAGGGTCCTGTGGACTCGGCAATGGACAGGTGATGCCGACTCAAAAAGGCATATGGAGGTTTTACCTTACAAGGGTGAGGAATTGTTTGGGGAGGGTCTCCACAGCTACAGCTGGAAAGTCAAATTTTTTGCCTTTTATTTCCTCACAGCCTAAGAGAGCACCGTATTATCAAATGCAGTCCTTTCGATCACAAAGAAACAAGAAAGTCCGAGGTGCGTCCTTTCTTGCCAGAGGCAGGGGCAGAGGTAAGAAGCTGCACAACACAGCTAGTTCCCAGGAACAGAAGTCCTCCCCGGCCTCTACAAAATCCACCGCATGACGCTGGGGCTCCACAGGCGGAGCTAGGCCCGGTGGGGGCACGTCTACAAAATTTCAGCCACAAGTGGGTTCACTCCCAGGTGGATCCCTGGGCGATAGAAATTGTTTCTCAGGGATACAAGCTGGAATTCGAAGAGATGCCCCCTCACGATACCTCAAACCGGCCCTACCAGCTTCCCCCCACGAGAGGGAAATAGTGTTAACTGCAATTCACAAATTGTATCTTCAACAGGTGGTGGTCAAGGTTCCCCTCCTTCAACAGGGAAGGTGTTATTATTCGACCATGTTTGTAGTCCCGAAACCGGACGGTTCGGTCAGACCCATATTGAATTTAAAATCCCTGAACATATACCTGAAAAGGTTCAAGTTCAAGATGGAATCGCTGAGAGCGGTCATCGCAAGCCTAGAAGGGGGGGATTTTATGGTGTCTCTGGACATAAAGGATGCATATCTTCATGTCCCCATTTATCCACCTCATCAGGCGTTCCTCAGATTTGTGGTACAGGATTGTCATTACCAATTTCAGACGTTGCCGTTTGGTCTCTCCACGGCACCGAGAATATTTACCAAAGTAATGGCGGAAATGATGGTACTCCTGCGGAAGCAAGGGGTCACCATTATCCCGTACTTGGACGATCTCCTCATAAAAGCAAGATCAAGAGAGCAGTTGCTGAACAGCGTCGCACTTTCTCTGGAAGTGTTACGGCAACACGGCTGGATTCTGAATATTCCAAAGTCGCAGTTGGTTCCTACGACTCGTCTGCCTTTCCTGGGCATGATTCTAGACACAGACCAGAAAAGGGTTTATCTCCCGATTGAGAGAGCTCAGGAACTCATGACACTGGTCCGGAACCTATTAAAACCAAAACAGGTGTCAGTACATCACTGCACTTGAGTCCTGGGAAAGATGGTGGCATCATACGAGGCCATTCCCTTCGGCAGGTTCCATGCGAGGACCTTTCAATGGGACTTACTGGACAAGTGGTCCGGATCACATCTTCAGATGCATCAGTTAATCACCCTATCCCCCAGGGCCAGGGTGTCACTCTTGTGGTGGCTGCAGAGTGCTCACCTTCTCGAGGGCCGCAGATTCGGCATTCAGGACTGGGTCCTGGTGTCCACGGACGCAAGCCTCTGAGGTTTGGGAGCAGTCACACAGGGAATAAATTTCCAAGGTCTGTGGTCAAGTCAAGAGACTTGCCTTCACATCAACATCCTGGAACTGAGGGCCATATACAACGCCCTACGTCAAGCGGAGACCCTGCTTCGTGACCAACCGGTTCTGATTAAGTCAGACAACATCACCGCAGTGGCTCATGTAAACCGACAAGGCGGCACAAGGAGCAGGGTGGCGATTGCGGAAGCCACCAGAATTCTTAGCTGGGCGGAAAATCACGTAAGCGCACTGTCAGCAGTGTTCATCCTGGGAGTGGACAACTGGGAAGCAGACTTCCTCAGCAGACATGACCTCCACCCGGGAGAGTGGGGACTTCATCAGGAAGTCTTCGCACAGATTACAAGTCGGTGGGAACTGCCACAGGTGGACATGATGGCATCCCGCCTCAACAAAAAGCTACAGAGGTATTGCGCCAGGTCAAGAGACCCTCAGGCGATAGCTGTGGACGCCCTGGTCACACCGTGGGCGTTCCAGTCGGTCTATGTATTTCCTCCTCTTCCTCTCATACCCAAAGTGCTGAGGATAATAAGAAAAAGAGGAGTGAGAACAATCCTCACTGTTCCAGATTGTCCACGAAGGACTTGGTATCCAGATCTGCAAGAAATGCTCACAGAGGACCCGTGGCCTCTTCCTCTAAGACAGGACTTGTTGCAACAGGGGCCCTGTCTGTTCCAAGACTTACCGCGGCTGCGTTTGACGGAATGGCGGTTGAACGCCGGATCCTAGCAGAGAAAGGCATTCCGGATGAGGTCATTATTACGCTGATAAAGGCTAGGAAAGACGTGACAGCTCAACATTATCACCGTATATGGCGAAAATATGTTGCTTGGTGTGAGGCCAGGAATGCTCGTACGGAGGAATTCCAGCTGGGCCGTTTCCTTCACTTCCTACAGTCCGGAGTGAATTTGGGCCTAAAATTGGGTTCCATTAACGTCCAGATTTCGACCCTATCCATTTTCTTTCAAAAGGAGTTGGCTTCTCTACCTGAAGTTCACACGTTTGTAAAGGGAGTGCTGCGTATTCAGCCTCCTTTTGTGCCTCCAGTGGCACCTTGGGATCTTAACGTGGTGTTGAGTTTCCTGAAATCCCACTGGTTTGAACCACTTAAAACGGTGGAGTTGAAATATCTCACGTGGAAGGTGGTCATGCTATTAGCCTTGGCTTCGGCTAGGCGTGTGTCAGAGTTGGCGGCTTTGTCACATAAAAGCCCCTATCTGGTTTTCCATGCGGATAGAGCAGAATTGAGGACCCGTCCACAATTTCTGCCGAAAGTGGTTTCATCTTTTCATATAAACCAACCTATTGTGGTGCCTGTGGCTACTACTGACTTGGAGGATTCCGAGTTGCTTGATGTGGTCAGGGCTTTGAAGGTTTATGTAGCCAGAACGGCTAGGGTCAGGAAAACAGAGTCGTTGTTTATCCTGTATGCATCCAACAAGCTTGGTGCTCCTGCTTCAAAGCAAACTATTGCTCGCTGGATCTGTAACACGATTCAGCAGGCTCATTCTGCGGCTGGATTGCCGCTGCCGAAATCAGTTAAGGCCCATTCCACTAGGAAGGTGGGCTCTTCTTGGGCGGCTGCCCGAGGGGTCTCGGCATTACAACTTTGCCGAGCGGCTACTTGGTCAGGTTCAAACACTTTTGCAAAGTTCTACAAGTTTGATACCCTGGCTGAGGAGAACCTCTTGTTTGCTCAATCGGTGCTGCAGAGTCATCCGCACTCTTCCACCCGTTTGGGAGCTTTGGTATAATCCCCATGATCCTTACGGAGTCCCCAGCATCCACTAGGACGTTAGAGAAAATAAGATTTTACTTACCGGTAAATCTATTTCTCGTAGTCCGTAGTGGATGCTCGGCGCCCGTTCCAAGTGCGGACTTCTTCTGCAATGCTTGTATATAGTTATTGCTTCAATAAGGGTTATGTTATGGTTGCATCAGGGTTTGACCTGATGTTCTGTCGTTTGTCATGCTGTTAACTGGTTGTTTTCACATGTTATACGGTGTGATTGGTGTGGCTGGTATGAATCTTGCCTGGATTACCAAAATCCTTTCCTTGTACTGTCAGCTCTTCTGGGCACAGTTTCTCTAACTGAGGTCTGGAGGAGGGACATAGAGGGAGGAGCCAGTGCACTCCAGAACCTAAATTCTTTCTTAAAGTGCCCATGTCTCCTGCGGAGCCCGTCTATCCCCATGGTCCTTACGGAGTCCCCAGCATCCACTACGGACTACGAGAAATAGATCTACCGGTAAGTAAAATCATATTTTTGTCTAATACAGAGAAGCTTGTGTGTTATCCGAAGTTATTGAATTGACAGTGTCCTTTAATAGCAAATCAGATTTGGCCTTGCTACATTCCTTTTCCTGTGATTAGTTTAGTTATAGTAAGCAGTGATATCTTGCAGAAGAGGCATTTAGTGTTTGGCCTTGTAAGTACTGCATTCATACCATACTCGTATTACAGAAGTTATATTCATGCCGCCTTCTTCCTGGACACCTCTGCATATACAATGATCTTCTTATGTAATCAATATTTAGATCTCCATGCCTGGTCCACTGATCTTTAGTGCAGTTACTGTGAATTATAGTCATGGCACCATGACCTTTGTCGGTCACGTTAATGGTTTCAGTTGATAAAAAACAAACATACTTTTTATTTTTGAAACACAAAACTGCTCTATACTAGTGTACTGACAACTGCAGTGCGTTTCCCAGAGTGTTCAGATGTGATGTTCAACAGTTTGGATACGACTTTGACAAACTGTCAAAGTTTTACTTTACAGATCCTTAAGTGCAGTGTCAAATACTTGTGTGTAATTTGATTTTACTTTCTGGCAGGCATGTAACTTTCTTGGGTATTAGCACAGGAAAAACTGTGTCAGTTGACGTTCTGTACCCAAAGATCTGCAGCTGAGCCTCTGTAGCCACTAGAAGAACCTAATACAGATGATGATTGCTGTGGATCACGTAATCTCCTAATGTGCTGTGCTGCAGATCTCTTCTTTGGCAGTTTTTTTGTTTTGTTTTTTAATTTGAGAACATAGTTGATTGTAATCCAGAATGCATTATTACTTCAGAACAGAGGCGTAATAAGGGTAGGGCGAGTGGGGCACGTGCCCTGGGCGCCTTGGCAGGCCCAGGAGAGGGGGGCGCCGCTGGCGGCCAGGGCATCATGCCCCACTCGCCCCCATCACGCCGAAATGTGAGGGGTGGGAGAGCGCAGCGTCTCTCCCTCCCCTCACCGCCGCCAGAACACTAACAGCGCTGCCTGCCAGCAGCGCTGCGTGTGTCCTGTCTCCGGCGTTAGCCAATCAGAGCTTGCGGACCGGCTCCTGAATGGCTGCCGGTCCGTGAACTCTGATTGGCTGGTGAACCGGCGCCACACAGCCGCCGGAGACCGGAAACGGTGAGGGGAAGGAGAGGCGCTGCATCTGGCACTGTGGGGCATGTATCTGGCACTGTGGGGCATGTATCTGGCACTGTGGGGCAATGTAACTGGCACTGTGGGGCATGTATCTGGCACTGTGGGGCAATGTATCTGGCACTGTGGGGCAATGTAACTGGCACTGTGGGCCATTTTCAGCGGCCACACCCCTTCTGGTTCGTGGCCACGCCCATTTTTTTTGCCGCCATTTTCCAACTTGCCCTAGGCTCCAAAAACCCTAGCTACGCCTCTGCTTCAGAAACAGTACACATGCCAAGAAAAAATACTTTGCAATACTTTTCATTGTACCACATGCAGTTACGCTATGTAATAATAAAAAAATTATCTTATATAATGTAATAAAGAAATCTGAAATATCTGTGTAGTCCTTCTCTACGCACTTTCTGGTCAGTCCAATATCTGGTTTATTAGTTCAGGTCTCAGTTGTGGCCTATTTGAGTTTATAGCTCCATGTTGTTGGCTGTTAATACAGTTCTAGTCAAATGTTATGGAACACCCGCATTTTTCCAGCTTCTATTACCCTGTTCGTTTCAATGTACTCTAAATTATAGAATAGAACAAATACATTATCGGAGATAAAAAATATGTCATAGATTCATTTTATGAGGATAGTTCAGTAAGTACAAATTTAGCAAGAGCTCTCACTTCTGTAATGTTCTCTATTTCATTCTTCTTTCCCACCTGGCCAGAGCAGGCAGATTACTGCTTTCCCTCACGGGACAGTTGACTGTGCCTTATATCAATCATACTCTACCAACATCCATTGTAAGATGGCAGAGGTGGTGGAAACATGGTCAGACATTGAGGTGCTTAGTGTGATCAGATTTCTGCATCTAAAGAGCACGTAAACAGCTGAAATTCATCCCCAACTTGTACAGTGATAACGTCATGCCATGGAAACAGGTTTGGTGCACTGCCTTTGATAACTGCAGGGCAGATGTTCAAGATGACTGGCGATCCTGCCGGCCAAGCACGTGCACCAAACCCAAATCTGTTTCGGTGACGTGACATTCTCACAGTACACCTCAATAAATTGGCAATGACTCACTGTAAACAGCCACCTCTATATCTTCCAAGCCTTGCACTAATCTATACTTTGTACATCCAACTGTGCATAGTCCAGTTATTTAGTACATTTGAAATGCGTATAATTCTGTATCCCCTGTGCATGCATATATAGCACAGCATGACCAGGACAAAACACGCCAGCTCTGTTTCGCTAACAAACTTACACTGAACTCATCAGCCCCTCTGTGTTTTACCTTGTACAGCATGTCATTCTGAGTGTTGCTCTACATATGTCCTAAGTACATTTATATAGGTTTTCTGTGTTGCCGTCTGAAAGAGCCCCTGAACTTACAGTAACTACTCTTTGTTATATTGGGAAGGCAATGTGGTTCCACATTATATGTATGTGGATTGATGCTTTGCTGTACCTTGCCTACTTATAAAATAATCCCTAGCCTTTCTATATGTACACCTAGGGATGCAGTCAGTAGGTTAACAATAACAATGTCTGCATTGTTAAAATTACAACAGGCAACGTCGACGTTGTCAGAATGTTGACATTAGGGTTAGCTTGCAGGGTGGGAGATTTAGGCTTAGGCCCTAGGGAGAGGGTTAGGTTTAGGCTTCTAGGGAGGAGTACCCAACAGACATCACTGCATCCGTTAATAGAAGGTAAGTCATCACTAGGCCAACGGGGGAAGATATATCGATATTCTATTATGTTGACATCTCATCAGTGTCTACACAATGAATGTCGACCTATCATACAACACCCGAACACCTGAATCCTGTATAAGCATTTTGCTTTTCAAGGATGAAGAAGTTTTGCCCTGCACTGGTGCTCATGGAGTTCTCTCTGTGGCCATACTTCACACATATCTTAGAACAGTGGTTCCAAACTCTGTACTCAAGGAGCATTAAAGGCCCCAACGCACTGAACCACCAGGGACCCGGTGGGGTGCTGGCATTGGCAAGTGCACACACGCTGTCGACGGAGTTAAGGGGGGTTGGGGTCAGGGGTGGATGCGGGCCATGCTGCACGTGGCAGCATGGTGTCGTTCGCCACCTCCTCAGATACTTCTGCATGTTGAAGGGATCTGAGAAGGTGACGAACGCCCCGTCCGTGCAATTGGAAATGCCCACATTGTTTAAAATATTGTGCCGTGTGTGAGCACCTTAACAATTCATGTTTTCCATGATGTTTTTTTTCTTCTAAATCACAATCTAATTTAGCAAATAACTGTCATAAATGTAAAGGAAATTCCTGAAAATAAACAGTTTTTTTTTCTTTTTTTCTTGTGTGTCTCTGTTTTACTAGTACCCCTTTCACATCGCAATGCCGGGTCGCACCCGCGAATTGGAAACTGGTCCTTCCCGGGTGCGACCCGGCATTGGACCCTTACACACTGGCTTCCCGACCCAGCGATATGCCGGGTTGGGTTGCCATTGGGGTCGGAGATCGCGGAGGTGGGGTGGAGGTGGCACTGGGAGATGAGATCATCTCCAGGCCGCCTCTGCCAATACTGTGAACGGGTCCCGGTAAACTGCACCTGACCCGGTAATAATCCGGGAATAACCCTTCTTTATTCCTGGGTTGAATTACCCGGTCTGGCGACCTGAGAATTCGGCAGTGACCCCTTTCACACCGCACAGCAACCCGCTTTGACATGGCAATATACCGTGTCGATAACAGGTTATTTGTGCGGTGTGAATGGGGTAATAGAGACACACAAGAATACCCCCTGAAGGGCATTGATTTTAAAGAAGTCTTGACTATTTCACACTTGGGGAGGATAGTTAACATCACTTCCTATATGAGAATGATAGAGCAATTTGTTTTCAAATGTCGAAGCCTTTTGCAACAAAACACCTTATACATTTCTCATAAGAGCATCGTCCCTGCATTTACACATGCATTTCCATAATTCTCCAGCTCTGCAAGGTACACGGAATTCTTAAATTTACATTAAGGGTTTTATTCAATAAGGGTTGGATCCATTCCGACATGCATTTGTCGGAATGGATCCGACAACCCCTATTCAGTCTCATCTCAATTTGCCTTTTAAAAAGTCGAATTGAGATGAGGGACCCAGAGGAGGAGAAGGATGAGGGGGATGGGGGGCGGGGGTGGAGCCGAGGGGACAGCCGCGGGCAGACGGAGAAGAGCAGTGCTACAGTAGCGCTGCAGAAGGATGTCTCACAGCCGCCCGACCTCACGGCAGTGTCCACCCGGCTCCAGCAAGCGTGACCTCACTTGCTGGAGCAGGGTGGGCACTGCCGTGAACGGCGCGGCTGTGAGACATCCTGCTGTAGCGCTGCTGTCCCCCATCTGCCCGCAGCTGTCCCCTGTCTCCCCGTGACTCTCATCCTCTAGGTCCCACATCTCAGTCCGACATTTTTTTATGTTGGACTGAGATGGTCGGAAACGGGGCCAAATCCTGTTGAATTTGGCCCCGTTTCACTCGAAAGTACGTGAATCGGCAGCTATACCGCCGATTCATATACTATTCGACAAGTCGAATTCCACGACTTGTCGAATAAAAACTGCTGGGACTGAATACGTCGAATCACTATTCGACCTTAAAAAGTCAAAACTACCGTCTTTTCGACTGACGGCAGTTTTTGACACTAATTGAATATACCCCTTAGGGGACATTTACTAAGCAGTGATAAGAGCGGAGAAGTGAGCCAGTGGAGAAGTTGCCCCATCAACCAATCAGCAGCTCAGAGGATGCTGGGACTCCGTAAGGACCATGGGGAATAGACGGGCTCCGCAGGAGACATGGGCACTTTAAGAAAGACAGTGGACTCTGGGTGTGCACTGGCTCCTCCCTCTATGCCCCTCCTCCAGACCCCAGTTATAGACTGTGCCCAGAGGAGAATGGGTGCACTGCAGGGAGCTCTCCTGAGTTTCCTGCTTAGAAAGCATTTTTGTTAGGATTTTTTCTCTTTTTCAGGGAGCACTGCTGGCAACAGGCTCCCTGCATCGTGGGACTGAGGAGAGAGGAGCAGACCTACTTAAATGATGGGCTCTGCTTCCTCGGCTACTGGACACCATTAGCTCCAGAGGGAGTGAACACAGGTTCGTCCTGGGCGTTCACCCCAGAGCCACGCCGCCGTTCTCCTCACAGAGCCAGAAGAAACGAAGACGTCTCAGGCGGCAGAAGCCTTCGGTGCTTCACTGAGGTAATGCACAGCACCGCAGCTGTGCGTCATTGCTCCCATACACCTCACACACTCCGGTCACTGTAAGGGCGCAGGGCAGGGCGCCCTGGGCAGCAATATAACACCTCTCCTATGGCAAAAGTCTATATACATGTACCTCAAGGACTCCACAGACCTTATAAAGAAATTAGAAATCCTGGAGTGGAAATCAGATTACCATTTAGTGACAGCAGATGTATCATCCCTGTACACCATTATCAAACACCTAGACGGTTTGGATTCGGTGTCACATTTCATATCAGAAGAGACCCATCTAAATCCATTCCAAGATTTTCTCCTAGAGGGAATAGAGTTGATTTTGAAGAACAACTTCTTTTTTTATGATGGTTCCTACTATTTACAAATAAAGGGGACTGCTATGGGTACCAGGTTCGCCCCGAGCTATGCCAACTTGTTCATGGCCAAATGGGAACAGGAATCCATGGACAGTTGGAGCGGCGTAAGGGCGGACCTGATTACCTGGGTTCGGTACATAGATGACATCTTTTTCATATGGCGTGGCACAGACTCTTCATTACAGGAGTTTTGCCAATTCCTAAATAATAACAATAAGAATATTGTACTTACCTTTGAAACCAGTATGACATCAGTACACTTTTTGGACCTTGAGATTTTCGTAGAGGAAGGTATATTGCATACACGGACCTATACGAAACCTACGGATTGCAATTCATTCATACCATCCACCAGCAATCATCACAATAACTGGCTTACATCGGTACCCAAAAGTCAATTTCACCGAATTAGGAAGAATTGCTCCAAATTGGAAGACTATCAGAAACAGGGAACTAAACTGAAAGAACAACTTTTAGCCAGGGGATATACAACAAGGACAGTGAATACTCCCTTTCAGGAATACTTGACAAGTAACAGAAGAGACCTTTTGGAGCCTAAGAAAAGAGATGAGAACCTGTCTGATGATATAGGTATACCCTTTATCACTAAATTCTGTAGCCAACACAAACAGATGGAATCCATTATTAGAAAACACTGGGGGATCCTTTTACGAGATCCAATGTTGAAAGGAACCTTGAAAGAAAAACCCAGATTCATATATAGAAGGGCAGATAATCTTAAGACCCACTTAGTCAAAAGTGTGGCACAGGAAAAGAAGAAACCAGGCACCATCATGACAAAAGGTTTTCATAGATGTGGCACTTGCAGTATGTGTAGAAACTGTAAAAGTTCAACATCTAAAATTACAGAATACACTTCCACCTCGACTGGAAAAATTAGACAGATTCAACAATTCATTACTTGTAACAGCAATCATGTAGTGTATCTCATCACTTGTTCATGTAATAAACAATATATCGGAAGGACCACCAGGAAATTAAAAGATCGCATGGCTGAACACGTACGTAACATCAAAAAAGGAGTTACCTCCCATGGAGTGTCAGCACATTTCAAAGACCATCATCATTGTCAGTTTAAGGATTTGACCTCCTTTTGTGGAATTCACATCATAAAGGGGAATTGGAGGAAAAACAACATGGAGGAGGAACTTGCGAAGAGAGAGATGCGAAGCATTTTTGAGATGGGCACTTTACATCCAGCCGGTCTAAATCTGGACTTTGAAACCAAATGGTTTTTGTAACAACCCTAGGTTCGAATATAAAGACACTTATTGCAGGTGATCATCAGATTGCAATACATCTGACATAAGGACCGCTCTTGTACTTTTATACCATATTTAGTTCAGTAATTGGGGGACCTCACTACCAATAGCACCTACTAACAACAGTTAATACATAGCATACTCAACCGTGTATAGTATACACTGCCATAATGTATCCCCCATCTTTTTAGTATTTGTGAACACTCCCCCTTCTTTTATGACTTTTTATTATTTTTCATTTTAATGTTATTATCACTTTTTCGGTTATAACCAGATGAATTCAGTATAACCACCATATTCATTCCTTTATTAGCAATTCCATTCATAATCATCCCCCAGGTGCGTTCCGATTGTTATGGAACGCACAAAGCAGGAAGCAGACAGGAACCCTTTCAGCGCGTCTATACCAGCCCATTACGTCATGCGTTCCATATTATCTGGAACGCAAAAGGACGGAACAAACACAAGACGCGAGATCCCACGTGACCAGTCGCGCCGCCGATCCCCGTCATATGTTCTGTATGACGCGGCACGCATCGGGCGCTACTGAGCCGGCGGAAGCACAGCATTCTGAATCTGGTCAGGTGCTTCCGCCGGAAATCCGGCGGATACACTATGCGTTCCACATGAATTGGAACGCAAAGCGCTAGAATGTAACATCATTTCAATAGTATACACACCGATTTCAGCAGGCCCAGTGTAATAACTAAATAAATCATTCAGTCATCATATCTAAGAGACACTTTTTAGTGAAATAAGGAATCAATTAGATAATAGGGTCCCGCCCAGGAAGGGGCGGATATATACACCATACCAGGTATAAATAGAGGGTATGGTAGGGCTCACATGCACCTTGATAAAGACTAAACAGTTGAAACGCGTTGGTGGAGCATGTGAGGGTTTGAAGTACCACTCCAACTAGTTCTATCAGCAGGAAAGCGGTGAGATATCCCGGGTTAACATCTATTTCACTGTTGGATTGTGCTGTATAACATCTTTTTTTTTTATAATAAAGGTATATGATCCTCACACACCCCTTCGTGTTTGTGCTTAATACCGAGCCCAATACGAAGTCAGGAAGTGAGTGAGGACGATTATTCAGCCTGCTGAAAAAAAGAAACCGTTACATGGAAGAACGGCGTCTGTTGAAGAAAGCACGGATGTGAGCATCATTCAGAAGTATTTGCATGTGAATATTTGGGGCACATCTATTCTGGTACCAGGAGTATTTCACTTAGAGGCTTTAAAGAAACCTTTATAGGCTTTTTCCAAGTGTACGAAAGTAAGCACACATGTGAGGAGCCACGTTTATCTTGAACACCAGGGTGAACCCTTACAGATACCGTCACACTTTCCCGTATCACCATAGTCTACGGAGTCCGGGCAGAAGTCACCCTCCTTTAAATTAACTCTTTTTGGAACTTCTACTGAACTTTTGTATACCATTTGTGTTCTTTTTTCGCATGTCATCAAATGGAATTGAATTTAATTCCTACGAAGACCACCCATTGTGAAAATTCATGGACTCCTTTAATAGATTTCATCGACAGTGACCATCACGGTAAAATACCACTGCTATTTTGACTTTGCGCCAACAGTAGGTTTCCATCCTATCTTTCATTTTATGTATATAAAAGAGCCCCCGCCATTTTTTAGTAAGTTTGAGCGGGACAGAAGCCCGCCGCCGAGGGGGCGAGGCTTCTCCCTCAGCACTCACCGGCGCCATTTTCTCTCCACAGCACCGCTGAGAGGAAGCTCCCCGGACTCTCCCCTGCTTACACACGGTGAAAGGGGGTTTTAAAGTAGAGGGGGGGCACATTATTGGCGTTTATACATTCAGCAGCGCTACTGGGTAAACAATCTGTGTTTTTCTCCAGGGTTATGTAGCGCTGGGGTGTGTGCTGGCATACTCTCTCTCTGTCTCTCCAAGGGGCCTCAGGGGGAACCTGTCTTCAGAAAAGATATTCCCTGTGTGTGTGAAGTGTGTCGGTACGTGTGTGTCGACATGTTTGACGAGGAAGGCTCACCTGAGGAGGAGGGGGAGTGCATGATGATCAGGTCGCCGTCGGCAACGCCGACACCGGACTGGGTGGATATGTGGAATGTCTTGAATGCAAATGTAAATTACTGCATAAACGATTAGACAAGGCTGAAGCTAGGGATCAGTCAGGTAGTCCCATGCCTGTCCCTGTGGCTCCAGGACCTTTGGGGTCTCAAAAACGCACCATATCCCATATCACTGACTCAGATACCGACACAGATACTGACTCTAGTGTCGACTATGAGGATGCAAAATTACAGCCAAAGGTGGCGAAAGGTATTCGTTACATGATTATTGCCATTAAAGAGGTTTTGCATATCACTGAGGAACCCCCTGTCCCTGACACGAGGGTAGACATGTATAAAGGGAAAAAGCCTGAGGTCACTTTCCCGTCCTCTTTTGAACTAAGCAACTTGTGCGAAAAGGCTTGGGAATCTCCAGATAGGAGACTACAAGTTCCCAAAAGGATTCTTATGGCGTATCCCTTTCCACAAAAGGACAGGATACGATGGGAATCTTCGCCGAAGGTAGACAAGGCGCTGACATGCTTATCCAAGAAGGTGGCACTGCCTCCCCAGGATACTGCTACCCTCAAGGATCCTGCTGATCGTAAGCAGGAGGTTACCATGAAGCACATTTACACACATTCCGGTACTATCGTTAGACCAGCTATGGCATCGGCCTGGGTGTGTAGTGCTGTCGCAGCATGGACAGATTCCTTATCTACGGAACTTGACACCCTAGATAAGGATACCATTCTAATGACCCTAGAGCATATCAAAGATGCGGCTTTATATATGAGGGATGCTCAGAGACATTTGTTTACTAAGCTCCAGAATAAATGCTATGTCTATTTCTGCTAGGCGACTCCTGTGGACCCGACAGTGGACGGGGGATGCCGACTCAAAGCGGCATATGGAGCCTTACAAGGGGGAGGAGTTGTTTGGAGAAGACCTCTCGGACCTTGTCTCTACTGCTACGGCCGGTAAATCGAATTTCTTACCTTATGTCCCCCCGCAGCATACTAAAAAGGCACCTCCTTATCAAATGCAGTCCTTTCGTTCCAATAAAAGCAAGAAGGTACGGGGAACGTCCTTCCTTGCCAGAGGAAAAGGCAAGGGAAAAAAGCTGCATGCAGCTAGTTCCAAGGAGCAGAAGTCCTCCCCTACTTCTGCAAAGTCCACCGCATGACGCTGGGGCTTCCTGGGGGGAGTCAGCTCAAGTGGGGGCACGTCTTCGATTTTTCAGCCAGGTCTGGGTTCACTCACAGGTGGATCCCTGGGCTATAGAGATTGTTTCTCAGGGATACAGGCTGGAATTCGAAGACGTGCCTCCTCGCCGGTTTTTCAAATCGGCTCTGCCAGCTTCCCCGTGGGAAAGGGAGTTAGTGTTGACTGCAATTCAAAAATTGTATCTTCAACAGGTGATAGTCAAAGTTCCTCTTCTCCAGCAAGGCAAGGGGTATTACTCTACCCTGTTTGTGGTCCCGAAACCGTACGGTTCGGTAAGGCCCATTTTGAATCTAAAATCCCTGAACTTGTACTTGAAAAAGTTCAAGTTCAAGATGGAATCGCTCAGAGCGGTCATCGCCAGCCTGGAGGGGGGGGGGGGATTGGATGGTGTCCCTGGACATAAAGGATGCATACCTTCATGTTCTGATTTTCCCTCCTCACCAGGCGTTCCTGAGATTTGCAGTACAGGACTGTCATTACCAATTTCAGACATTGGCGTTTGGGCTTGCCACAGCCCCGAGAATTTTCACCAAGGTAATGGCGGAAATGATGGTGCTCCTGCGTAAGCAGGGTGTCACAATTATCCCATACTTGGACGATCTCCTCATAAAGGCGAGATCTCGGGAGAAGTTGCTGGACAGCGTGTCGCTGTCAGTAAGGATGTTGCAGGGGCACGGCAGGATTCTCAATATACCGAAGTCCCAGCTAGTCCCTACAACGCGCCTGACCTTTCTGGGTCTGATTCTAGACACAGACCAGAAAAAGGTTTTTCTTCCGATGGAAAAGGCTCAGGAGCTCATAGCCCTGGTCCGGAACCTATTAAAGCTAAAAAAGGTTTCAGTGCATCACTGCACGCGTGTCCTGGGGAAGATGGTGGCATCGTACGAGGCCATACCCTTCGGAAGGTTCCATGCGAGTACCTTTCAATGGGATCTACTGGACAAATGGTCCGGGTCCCATTTACAAATGCATCAGATGATCACCCTGTCTCCCAGAGCCAGGGTATCTCTCCTGTGGTGGCTGCACAGTGCTCACCTCCTAGAAGGCCGCAGGTCCGGGATTCAGGACTGGATCCTGGTGACCACGGACGCAAGCCTCCGAGGTTGGGGAGCAGTCACACTGGGAAGAAATTTCCAAGGTCTCTGGTCGAATCTAGAGACTTGTCTCCACATCAACGTCCTGGAGTTGAGGGCCATATACAACGCCCTACGCCAGGCGGAGGCATTGCTTCGGGACAAACCGGTTCTGATTCAGTCAGACAATATCACAGCAGTGGCTCATGTAAACCGCCAAGGCGGCACAAGGAGCAGAGCGGCCATGGCAGAAGCGACCAGGATTCTTTGCTGGGCGGAAGGCCATGTAAGTGCCCTCAGCAGGCACGACCTGCATCCGGGAGAGTAGGGACTGCATCAAGAAGTCTTCGCACAGATCGTGGGTCGGTGGGGACTGCCTCAGATAGACATGATGGCGTCCCTTCTCAACAAAAAGCTAAAGCGGTATTGCGCCAGGTCAAGAGACCCTCAGGCGGTAGCGGTGGGCGCTCTAGTGACACCTTGGGTGTTCAGATCGGTCTATGTGTTCCCGCCTCTACCTCACATACCCAAGGTGTTGAGAATAATAAGACTAAGAAGAGTAAGGACAATCCTCATTGTTCCAGATTGGCCACGAAGGACTTGGTATCCGAATCTGCAAGAGTTGCTCACAGAAGATCCGTGGCCTCTTCCTGCTGCAGCAGGTCCTGATCAAGGCTAGGAAGGACATGACATTGAAACATTATCACCGTATATGGCGAAAATATGTTTCTTGGTGTGAGGCCAGGACTGCTCCTACGGAGGAGTTCCATTTGGGTCGTCTGCTTTACTTCCTGCAAACAGGAGTGACTTTGGGCCTAAAATTAGGGTCCATAAAGGTCCATATTTCGGCCTTATCCATTTTCTTTCAAAAGGAATTGGCTTCTCTTCCTGAAGTACAGACATTCGTGAAGGGGGTGCTGCATATTCAGCCTCCTTTTGTACCTCCGGTGGCGCCGTGGGATCTTAATGTGGTATTAAGTTTCCTCAAGTCGCCTTGGTTTGAACCACTCGCAACAGTGGAGTTGAAATATCTCACTTGGAAAGTGGTCATGTTGTTGGCCTTGGCTTCTGCGAGGCGTGTTTCGGAATTAGCGGCTTTGTCACATAAAAGCCCCTATTTGGTTTTCCACGTGGATAGGGCAGAATTGAGGACTCGTCCTCAATTTCTGCCTAAAGTGGTCTCTTCTTTTCATATGAATCAACCTATTGTCGTGCCTGTGGCTACACGGGACTTGGAGGATTCCGAGGCCCTTGATGTGGTCAGGGCTTTGAAGATTTATGTGGCCAGAACAGCGAGGGTTAGGAAAACTGAAGCGCTGTTTGTTCTGTATGCAGCCAACAAAGTTGGCGCGCCTGCTTTAAAGCAGACTATTGCTCGCTGGATCTGTAACACGATTCAGCAGGAGCATTCTACGGCAGGATTGCCATTGCCTAAATCAGTTAAGGCCCACTCCACTAGGAAGGTGGGCTCGTCTTGGGCGGCTGCCCGAGGGGTCTCTGCATTACAGTTGTGCCGAGCAGCTACTTGGTCGGGGTCAAACACCTTTGCAAAGTTCTATAAATTTGATACCCTGGCTGAGGAGGACCTCCTGTTTGCTCAATCAGTGCTGCAGAGTCATCCGCATTCTCCCGCCCGTTTGGGAGCTTTGGTATAATCCCCATGGTCCTTACGGAGTCCCAGCATCCTCTAGGACGTTAGAGAAAATAAGATTTTACACTTACCGGTAAATCTATTTCTCGTAGTCCGTAGAGGATGCTGGGCGCCCGTCCCAAGTGCGGACTTCTTCTGCAAGACTTGTATATAGTTATTGCTTACATAAGGGTTGTGTTATAGTTTCATCGGTTTAGACCGAGACTATGTTGTTTGTTCATACTATTAACTGGGTAGTTATCACAAGTTATACGGTATGATTGATGTGGCTGGTATGAATCTTGCCCTGGGATTCCCAAAAATCCTTTCCTCGTACTGTCAATCTCCTCTGGGCACAGTTTCTCTAACTGGGGTCTGGAGGAGGGGCATAGAGGGAGGAGCCAGTGCACACCCAGACTCCAAAGTCTTTCTTAAAGTGCCCATGTCTCCTGCGGAGCCCGTCTATTCCCCATGGTCCTTACGGAGTCCCAGCAACCTCTACAGACTACGAGAAATAGATTTACCGGTAAGTGTAAAATCTTATTTTTGTAGTATGCAAATAATAGATGTTACTTCAGTGCTGATTGGTTGCCATGGGCAACTTCTCCACTGGCTCACTTCTCCGCTCTTATCACTGTTTAGTAAATGTCCCCCTTAGTCACTTACAGGACGTGTAATATGATAGTTGAAAATAGCACTGCAGCACAAGAGATTAACCTCCTCAGTGCCACAGCCGTCATCTGGGCTGGGTCATTTGGTGTATACATTTCCAGCATAATGAGGATTAAAAGTGGTCAATTATGACTCATAAGTAGAATCTAGAACAATGTTACAAGATTCTGAACTGCTCTAGTTCAGCCTCCCAACAAGGCATGATAACAACTGTGTACAGGAAGGGAACGTCCGGCCATGTTATGGAAGGACAATCAGACATGGAGTGTTCTACAACAGACAGGTAAATGTGTATTTGAATGTAAAAGAATCTCGTCCCAAGAAAGTAAATAATATTTTTTTTATTGATACAAATACTCTGTAGAAATAATTTATTTCCAATTGTGATATAAGCTGCCAACATAACGACACTTCTCATTGGTAAATGTTTAAACTATCTAGAATCAACTTGTCATTGTAAGTTTCTGAAACAAATGGATTTTGTATCTATAGTTATGCATGTGATTGTTAACTCTGGTGTTCCACAAAAATTGTTTAAATTTTTTGACAATTACAATTTTAGCAATTTAGCTAGCCACAAGTTATAGGGTATGTTTCCCAAAATGTCATCTTTGAAAAATAGAGCCTTTGATTATGTTGATATTTTGTTTGGTCGTGGGAAGGGGGGGATTAGTAGCACTTATGTTCTACTAAAACCTTAGCAGGTGAACCAGAGACTGGGGCTAATGTTGAACTGGGCATGTGCCTGTTTGCGGAGGTACAAATACTGCAATTTGTACTCTGCATGGCCATCATAATAGCATATGCATGTGTGTATATTTAGATCTCTTGCTACATTACGCTTGGAAAGGTGGGAATGGGTAAGGAAGGGGTGTGCAGATGCAGTCCAAGTATAGTGAGGTTTCTCAATATTGTCAACCGAGGCAGTCCTGCATAAAGATTCATATATGCCTCCCAGTAGCCATATCCCTTCCTTATGTTAGGGTTAGGTGATGTACAAATGACCTAATCCTGGCACATATGCTACTGATGCATAGCTGAATGCATGTTGAAATGCCTTTTGTCTCTAAATGGATGTGTGGATATACACTCTGTACCCACTCTCTAATGCAGAACCTTTTATCTGATGCAGAAGGTACAAATATTTCACTATATCCATTAACAGACCCACAGCTCTTTGGCCTACCTCTGCCATGTGCAGCAGTTGGAAGAGACCCCTATTGTAGTTCTGGTTGTACTCATTTTTTACAAGTAACGGTTACTTATATAGTGCCACCATATTTTGTTACACTTCACAATTGGGAATAAAACATCACTAATCACTAGTATCATACAAAGAGGTAAGAGGGACCTGCTCACAACCTTACAATCTGTAGGGAAATAGGCATTGATACACAAGAAGTGCTACATATAGTATATTGGGCCAGCCAGATTGCAGATGTTCTTGGTGGCCTCCATGGCCGGTCATACAGAAATATTGGCCTGAGGTCAGTGGGATGTACTGTAAGTGTAGTAAGAAAATATGTAAAGTTATGTGTGGACTTTGTATAGGAGAGCTAATTAGTAAATTAGCTTACAGTGGTTATGTGGATAGTTCTGGAATTTGATAAACTCTTCTAGATTGGGGGAAGCAAACACTTATTTCATACTACACCTGGGGCCATGGAGTGGATTGATTTTTACCTGAGATGAGAGAGCAAGATTGCAGAGTCTGGATACTAAATGCAATAATGTTGTAATATGTAGAAGATATATGATATCTTTCCACTCCTGGATGTGCAAACAAGCTCTGATATACCACCCTTAGGGGGTAATTCAAATGTTATCGCACCCCCGATCTTCCGTCTAAAGTGACAGGAGATCGCAGGGTGATATTCAAATGTCCCCGCTGATTGCGCCCAAAATGCTCTGGTTTAGGTGTGCAAAGCACCTGAACCCGACTAAAGTAATTCGTTTGAGCATGAAAAGACCAGTTTGGTTGCCCAAATGGGTCTCTTTACACGCATTTCTGCTCGCTACCCCCAGGGATAGTGAGCTGAAATGATGTTGTCATGCCCATTGGCAGCAACATTTGAATAGCTGCCAGCGGGCGTGATTGTGGGCGGGAGGGGACACACACAATTGAATCTGGCTCTAAGTGTTTAGCTGAGTGCGTTCAGCCACCCAAGGTGTGTGTATATCTGGATGCGACCACACACCCAAGAGTGGTATACCCATCTTATAAAATGGCCCCTATTGTGACTAAATAGTTCTACATGGAAATGATGTAGGGTGAAACACCTATTCCTATGACTTTCCTAGAAAACACTGTAACGTAGCACTTCGTATGCCGCCCGCATTCGCACACAGAATATAGGCATGCTGCATAGCCTTTTAATCAGCAGAGTCTGCTTGTGCGTCCTGTTCACATAGTAATGTGAATAATTTGCATTTTCTGCAAATAAAGACACCCAACGCTAACGGAGTGGCATGGGACCTGTGGGCTCACTCGCACCAGGCATCTCCTGTTAAGTGGCTTATTGAGGCAAAGTGTGAGGACACATCTCAATGCAAAGGCAGAGGGATTAAAAAACTTTGGGGGTATACATACTAAAGGTTGATTTTTCATAGATTTTTATCTATTTCAATTGATGAAAATTGATCTAAATCTATATTGTGTTTCTGGGGCTAAAACACACATGTAGTAACATTTAAAAATGAATATATAAAGACCCCCCCCCAAAAAATAAAAATAAAAAACATCCCTTAGTACATGTGTGTGATAGCCCCTGAAATGCAATATTGACTTTAGATCAATTTTCACAAATTTAATACCAATAAAAAAAAGAAAATAACAGGTAGTAGATAAAAATGTAAACACTTGGGTAATTAAGAAACACCCAGCTTGCTAAAGCAATTGTTTTATGGTGATGCTTGTGCATTAATGAAGTTATGTATAAAAATGTTAGCCTGCCCTGCTTACTTATAATTGTGTCTGGCATGGTTGCAAGAGTGAGTTTGCAATTTGTTCCTGTATTCTTAGGTACATCCATGACAGAGACTCTTCAATTACAGTACTTCTCGAGCAGCATTGTCTAAGGCAGTGGTTCCCAAATTATTTTGAATCACAGCACCCTTGAGTATCAGAAATTTTTTCAGGGCACCCCTAGGCCAAAAGTTTATTATTACGAAATTTAGAAAGAAATATTAAATCAAGTAAATTGTGTTTATATGTCATCCTTATGGTGTGTACACACAGTGAGATTTTTTTCTTACGATTTTGACTATATAGTCAAAATCATAAGAAAAGTTAGTGAAGATCGCAAGGCTGAAAGTCACCTTGCGATCCTGATTTGATGCCGATGCGCGGTCGGCATCGCAAAAATAGACTGTGCAGGCAAGTCAATTTTGACTATCTCTATGGAAGAAATAGTCAAAATTGACACTTAGCCAAAATCGCACATAGTGAGTATCGCAAGCACATACTGAGTGTGCTTGCGATACTGACTATGTGCCGACCTAGCCCCTGTCGCATAGTGAGAATCGGGCATAGCCCGAATCTCACCGTGTGTATGGGCCATCAGGTTCAGTTGTGTGGTGAGGGAAAAGATTTACTTCTGTTTGTCCAAATATTTTGTAAATGACAGCCACCAGCACTGGGTTTGCCTATTACGTTTACCATAAATAATTTGAATTGGTCCTGGACCACTAATCCAAGGGGGATTTGGTCTCTAGGTCGACAAGACTTAGGTCGACCACTATTGGTCGACAGAGACTCTGTCGACGTGACAAAAGGTCGACATGAGTTTTTCACACTTTCTTTTTCATTTTTTGAACTTTTTCATACTTTACGATCCACGCGGACTACAATTGGGAACGGTAACCACTTTGCCCGAAGTCGCGAGCCATGCGAGGGGACAGGGTGCACTAATTGGGGTTCCCGGTCACTCTACAAAGAAAACGTTACCAATTTAAAAAAAAAAAAAAATAATGTCAATGTATTTTCATGTCGACCTAGAGTCCCTGTTGACCTAGAAACCATGTCGACCTACTTACTGTCGAACAATAATGGTCGACCTAGACACTGTAGCCCTAAGTCCAGTCTATCTAACATACCACACCCAATCCAAGGCTCCCATGCAATTGCACTGAGGCACCCCAGGGTGCCACGGTACACAGTATGAGAACCACTGGTCTAAGGTGATGTCACCATGGATCTCTGATGGAAATACTTGAGTGGATGTAGATTCTCGAAACAGGATTGTGAAATCTGTTCATTATATGGAAATGCAAAAAAAAAACATTTCTGCAGTAGCTGATCACCTGATCTGTTGAAAATTATGACCTGTGGCATGACTGTAGTGTCTTCTAGAATGGCAATATCCCCATTCACATAACTGGTATGGTGGTTCAGCAGTTTGATGATTATGGGGTGTATTCAATAGCTGTCAGAAGCTGCCGTCTTGTTAGAAAGACGGCAGCTTCCGACAGATTTCGGTTGGAAAGGGTTCCTACCTATTCAAAATGAATTCCTGAATTGTCGGAAAACACGTGGATCGGTGGAATAGCCGCTGATCCGCGTGCTTTTATCAGAAATGGGGCCAAATCTGACAGGCTTTGGCCCCCTTTCTGACAAACTCAATCCGACTTGAAAACAAGTCTGATTGAGGAGAGGAGACGGGGAGTGGTGCGGCGGGCTACGGGGATGAGAAGTACCTTGCCTGGCCGTCACCTGGCCAGGCACGTCTCTCCCTGCAGCGCCTCCCTCCCCTCGGCCGCAGACATCACCGGCGCAGACCCTGGCAGCTCCCCCCTGCCGCCCGTCTCTTACCTCGCTGCCCCAACCAGGATACTGACCTGCTGCTGTGACACTAGGCCTCGGCCACGCGGCCCTCTCCGGCTGGGATCGCAAGCCTGCAAGTGAAAGAGTAGCTGCATCAACATATGCATGTTGGAATGGATCCGACACTTATTGAATATACCCCTATATCACTGTCAGCCATATGTCATAGTATTCAGTAATTTTATAGCAAATGTAGAACAATTATTACCTTTCCTAAGAAACGCACACAAACCCTGAAGCAGAGTTGTCTTTAGAGGTCACCTGCATGCAATTAAAGTGCTACAAATTGATTTCTTTTAAATACACTAGTTTTTTTAGCACTGACATTCGATTGGCTTACGTATAAATCAAATAAATGTCCCTAGTCAAAGCTTATTTTAAAACCCGCTGAGGTCAGCTTATTCTCATAATGTCCGTAATAAGGGAGTATATTTTAGGAGGGGAATATAAAGGTTGAAATGTTGTACTAACCCTTTATGTTTATTTAAAGGAAATTCCCATCATTGACCATAAACTATCTCAAAATGTCATTTAAAACATCTGTACATATCAACAAGAGCTGATTCTTGGAATCTGCCTGTTGAAAAGATTTGTGCTAGCTTCCTAAAATATAATCCTCTATTTCCCTTTTTTTTTAATTTTTTTTTGTCCAACCCTTAATGGCTTCCGAGATCCTTATAGTTTATTATTACACTCTGTCCTCATCAAGTACATTGATTCCTGTGCAGGGGCTAAATGTTTACTGACATTGTCAAAAAGGTCTCTCTCTGTCGTCAACAGCTGAACTACACATACCAGTATGCCGAGACACAATTCACAATTGTGCTGTTCAGGCATGCTAAAGTGTGTAGTGTCACATGATACCTATCTCTGTCATAGTGTATTGTACTAATACACAAATCCTGTTTTTATAAATTGGTTCTTCATTGTTTTTTTGCAGCCCTTCAAACAATTCTCGGATTGTGACTCTCCTATCGCAGCTGGAAAAAATCAACACTGAATCAACAGCCTTAGATCCAGATAATGCAAGATTTGTCACTGCAAAAATCCTGCACTTGGCACAAACCCAAGGTAGAATTATACTAGCAATTATTGATAAAACAGCAGTCCTTTTGAATGGAATGCTAAACTGATTTGTGTGCTAGTTTAATGTATTGAATAACATTGAGACCTAAAACATTCTGACAAGTTCATGATGCGATATCCATAGCAAGGAGATTTATCTTGCGTCCGAGAGGATGCTGGGGTCCACATTAGTACCATGGGGTGTAGAAGGGTCCACTAGGAGCCATTTGGTACTTTTAAGAAATTGATAGTGTGGGCTCCCTCTATGCCCCTCCTACCAGACTCAGTTTAGAAAATGTGCCCGGAGGAGTCGGTCACGCTTGGGAAACTCCTGAAGAGTTTTCTGCATTTATTTTCCTTTTTATTGTTTTTAGGCAGGTCCAGACTGCCTGCTTCATTGGACTTAGGTGGGGCAACAGCCCAACCTCCCTAGGGTTAATGGTCCCGAGCCCCGCTGACAGGATACTGAGCTCCTGAGAGGGTCCTATTCGCAAGCCCCACCACGGCGAGCATACAGACCCGCAGCACGCCGCCTCCTCTAACAGAGCCAGAAGTAAGAAGAGTGGTGAGTAGGTGGCCGACGTACCAGTTAGCGGGTTGCCAGCTGTCATGGCGGCACAAGAGGTAGGAGCGCAGCGCTGAAAAGCAGGCTTCGGCTCCAGAGGCAAACAGGATGCTGTGTGTTCCGCTGTGAGGAGCGAGCTGAAGCCACAATACACATATACCCACACTGGCACAAATTCTACAGGGGTTTTAACCCACTGTAGAACAGAAATTACCTCAGCCAGTATAAAAAAAACAGGAAGACCGCGCTCCATTAAGTGGATGGGCCTTCACTATGAGCGGATCCAGCAGCTCACCAGCGCCATTTTCCCTCTGCAGCTATCCACAGGCAGACTGTCAGGTAAGCGCAGCTCCTCCACAAAGACTCCAGAGCACCTCAGCGGTACCAGGGGGTCATAGGAAGGGGGAAAGCAATATTTGGTATAGTAAACCCTATTTAGGGCACTTAGTTTGCGACCCAGCTAAACTTGTACTTTAGCTATAGGGGCGCTGTGTGGCTGGCTCCATTATACTCTGTGTCTCCCTAGAAGGCTCTGTGTGGGCTAACTCTGTTTTACCCTATTTTCCTGTGTGTGTGTGTGTGTGTGTGTATTCTTTTGCATTTACTATGTCAAAGGAGGTGTGTATCGTGCACAGCAGAGTGTTTTTTTCAATTTGGGGGACCACTGCCGTGTACTCAGGATAGTACACATTCTCAGGCTAGTGAATCTGAACCAGTATGGTTAGATTCATTAAAAGGGATGATTTCAAATATTTCAAATAAATTGTCCCAAAATGAGAAGGAGACGCAATACTTAAGGCAATCTGTTGATGACCTGATGATTAGAGATTCAGTGGTCATTCCAGCGTCTCAGACCCCTAACATTTGTGCACAGAAGCGCACTCTGGCCCAAATCATGCAGCCTGATGATGATGATGTATCAGACCCGGAGGAAGGTGAGGTGGACTCGGGAGGGGGGGATGCAGCTTTATCACAGGCCCTGATAGAAGCTATTAGAGATGTTGTGCACATCCCTGATAAGGAATCAGAGGACGAGGAGGAATCTTATTTTAATGTAAAAAGGACATCCTCAGCTACTTTCCCTGTATCTTAGGAATTAAATTCCCTATTTGAAGTAACTTGGGTAAATCCTGACAAGAAGTTTCAGGTCCCAAAACTGTTACCCACCTCCTTCCCGTTTCCTCAGGATGACAGGGAAAAAATGGGAAAACCCACCGTTGACGCATCGGCCTCTAGGCTGTCACGTAAGATAGTTTTACCTGTCCCTGGGGCAGCTTCCTTGAAGGATGCTGCAGACTGCAAGATTGAAACCACTCTCAAATCTCTGTACACAGCTGCGGGGGTGGCCCAGAGACCCAGTATAGCTTGTGCATGGATCTCTAGGGCCATTGCTAAATGGTCAGGTAATCTAATTAACGGATTGATTCCTTATCCAGGGGGGAGATCATTTTACTCCTACAGCATATTCAGGATTCTGCTAACTTTATGGCGGAGGCCATAAAGGAAATTGGTTTACTCAATGCACGCATCACTGCCATGGCAGTGTCAGCACGCAGGGGCTTGTGGCTACGCCAGTGGACTGTGGATTCCAGGAAAGGCATGGAAAGACTACCTTTCACAGGTGAAGCCCTTTTTGGATATGAACTGGATACGTGGATATCCAAGGCTACTGCGGGTAAGTCTACATACCTTCCTTCCGCAGCTCCCCGGCTAGAAAATCCTACACTGCTTCAACTGTGCAGTCCTTTCGGACAGCGAAGTTTAAAAACAAAACCAAAGGTTCTTCTACGGACTTCAAATGCAATAGAGGTAAACCCAGAAAACCAGCAACTGCAGGTTCACAGGAACATAACCCCGGTTCTGCTTCCTCTAAGCCTTCGGCATGACGGTGGACCGCACAGCCTGGAAGACAGGCAAGTGGGAGCCTGTTTGAGATTCTTCAGTCACATTTGGGCATCGTCATGCCAGGATCCCTGTGTCAAAGATCATATAGCCCAGGGCTACAGACTGGAGTTTCAGGAACTCCCACCTCACAGATTCTTCAAATCAGGCTTACCAGCTTCTCAAGAAGCAAGTATGACTTTACAAGAAGCAATTCAGAAACTGGTCTCAGATGACTCAGGTCATTGTTCCACTTCCACTTCAGCTGCAAAACCAGGGTTATTAGTCCAACCTGTTTGTAGTTCCGAAACCGGACGGTTCGGTAAGGCCCATTTTAAATCTCAAGTCGTTGAACCTGTACTTACGGGTGTTCAAGTTCAAGATGGAATCTCTGAGAGCGGGGATCTCAGGTCTGGAGGTGGGGGAATTCTTGGTGTCTCTGGATATCAAGGATGTGTACCTTCATATTCCGATTTGGCCGCCTCATCAGGATTATCTAAGGGTTTGCATTACAGGAGTGTCACTACCAGTTCCAGGCCCTGCCATTTGGCCTCTCTACGGCACCGATAATGTTCACCAAGGTAATGGCAGAGATGTTGTTTCTCCTCCGCAAACAGGGAGTGAACATAATACCTTACCTGGATGGTCTGCTGCTAAAAGCACTATCCAGGGAGAGGTTGTTAGTCAACATTACCCTCTCAACCCGACTACAGGATCTCGGGTGGATTTTGAACCTACCAAAATCTCATCTGGAACCCAACACGGAGGCTTCCGTTCCTAAGGATGATATTGGATACGGAGGCGCAGAAGGTATTCCTTCCATTGGAAAAAGCATTGGTGATCTAGTCGATGGTGTGGGATGTTCTAAGACAAACCCGGACATCGGTGCATCTATGCTTTCCTCTTCTGGGAAAGATGGTAGCCACTTACGAGGCGTTGCAGTATGGATGGTTTCTCGCAAGACTCTTCCAGATGGATCTGTTGGACAAATGGTCCGCATCACATTTTCACATGCACCAGAGGCTCCGTCTGTCACCAAAAGCCAAGATTTCTCTTCTGTGGTGGCTTCAGACTTCTCACCTGACAGAGGGCCGAAGGTTTGGGATTCAAAATTGTATTTTGCTAACCACGGACGCAAGCCTCAGAGCAGTCACCCAAGGGGAATAGTTCCAAGGAAAATGGTCAAGTCAGGAACCCATTCTTCCAATCAACATTCTGGAACTAAGGGACATATACAATGCCCTTATACAGGCGTCGCATCTTCTTCAAAATCAAGCCATTCAGATTCAGTCGGACAATGTGACAGTGGTAACGTACATAAACCGACAAGGCGGAACGAAGAGCAGGGCAGCAATGTCAGAGGTAACCAGGATTCTCCTCTGGGAAGAAAGACACGCTGTGGCGTTGTCCCCGATCTTCATTCCTGGAGTAGACAACTGGGAAGCAGACTTCCTCAGCAGACACGGCTTCCACCCTGGAGAGTGGGGTCCTCACCCGGAGGTGTTCGGGTGCTTGACATGTCTGTGGGGAATGCCACAAATTGACATGATGGCCTCTCATCTCAACAAGTAGTTCAAGCGGTATTGTTCCAGGTCGAGGGACCCGCAAGCAGTGGCGGTGGACGCTCTGGTGACTCCACGGACTGGCCAAGAAGGGCCTGGTATGTGGATCTACTGGAGGTGCTCCTACCTCTTCGCGAGGACCTTCTCCAAAAGGGGCAGTTTGTCTATCAAGACTTACTATGGCTACGTTTGATGGCCATGGAGGTTGAGCGTCAAATTCTAGCCCGGAAAGGGATCCCGGCTAGGGTTATTCCAACCCTGATCCAAGCCAGAAAGGGGGGGGTAACATCTAAACATTACCACCGTATTTGTGAAAAATACGTCTCTTGGTGTGAGTACAGGAAATTTCCTGTAGTGGAATTTCAACTGGGATGTTTTCTCCTTATTCTGCAGTCAGGTGTGGATGTGGGCCTACGTTTGGGCTCCATAAAAGTCCAGATTTTGACCTTATCCAATTTCTTCCAGAAACAATTGGCTTCTCTCCCTGAGGTTCAGACATTTTTGAAGGGGGTTCTACACATCCAATCGCCCTTTTGTACCTCCTACGGTACCTTGGGATCTCAACGTGGTGTTGCAGGTCCTGCAATCGGAATGGTTTGAGCCTTTAGAGGACGTTGACGTCATGTTTCTTATGTGGACGGCTGTCACACTGTTGGCCTTGGCTTCTGCGAGGTGTGTGTTGGAGCTGGGGCCGTTGTCTCACAAAAGCCCCTATTTCATTTTTCATGAAGATAGGCCTGAACTCAGAACTCGGCAGCAATTTCTTCCAAAGGTGGTGTCTGCATTTCATATCAACCAACCTATTGTGGTTCCGGTGGTTACCGACACCTCTGCTACTTCAAAGTCCTTGGATGTTGTGAGGGCTTTGAAGATCAATGTGAAGAGGACAGCTCGTCACAGAAATTCTGACTCGCTGTTTGTTCTCTATGATCCCAATAAAATTGGGTGTCCTGCTTCAAAGCAGACAATTGCACGCTGGATCAGGCTTACTATCGAGCATGCTTATTCCACGGCAGGATTGCTGTGTCCAAAATCTGTACAGGCCCACTTTACTAGATCGGTGGGTTCTTCCTGGGCGGCTGCCCGGGGTGTCTAGGCTTTACAGCTCTGCCGAGCAGCTACTTGGTCAGGTTCGAACACGTTTTACAAGTTTGATACTTTGGCCTCTGAGGACCTTCAGTTTGGTCAATCAGTTCTGCAGGAACCTCAGCACTCTCCCACCCGGTTTGGGAGCTTTGGTACATCCCCATGGTACTAATGTGGACCCCAGTATTCCCTAGGGCGTAAGAGAATATAGGATTTTAATTACCTACTTGTAAATCCTTTTCTCGTAGTCCGTAGAGGATACTGGGCGCCCCCCACCCAGTGCTTCGTTTCTTCCTGCACTGTTACTTGGTGAAGTATTGTTGGTTCAGCGGTTGCTGTTCCTGGTTTAAAGATTGGTTAGCATGGCTTTCCTCTAGTTTGTGTGTGCTGGTTCGGAATCTCACCACTATCCTTTTATATCCTTCTCTCAAAGCATGTCTGTCTCCTCGGGCACAGTTTCCTAGACTGAGTCTGGTAGGAGGGGCATAGAGGGAGGAGCCAGCCCACACTATCTATTTCTTAAAGTGCCCATGGCTCCTAGTGGACACGTCTATACCCCATGGTACTAATATGGACACCAGTATCCTCTACGGACTACGAGAAAAGGATTTACCGGTAGGTAATTAAAATCTTATTTTTGCTTTTTACAGGTAAAGCATTTATTTAGTTGAACTAATTATCACTAATGTATCTCACTACCTTTTGATGGATGTTTGGAGGGCTTACGTTTATGTGACCAGCGGTTAGGAGACCATTGATCATAATACCGACGCCGGAATCCCGGCATCTAACAATCCCGCCGGTCGGCATGCCGACCAACAGGGACTATTCTAACTCGTGGGTGTCCACCGCTGGTCACGCATACCCAACCCGTTTGGAGAGCCCTCTCTCACATTGCCCTTTTCTTAATATATTCTGTCTCTAACTCAGAACTATTCAGAATACATTTGCAGAAGGCATGGCCAGGACAGGACCGGAGAGGAGGAGAAAGGGATCGAATTCCATTGCAAATTCAGTTGTATTAATATTCTTGCATTTGAGTACAGTTCTAAAATATTACATCAGTTCTACCTTGTACCTTCTAGAATTCCATATTTTGGGCATAAAAAGGAATCATTTGCTTCTGGGATAGACTTTGTTGCAATACAAGGAGTGCAAATGCATTTATTTTTTGCGTGCAGGGAAAATTTGGTATTTTTGCATGTAATGAACAACCACTGTGTTTTTTTTAAATTAGTGCTGTTTTTTCGACCAGTCAAAAAAAGTCCACTTTTCGCCCATTTTTTGGTCGTATTTACCCATCTGTTTTTTTTGACTGGTCGAAACATCTCGCACTGGCGAAAACCATGTGTATCAGTGAATTCGCCCAAATACACGTGTTTTGGCGAATTCGCAGGCTCGTTTTTGGCGCAGTTTTCGCCCATGCAGATTCGATCCAAAAAAAAAAGTGAAACGGCATGGGTGAAAATGGATTAAAAAATGGGCGAAAACGTTCGCAGTTTAATGTTCTATGTCAAATTTGTGCCGTCGAAAAAACAGCACTTAATTGAATATTCCCCTGTTTATCTGTGTTTTCACACCAAAATTTAGACTTAAGCTAGGACACACCTCTCTCAGCTATAAACCTCTGCAAATTGTAGATCAGCTCCACCTTCGGTGCGACATAGGTTTTCCAAATTATTATTTTTTTTTTAATTCTTACTCCTAATTCTGAATAAGGTCCTTTGCCTCATGTTGTGTCCTTGGCTGTCTGGAAGAGAGAGTTGTAGTACCCACTTGCAGAGGTGCCAAGGGAGGGGGGAGGGGGGGTGAAGTGGGTACTAATTACTTGGGCCTGGACTTGTTGTAGGGCCCTGAATCATCTGCTAATGGGGACATTTTCCCACTTCTCAGCACTGCTGATAAGGACCCTGTGCAGCTGCCGAGGCCCACTAAATTCTTTGTGAGGGGGTGTGGACACACATCCAGATATTTGGCCAAGCCACCCTAGTACTCTGGCCGCTCACGGTGGCCCTGCATACTTTATGGAACTGACCAGAAGCAGAAGCTCTTTTCAGCTAAATTTTTTTTTTTAAATTAAACTACATATTCTGATGATACTTTAAATTGTACAAAAATACCATTGAAATAAAAGAAATTACTTGGTAAATTTGAGCATACATGTTTATATTCATGGCTATAAAGCAAATGATTGCAAGGAATGAATGTCCCCCATACTGAATGTCTTATGTAAATAACTGGATAAATTGGATAACAAGTGAAAAAGCTCACAGCAGTTTGTCAGAACAACTACTTGTGAAGTACTTTATTTATTTATCCTAGGCATTCGTTATACTATCATCTGGGCGATCTACATGATATTGACACATCGCCCAGATAATTGTGCAGAGTATGTGCGCGACTGATCTGGAAATATCGATCGGTCGGAAATGACGAATTGTCCAGCATGCAAGTCTGATGTGACCAGGCAGTATAATCACTGATGCGGCCGACTAACTAATGTTTCCCCTGTTCCTTCACAGGTAGGGAATTGGGGAATGTCTCCTCCCAATGGGAGGAACCCAGATATTGTGTGGCCATACACTGGGAGATATATTAAGCCTGGAGAAGTGATAAAGCAATGATAAGTGGAAGGTGAGAATGCACCAGCCAATCAGTTCCTAACTGTAAATTTACATGTTGGAGCTGATTGGCTGGTGCGTTATCACCTGACCTAGCACTTATCAGTGTATGCCCATGATATCTGATGGGTGTCAGGCTGTCGGTCTGACATGATTTTTCTATGTCCGTGTATGCCCGTCTTTACGTATCTGATTCATTACAGATTTACCATAATGTCTGTGGCAGTAATCAAAATTGAGAGAATCAGATGTACTGTACTGTAGCTTTGATAGTATCACGTTTAGATGGCGATACAAAGTATCATGAATACCTGTGTGGTTTTCATTATATGTTATGATGGCAGACTTGTTTGCTTAATTCTCATAATTGCTGGTGAAAGTCGGTGTTTATTAAAATGGAGTATCCTTTTTTATTTATACCTGTTTTTCAACAAAACATGTAAAACATGTTCCCCACACCCCAAAACCCAATCCCTACCAATCAGAAATGATCATGTACTGAGCAGACTGTATATTTCTTGGCTCTTTTCCTTAAACAAGATTATATAAATGTGATGAGCCTGTAGAAAGCCCCACTGCCTCTTTTAATACACTACAATCTGATATATTTCATTACACAGTTTAACTGCAATTAAATGGAGCCCATTATAGGGTATACAGAACCATTATGAACTGGTCATTGGTATTGACATTATCATTTAGAAGACAGATGTTTCAAAGCTTGGAGAGAGAGAGTCCCAACTAATCAGCTCTTGTAATTTTTGTAAACACAACCTGTAAAATGACAGTTAGAAGCTGATTGGTTAGTACTTTATCTCTCCAAGGATTGATACATCTCGCCCTCAGGGGGGTATCTAATTAGCCAGATAAGGCAGTTTTGCAATATTTGATTGCATTTGCGATACCTCAATATCCAATTAGCTGCAAAGAGTTATTGGTGAAAAGTCTCGATAGGGTTTAATTCAAATTTGTCTTCAACATCAATGAGCAGGTGATAAGTATTGCAAAATCTCTATTGTAAGGTAAAAATATCGGGATTTGGTTCAAAACCTTTGGGATACCCCCCTGAATGACTAATTAGGCACTTAGATGTTTTTAATTATTTTTAATTGACCAATAATGACAAGCCATTTTTGCCGTCAGAATTATGCAAAGCGATGGAAATCGGGGTACAAGGTATGGGACAGGTATATTGGGGTGCTTTATGAGTGGGACAAGTATTTTTAGACTTGGAGCTGGGAGTAATCGGTCAATTTCCAAAATAACCCAAATATATACTTATACCCATTTTTATGTACCCCTAATTTAATGAGAGCACTTATTTTACTGAAAAAATTGCTTTCTATCATTTTTTCACATTTGTAAAAAAAATAAATAAATACATATAACAGTCATTTGACTCAATTTAATTACATCAAATAATTTTTTTTATGACTACTAATAGACTTCTATAATGTTTTCCTAGATTAGTTTGGCTTTTTTGGGGGTAAAGGCAGATTTCTCAATTTTTTCCTATACTTACCTCTGGTTTTGCCGTCCAGAATTATCGTGTGTATCCTGTTATCGCCATTTTGGAATAGGATAGGTGCGAAATATCGGAGCTAATTGGATACCCCACTAAGGGGTATATTCAATAAATGACGGAAGCTGCCGTCTTGTCGGAAAGACGGCAGCTTCCGACAGTTTTAGGTCGGAAGGGGTTCCGACCTATTCATTACGGCCCTGTTTATTCCGGAATGCACGCTGATCGCGGCTTTAGCCGCCGATCAGCGTGTATTGTCGGAAACGGGGACAAACCCCACAGGTTTTAGCCCCGTTTCCGACAATCTCAATCCGACTTTAAAAAAAGTCGGATTGAGATGATTGAGTTGAGAGCAGGAGACGGGGGATCAGCGGGGAGAGCAGGGACCCAGCGGCAGCATCCACCCGGCTTCAGCAAGCGAGGTCCCGCTTGCTGGAGCCGGGTGGACGCTGCCGTGAGCCTCCGCTGCTGCAGCCGCTGGTCCCCCGTCTCCTCCTCTCCACCGCTGTCTCCACCGTCTGGCCGCCTTTTAATTCCTCCCGGCGATCTGTGCCCAACACCTCCCGGTGAGCTGCCCTCATCTTCCTCCCGACGCGCAGCCTCCCCACCTTCTCCCCCCGTTTGGCCGCCCACACCTGCACCTCCTCCCAGCCGGCTGCCGTTCCCTCCCCCCCGGCGGGCCGCCTACACCTCCTCCCGGCGCCGCAAACAGCTCCCTCCTCCAGGCGCCGCTGACAGCTTCAGCAGGCCATGACAACGGGAGCGGCCAAATCCGACAGTCGGATTTGCCCGCACTTTTGAATAGGGGTTGTCGGGTCCATTCCGACAACTGCATGTCTGAATGGACCCGACTTTTATTGAGTATACCCCTAAGTCTTTAAAAAAAAGAGAAAAAGTTTGTTACATTTAAAAAAGATAACCAAAAGAAAATCCAAACAAAAACAATCAGATTTGACAAAGTCTATGGGCGATATATTTAATTAGCCGCAGTTTTCCACAGCTAATTGTTTCGCCAGGGGCTTTCCAATTAGCCCTGATACCCTGCACTTATCGGGGGTTATGCTTTGCGTGCCTCTGGCCCACAGAGTGTAATCCAATAAAACCTGCTCTCAGAGCTGCGATAACACATTGGTCTGGGAACTTAACCCCGATCCCATGTCTTTTTGGTCAAAAACAGGCCATTTTTCATCCGAAAAAAACAGGGTATAATTGAATAGCCATTGACCATCGGGTTAAAATCATGATAGTAGCCATTTTTTTCGGGACGAAAAATTAACATTGCTAATAGGATATCATCCTATGTACATCAGATAGTATTCAGGGAGTATAAATTGTTTTGTACAGATGTGTCCACATACATCTAGCAGCAGGACGCCACATATATCTAGCAGCAGGACGCCACATATCGTAAGCTGACAGGTCCCACACAACTCTGCTAGCGTCAGGCGTCTTGGCCGAAAATACATCTTAGTGTAAATACAATGCAACTAGAATGCACGAGGAGACTGCTGATTAATTTGATACACTTGTATATCTGTGTGCGACGAAGTCTGTATATGAAGCACAAAGGAACTTGAAATGGAAAAAAGCCACGGGCGCTGCATTGTAACACTTTGTATACAGAGTAACAGAGTCAGTCTCACACATATATACAAGTGTTGCATATCAAAGTAATTTGTGCAGTCTCCTAGTTGCATTGCAACTAAGATGCATTTTTAGGAAAATAGACAATTGATGCTAGCAGAGTCTCATGGATCCTGGCATTGCATGATGGGATGTTTGGCGCAGCTGCAGCGAAGAGGTTTAAGGACACATCTGTAGCACAGTTACAATAGCACATCCAGTCCCCAAATGGCAAACATTCTGGTATTGTAGTAACCATTCAAGAAAATGAAAACAAACAGGTTAAGTAAGACATGGAGGCAGGGCCGTCTTAACAGCCCCCTGGGCAAAGCAAATCACTGGGGCCCCTACCCATCATGGGGATGGGGTGTAGTATGTTATCCTGGCGGTCGGGCTCCCGGTGGCCAGCCTACCGGCGCCGGAATCCCGACTGCTGGCGTACCGACAGCTGGGCAAGCGCAAATGAGCCCCTTGCGGGCTTGCTGCGCTCGCCACGCTGCGGGCACGGTGGCGCGCCACGCACGCTACGCTATCTATTTTCCCTTCAGGGGGGTCGTGGACCCCCAAGAGGGAGAAAAGCTGTTGGTATGCCGGCGGTCGGGATTCCGGCATCGATATGCTGGTCGTTGGGAGCCCGGCCGCTGGCAAACTGAAGACCACCCATGGGGATGAGGAGTACCTGTCGGCGGCTGTGATGTCCCGCAGGCCATAGGGGGTGTTCTATCTTCCGCTCTGCATGCATAACCCTGGAGCAGTAATTTCTGCTAATGACTTCTTTACTGCACGCATGGGGAGGGGAGGGAGGATGGTAAATGAGATGGGGCAAGAGGGAGAACACTAAATTGTATAAGGGGGACATTGGGCTGAACCAAGGGGTCGAGGTACATGACTTTATGACTTTCAGGGTGGTAGGGGGTGTTTAATATGTGTGGGAGGGGTGGATAGGGTGGGCTTAATATTCATCATTTTCTGGTGGGAGAGCAGCTTGTTTGACCACGGATATCTCTGGTTTCCGGGAGTGGATTTCTTGGCATTCGATGGGATAAAAAAAAATAGAGTCCCATTTGGATTTTGGGAATCTGCTGTGGCTCCTGAATGCAATCAACCAACAAAAATATAAAACCGTATCCGAGGTGTGTGCAGGCTGGAACTGGGACCAGCTGCTGGAAGGCTAATATCTCTATTTCTGGGCATAATAGAGACAGGCTGTCCATTGAAAAGGGAGAGTCCCAGCTTTTGGATTATACCCTCATAAAAATTCTATGTTGGACAGAATGCTATCTGAGCAGTTAACGAGCTCGGACGGGGATTGCTGCTTTGAAGTCTGATATCTCTGGTTCCTCTGGGTCGATTTTCACAAATTTGGTACCCCTGAAAAGAGGGGAGCCTCAGCTATCAGACTAGGGCCCTTAGACTCCTAGGACTCTTAGGCAACTACCCGTTAAGAAAAAATCTACAAAGAAATATAAGTAGGCGCTGGTGTACTGGCTATGAGACACTGATGATATTAATACTGACTGCAGCTTCACTTATTTGAGGTGCTGAGCCTCAAAAAACAAAAATTAATAAAAACCACAGAGAGAAGCGCTGTCACTAAAGTATTAATATATTTTATTAAAAATGACCTTATTCATATATAAAAATTATGAGAAAACCTAAACATCCTGTGACTTTAAAAAATCTTTTAGCAGCAACACATCAAAACATGTAACAATTTGTATTCCTCACTAAGGTCTCCTTTGGAACAATGTATCAATCTACCCTTTATATAATGTATAGTAACTCTTGTGATTAACAGGAATTCCTTAGAGTAAGCTCCACGCGTGGGCTGATTGAAACACTTGAAACCATATATTGGTAGAGGGTTTAAAAGTTCATCCGTGATGTATATAGGGATTATTCACATTGATGTCATCCGCTCCATTATTTGTGAAATCCCTATTTAGCTCTTATTTCTCAATAATGCCGTCCAGAATTGATCAGCTTTTCTTATGAAGCTTATAATTGCACAATAACAGATTAAGCATGTGACGCTATTTTGGAGTCTGTTATTATACTTAACCCAACTTATGCAATGGGCAACAATTGTGTTATGTCCGTAGGGCGCCGGCTGCCCGCTCTGGGACACTGCAATAGAATGTGCAGGGCTTGTGAGAAATAATAGATAAAACGCTCACAGTCTCATTCAGATCGGCATAAAAATTCAAAGACTATAATGCTCTCTCACCACTTTCCATCAAGCTTCACCTGGAGCATACTGCTAGCTGTCATAAGCTGAATCTCCGTTTGGTGCGGTGAGCCAAATGCCGAACAGATGCTGGGTGAGGCGCTGAGCGGCGGATGCTGTCGGGGACGTGCTGCAGAAATCAGTCTCTGTTCGTGATGGTTAGCTGGATGCCAAGCAGAATGTCGGGCAATGTAATCAGACGGATTGCTTGACGCGTTTCTCAGCCTCAATCCTGGGGCTGTTTCCTCAGAAGTCCTCAGCTAGCAGTATGCTCCAGGTGAAGCTTGATGGAAAGTGGTGAGAGAGCATTATAGTCTTTGAATTTTTATGCCGATCTGAATGAGACTGTGAGCGTTTTATCTATTATTTCTCACAAGCCCTGCACATTCTATTGCAGTGTCCCAGAGCGGGCAGCCGGCGCCCTACGGACATAACACAATTGTTGCCCATTGCATAAGTTGGGTTAAGTATAATAACAGACTCCAAAATAGCGTCACATGCTTAATCTGTTATTGTGCAATTATAAGCTTCATAAGAAAAGCTGATCAATTCTGGACGGCATTATTGAGAAATAAGAGCTAAATAGGGATTTCACAAATAATGGAGCGGATGACATCAATGTGAATAATCCCTATATACATCACGGATGAACTTTTAAACCCTCTACCAATATATGGTTTCAAGTGTTTCAATCAGCCCACGCGTGGAGCTTACTCTAAGGAATTCCTGTTAATCACAAGAGTTACTATACATTATATAAAGGGTAGATTGATACATTGTTCCAAAGGAGACCTTAGTGAGGAATACAAATTGTTACATGTTTTGATGTGTTGCTGCTAAAAGATTTTTTAAAGTCACAGGATGTTTAGGTTTTCTCATAATTTTTATATATGAATAAGGTCATTTTTAATAAAATATATTAATACTTTAGTGACAGCGCTTCTCTCTGTGGTTTTTATTAACTACCCGTTAAGCCTAATTGGAAAGACGGCCATGCATGGAGGTAGCAGAAGAAAGGGTGATCCGAAGATAGGGAGGTATACATAATGCCGCTCTATACTGTTGATACATAGATCAAATGCCTGTCACACAGTTTACTGACAGCCTGACACCCATCAGATATCCTGGGCAGGCACACACTGTGAGATTTCTGGGTTCCGAATGATGTTTTTGGATTGATCACACACATACACAGTACAGTATAACAATAATTGTCTAATGTATGCCCAGCATAAGTAACACAATATTAATCCTGATAAATCTGATTTCTCTGACGTCCTAGTGGATGCTTGGAACTCCGTAAGGACCATGGGGAATAGCGGGCTCCGAAGGAGGCTGGGCACTCTAGAAAGATTTATGACTACCTGGTGTGCACTGTCTCCTCCCACTATGACCCTCCTCCAAGCCTCAGTTAGTTAGATTTTGTGCCCGGCCGAGGTTGGATGCACACTAGGGGCTCTCCTGAGCCTTTAGAAAGAAAGATAGAAATTAGGTTTTTTATTTTCAGTGAGACCTGCTGGCAACAGGCTCACTGCAGCGAGGGACTTAAGGGGAGAAGAAGCGAACCTGCCTGCTTGCAGCAAGCTTGGGCTTCTTAGGCTACTGGACACCATTAGCTCCAGAGGGATCGACCGCAGGCCCAGTCCTTGGTGTTCGGTCCCGGAGCCGCGCCGCCGTCCCCCTTACAGAGCCAGAAGCAAGAAGAGGTCCGGAAAATCGGCGGCAGAAGACATCAGTCTTCACCAAGGTAGCGCACAGCACTGCAGCTGTGCGCCATTGCTCCTCACACACACTTCACACTCCGGTCACTGAGGGTGCAGGGCGCTGGGGGGGGGGGGCGCCCTGAGAAGCAATAATAACACCTTGGCTGGCAAAAATACCACAATATATAGCCCCAGAGGCTATATATGTGGAAAATACCCCTGCCAGAATATAGAAAAAAGCGGGAGAATAGTCAGCGGAAAAGGGGCGGAGCTATCTCCTGCAGCACACTGGCGCCATTTTTCCCTCACAGCTCCGCTGGAAGGAAGCTCCCTGGCTCTCCCCTGCAGTCTACACTACAGAAAAGGGTAAAAAAGAGAGGGGGGGGCACTAAATTTAGGCACAGTATACAATTATAAAAAGCTATAGGGGACATAACTCAGTTAGTCCCTGCATTATATAGCGCTCTGGTGTGTGCTGGCATACTCTCACTCTGTCCCCCCAAAGGGCTTTTGTGGGTCCTGTCCTCTGTTGGAGCATTCCCTGTGTGTGTGCGGTGTGTCGGTACGGCTGTGTCGACATGTTTGATGAGGATAATGATGTGGAGACGGAGCAGATGCCTTTAGAAGGGATGTCACCCCCTGCGGGGCAGACACCTGAGTGGTTGACCTTATGGAAAGAAATGAGTGCACGTATAGACTCCTTACATAAGAAATTTGACGACATGCCAAATGTGGGACAGCCGACTTCTCAGCTCGTGCCTGTCCAGGCGTCGCACAGGTCATCAGGGGCTCTAAAATGCCCGCTACCTCAGACTGCAGACCCAGATGTCGACACTGATACTGACACCAGTGTCGACGACGATGAGTCTAACCTGATGCCCACTAAGGCCATTCACTGCATGATTGAGGCAATGAAAGAGGTGTTACACATTTCTGATATAAATACAGGTACCACTAAAAAGGGTATTATGTTTGGGGAGAAAAAACTACCCGTAGTTTTTCCCCCATCAGATGAATTAAATGAAGTATGTGAAGAAGCGTGGGCTTTCCCTGATAAAAAATTGGTAATTCCTAAGAAGGTACTAATGGCGTTCCCTTTCCCGCCAGAGGATAGGTCACGTTGGGAAACACCTCCTAAGGTGGATAAAGCGCTCACACGTTTGTCTAAAAAGGTGGCACTACCATCTCCGGATACGGCCGCCCTCAAGGAACCTGCTGATAGAAAGCAGGAGGCGATCCTGAAGTCTGTATATACACACTCAGGCATTATACTTAGGCCAGCTATTGCGTCAGCTTGGATGTGCAGTGCTGCCGCTGCGTGGTCAGATAAACTGTCAGAAAATATTGACACATTAAACAGGGACACGATCCTGCTAACCATAGACCATATCAAAGACTCAGTCTTATATATGAGAGATGCACAGAGGGAAATCTGCCGACTGGCATCTAAAGTAAGTGCATTGTCCATTTCTGCTAGGAGAAGCTTATGGACTCGCCAGTGGACAGGAGATGCGGATTCTAAGAGGCACATGGAAGTGTTGCCATATAAGGGTGAGGAATTATTTGGGGATGGTCTCTCGGACCTAGTTTCCACAGCAACGTCTGGGAAGTCAGCATTTTTACCCCATGTCCCCTCACAGCCTAAGAAGGCGCCGTTTTATCAGGTTCAGTCCTTTCGGACCCAGAAAAACAGGCGTGGAAAAGGCGGGTCTTTTCTGTCCAGAGGCAGAGGTAGGGGAAAAAGGCTGCAACAAACAGCAGGTTCCCAGGAGCAAAAGTCCTCCCCCGCTTCTTCTTCCAAGTCCGCCGCATGACGGTGGGGCTCCACAGGCGGAGCCAGGTACGGTGGGGGGCCGCCTCAAGAATTTCAGCGATCAGTGGGCTCGCTCACAGGTGGATCCGTGGATCCTTCAAATAGTATCTCAGGGGTACAAACTGGAATTTGAGGCGTCTCCACCCCATCGGTTCCTAAAATCTGCCTTGCCGATTGCTCCCTCAGACAGGGAGGCGGTGCTAGCGGCTATTCACAAGCTGTATTCCCAGCAGGTGATAATCAAGGTACCCCTACTTCAACAAGGCCGGGGTTACTATTCCACACTATTTGTGGTACCGAAACCGGACGGTTCGGTGAGACCCATTTTAAATTTGAAATCCTTGAACACATACATAAAAAAATTCAAGTTCAAGATGGAATCGCTCAGGGCGGTTATTGCAAGCCTGGACGAGGGGGATTACATGGTATCCCTGGACATCAAGGATGCTTACTTTCATGTCCCCATTTACCATCCTCACCAGGAGTACCTCAGATTTGTGGTACAGGATTGCCATTACCAATTCCAGACGCTGCCGTTTGGACTGTCCACGGCACCGAGGGTATTTACCAAGGTTATGGCAGAAATGATGATACTCCTTCGAAAAAAGGGAGTTTTAATTATCCCATACTTGGACGATCTCCTAATAAAAGCGAGGTCCAAGGAACAGTTGTTGGTGGGAGTAGCACTATCTCAGGAGGTGCTGCACCAGCACGGCTGGATTCTGAATATCCCAAAGTCACAGCTGGTTCCGACGACACGGCTACTGTTCCTGGGTATGATTCTGGATATAGTCCAGAAAAAAGTGTTTCTCCTGGAGGAGAAAGCCAGGGAGTTGTCATCTCTAGTCAGAGACCTCCTGAAACCAAAACAGGTATCAGTGCATCGCTGCACGCGGGTCCTGGGAAAGATGGTGGCTTCTTACGAAGCAATTCCCTTCGGCAGGTTCCATGCCAGAATCTTTCAGTGGGACCTGTTGGACCAGTGGTCCGGATCGCATCTTCAGATGCATCGCTTAATAACCCTGTCTCCAAGAACCAGGGTGTCTCTACTGTGGTGGCTGCAGAGTGCCCATCTTCTAGAGAGCCGCAGGTTCGGCATACAGGACTGGGCCCTGGTGACCACGGATGCCAGCCTTCGAGGCTGGGGGGCAGTCACAAAGGGAAGAAACTTCCAAGGACTATGGTCGAGTAAGGAGACTTCCCTTCACATAAATATTCTGGAACTAAGGGCCATCTACAATGCCCTAAGTCAAGCAAAATCCCTGCTCCTACACCAGCCGGTGCTGATCCAGTCAGACAACATCACGGCAGTCGCCCATGTAAATCGACAGGGCGGCACAAGAAGCAGGATGGCGATGGCAGAAGCCACAAGAATTCTCCGTTGGGCGGAGAATCATGTACTAGCACTGTCAGCAGTGTTCATTCCGGGAGTGGACAACTGGGAAGCAGACTTCCTCAGCAGACACGACCTCCACCCGGGAGAGTGGGGACTTCATCCAGAAGTCTTCCAGATGCTGGTAAACCGTTGGGAAAAACCACAGGTGGACATGATGGCGTCCCGCCTCAACAGAAAGTTAAAAATATATTGCGCCAGGTCAAGGGACCCTCAGGCGATAGCTGTGGATGCTCTAGTGACACCGTGGGTGTACCAGTCGGTTTATGTGTTCCCTCCTCTGCCTCTCATACCAAAGGTGTTGAGAATAATAAGAAAGCGAGGAGTAACCACAATTCTCGTGGTTCCGGATTGGCCAAGACGAGCGTGGTACCCGGAACTTCAAGAGATGCTCTCAGAGGACCCGTGGCCTCTACCGCTCAGACAGGACCTGCTACAGCAGGGGCCCTGTCTGTTCCAAGACTTACCGCGGCTGCGTTTGACGGCATGGCGGTTGAACACCGGATCCTGAAGGAAAAGGGTATTCCGGAAGAAGTAATTCCTACGCTTATTAAGGCCAGGAAAGACGTTACAGCAAAGCATTATCACCGCATATGGCGGAAATATGTTGCATGGTGCGAGGCAAAAAAGGCCCCAACAGAGGAATTTCAGCTGGGTCGATTTCTGCATTTCCTGCAAGCAGGAGTGAATATGGGCCTAAAGCTAGGCTCCATTAAAGTACAGATCTCGGCTCTGTCGATTTTCTTTCAAAAAGAACTAGCTTCAGTACCTGAAGTTCAGACATTTGTGAAAGGAGTGCTGCATATTCAGCCCCCGTTTGTGCCCCCTGTGGCACCTTGGGATCTCAACGTGGTGTTGAGTTTCTTAAAATCACATTGGTTTGAGCCACTTAAAACCGTGGATCTAAAATATCTCACGTGGAAAGTGGTCATGTTATTGGCCTTGGCTTCAGCCAGGCGAGTGTCAGAATTGGCGGCTTTATCATGTAAAAGCCCTTATCTGATTTTCCATATGGATAGGGCAGAATTGAGGACTCGTCCCCAGTTTCTTCCTAAGGTGGTGTCAGCTTTTCACTTGAACCAACCTATCGTGGTGCCTGCGGCTACTAGGGACTTGGAGGACTCCAAGTTACTGGACGTAGTCAGGGCCTTGAAAATTTATGTTTCCAGGACGGCTGGAGTCAGGAAAACTGACTCGCTATTTATCCTGTATGCACCCAACAAGCTGGGTGCTCCTGCTTCTAAGCAGAGTAATGCTCGCTGGATTTGTAGCACAATTCAGCAGGCGCATTCTGCGGCTGGACTGCCGCATCCTAAATCAGTAAAAGCCCATTCCACAAGGAAGGTGGGCTCATCTTGGGCGGCTGCCCGAGGGGTCTCGGCTTTACAACTTTGCCGAGCTGCTACTTGGTCAGGGGCAAACACGTTTGCAAAATTCTACAAATTTGATACCCTGGCTGAGGAGGACCTGGAGTTCTCTCATTCGGTGCTGCAGAGTCATCCGCACTCTCCCGCCCGTTTGGGAGCTTTGGTATAATCCCCATGGTCCTTACGGAGTTCCCAGCATCCACTAGGACGTCAGAGAAAATAAGATTTTACTCACCGGTAAATCTATTTCTCGTAGTCCGTAGTGGATGCTGGGCGCCCGTCCCAAGTGCGGATTGTCTGCAATACTTGTACATAGTTACTGTTAACTAAAGGGTTATTGTTGAGCCATCTGTTGAGAGGCTCAGTTGTTTTCATACTGTTAAACTGGGTATTGTATCACGAGTTGTACAGTGTGATTGGTGTGGCTGGTAAGAGTCTTACCCGGGATTCAAAATCCTTCCTTATTATGTCAGCTCGTCCGGGCACAGTGTCCTAACTGAGGCTTGGAGGAGGGTCATAGTGGGAGGAGCCAGTGCACACCAGGTAGTCATAAATCTTTCTAGAGTGCCCAGCCTCCTTCGGAGCCCGCTATTCCCCATGGTCCTTACGGAGTTCCCAGCATCCACTACGGACTACGAGAAATAGATTTACCGGTGAGTAAAATCTTATTTTTATGTACTGTAACTAGGGTCTCCTATTTACAGTTGTTTCTCCATTAATCTGCATTATAAATTCTTGCAGTAAGACAAAAAATAACTTTTTGTCTCTGTGTCTGTAAAGACGTGCCTTAATAGCCGAGATATTTGCCTAGTAACATAAGTTTAGAATCCTGAGTACAGTCTATTTGCAACAAATTTGAATAAGCCCACATATTTGAGCCCGAAGTGCATATCCAATATGTATGAAGGATAGTGACCTGTGAAACACCACTGAGCACTCCTGGGACATAGCGTTTCGTGGTACTTTTTAACACAGTGCTACCATGAAAATAACAGAATGGGATAATGTAACAGGGTCTGAATTTCTGGGGAGTTATGGTTAGTAGAGATGAGCGGGTTCGGTTTTGCTCGGATTTACCCGAATCTCCTTTTTGGCTATCGGACGTCACGTGTTTTGGTTAGCCAATAAGAAAAATCCAGAAAATAAGAAATGGCGATAATCTGGCATAAAGAACCGAGTTAATCTGAACCCGCTCATCTCTAATAGTTAGCCACATCTTGCTGCAAGTTTCTCATTGCTGGAAATAAATGCTAGAGTTTAGAATTCACAGAGATTAATTATTTGTGAGTGACACTTAGACTTCTGTTTACTTTGATGTCATCATAAAAGTAATTCATTGCCAAGTCACTAATTCTGAAGTCCTAAGTTATGTCAAAGACTGCAAAATCATACGTCTTTAGTCAGTCAGCACACTCGCATGGTATTTGTGTTTGTAATGTTTGTGAAACCACACAGCATGCACACATTGAAGATTAGGTGATTATTTGACCAGTATTAAATCACAAACCAGTGATTTATTTACCATTACAGTCCAGTGGCGGATTTTACCTATGGGCTGCAGGACTGCAGCCCCCCAGGTAAAATCCGCCACCCAGTTCAGTGTCAGTGAAGCCAGATGCAGTCCGTGACTGCACTGGCTTCACTGTGAGTGGCATTAAAGTCCTACCTGTCAGTCACAGTTACACAAGGCAGTCCCATAGGGAGTTGTTTCCTCCCTCCAGGACTGCCAGACTGGGCTACGATAAACTAAGAGCTGGCTTCCTATAGGAAGCCACTCCCTGCCTTCTTGTTCAGCCAAATCCAGCTTCTATGGGCTGCAGTATTTGCAGTCCATAGAAGATGGGGGTTGGCGCTTGTGCACTCTCACAATGGCATCAGCACATGCGCCGGTCCCTGCATCTGTTCCGGATCCATTGTGCAGGTGCTGGAACCCAGGGACTGGCTGTCTCCTCTCCGGGCACAGGGGTAGAGGCGGCCCCCCTACCAAACGTAAGTAGGAGCCGCCGCTGCATTACACTATATTCCAACTCATGACTGCTATTTCCAATGAGAAGAGAGCAACTTCCAAAATAGAATATACAGTGCATTCGGAAAGTATTCACAGCGCTTCACTTTTCCTCATTTTGTTATGTTACAGCCGTATTCCACAATGGAAAAAAAATAATTTTTCCTTCAAAATTCTACACACAATAGCCCATAATAACAACGTGAAAAAGTTTTTTTAGATTTTTGGCAAATTTATTAAAAATAAAAAACTAAGAAATCACATGTACATAAGTATTTACAACCTTTGCCATGAAGCTCCAAACTGAGCATCCTGTTTCCACTGATCATCCTTAAGATGTTCCTACAGCAGGGCCGGTTCTGGCGCTCTGAGCGCCTCGGGCGGCAATAGGGGGCGTGGCTTTGTACAGGCCCCCTATTGCCCCCTGTACAGACTGAAATGATGTGCGATGCGCGATGACGTCATCGCGCACCGCACAGCAAGGGTCCTCTCCACGAAGGGAAACTAGACGCGTAGCGTCTAGTTCTCTTCGTGAAGAGGACCTTTGCTGTGCGGTGCGCGATGACGTCATCGCGCACCGCACAGTAAAGTACCTCTCCACGAAGGGAAACTAGACGCGTATGCGTCTAGTTTCCCTTCACAGCGGCAGCGGGGGGGCAGTGGCCAGCAGCAGCAGGCGGGCAGCGCGGGGCGCACACAGCAGCAGCGGATCTTGCCCTGGTGCGGCGCCCTCCGGATGGCGCCCTGCGCCCTCCGGAAGGCGGCGCCCCGGGCAAAAGTCCTGCTTGCCCGTGGCAAGATCCGCTACTGTCCTACAGCTTAATTGAAATCCACCTGTGGTAAATCCAGTTGATTGGATATGTTTTGGAAAGGCACACACCTGTCTATGTAAGGTGCCACACTTGACAGTGGATGTCTGAACACAAACCAAGCATGAAGCCAAAGGAATTGTCTGTAGACCTCCGAGACAGGATTGTCTCGAGCAGTGCCGTAACTAGACATTTTAGCGCTGTGTGCAATATAGGGCTTGGGCGTCCCCCCTCTGTGTAAAAAATGGGGAAGTGCGCACCGTTGGCACGCGCAAAAAATATAGGTGCGTGGCTTCATGGGGAAGGGGTGTGGCAACAAAATAATACCAAGGGGGACACAGCGGCGATGCCTTTGCGCTTCAAGAGTAGCTCCCGACCAGCGCAGCTTTAGCGTGCTGGCCGGGAGCTTCTCATCGCTCCCCGGCCCGTGGTGGCTGTGTATGACGTCACGCAGCTGCTAAGGGCCTGCCCCCCGTTCGGTCCGGCCACGCCTGCATTGGCCGTACCGCGCCAACGAAACAGAATTAGTTATATTTCCACTGGGCAATAGTAGTTCCCAACCTGATATCTCTATCACTGTTGAGAACTTAATAAATCAACCCTACACCACAAGCTCGCTACCTACAGTGCATCCGGAAAGTAATCACAGCGCTTCGCTTTTTCCACATTTTGTTATGTCTTATTCCAAAATGGAATAATTTAATTTTTCCCCCCTCACAATTCTGCACACAATATTTTTTTTTGAGATTTTTGCAAATTTATTAAAAATAAAACACTAAGAAATCACATTTACATAAGTATTCACAGCCTTTGCTCATCACTTTGTTGATGCACCTTTGGCAGCAATTACAGCCTCAAGTCTTTTTGAGTGTGTCCTCTCGCTCCCTCTCGTGTGTGCGTGTCCTCTCGCTCTCTCATGTGTGTGTGTCCTCTCACACACTCTCGTATGTGTGTGTCTTCTCACTCCCTCTCGTGTGTGTGTGTGTCCTCTCGCTCCCTCTCGTGTGTGTGTGTCCTCTCACTCCCTCTCGTGTGTGTGTGTCCTCTCACTCCCTCTCGTGTGTGTGTGTCCTCTCACTCCCTCTCGTGTGTGTCCTCTCACTCCCTCTCGTGTGTGTGTCCTCTCACTCCCTCTCGTGTGTGTGTCCTCTCACTCCCTCTCGTGTGTGTGTCCTCTCGCTCCCTCTCATGTGTGTCCTCTCGCTCCCTCTCGTGTGTGTGTCCTCTCGCTCCCTCTCGTGTGTGTGTCCTCTCGCTCCCTCTCGTGTGTGTGTCCTCTCGCTCCCTCTCGTGTGTGTGTGTCCTCTCGCTCCCTCTCGTGTGTGTGTGTCCTCTCGCTCCCTCTCGTGTGTGTGTCCTCTCGCTCTCTCTCGTGTGTGTGTCCTCCCGCTCCCTCTCGTGTGTGTGTGTGTCCTCTCGCTCCCTCTCGTGTGTGTGTGTCCTCTCGCTCCCTCTCGTGTGTGTGTGTATCGTCTCGCTCCCTCTCGTGTGTGTGTCGTCTCGCTCCCTCTCGTGTGTGTGTCGTCTCGCTCCCTCTCGTGTGTGTGTCGTCTCGCTCCCTCTCGTGTGTCGTCTCGCTCCCTCTCGTGTGTGTCGTCTCGCTCCCTCTCGTGTGTGTGTCGTCTCGCTCCCTCTCGTGTGTGTGTCGTCTCGCTCCCTCTCGTGTGTGTGTCGTCTCGCTCCCTCTCGTGTGTGTGTCGTCTCGCTCCCTCTCGTGTGTGTGTCGTCTCGCTCCCTCTCGTGTGTGTGTCGTCTCGCTCCCTCTCGTGTGTGTGTCGTCTCGCTCCCTCTCGTGTGTGTGTCGTCTCGCTCCCTCTCGTGTGTGTGTCGTCTCGCTCCCTCTCGTGTGTGTCCTCTCGCTCCCTCTCGTGTGTGTCCTCTCGCTCCCTCTCGTGTGTGTACTCTCGCTCCCTCTCGTGTGTGTCCTCTCGCTCCCTCTCGTGTGTGTGTCCTCTCGCTCCCTCTCGTGTGTGTGTCCTCTCGCTCCCTCTCGTGTGTGTCCTCTCGCTCCCTCTCATGTGTATGTTTGTGTGTGAGTCCTCTCGCTCCCTCTCGTGTGTGTGTCCTCTTGCTCCCTCTCGTGTCTCTGTCCTCTTGCTCCCTCTCGTGTCTGTGTCCTATCACTCCCTCTCGTGTGTGTCCTCTCGCTCCCTCTCGTGTGTGTGTGTCCTCTCGCTCCCTCTCGTGTGTGTGTCCTCTCGCTCCCTCTCATGTGTGTGTGTCCTCTCGCTCCCTCTCGTGTGTGTGTGTGTCCTCTCGCTCCCTCTCATGTGTGTGTGTGTGTCCTCTCGCTCCCTCTCGTGTGTGTGTCCTCTCGTGTGTGTGTCCTCTCGCTCCCTCTCGTGTGTGTGTCCTCTCGCTCCCTCTCGTGTGTGAGTCCTCTCGCTCCCTCTCGTGTGTGAGTCCTCTCGCTCCCTCTCGTGTGTGAGTCCTCTCGCTCCCTCTCGTGTGTGAGTCCTCTCGCTCCCTCTCGTGTGTGAGTCCTCTCGCTCCCTCTCGTGTGTGTGTGTCCTCTCGCTCCCTCTCTTGTGTGTCCTCTTGCTCCCTCTCGTGTGTGTGTCCTATCGCTCCCTCTCGTGTGTGTATCCTCTCGCTCCCTCTCGTGTGTGTGTGTCCTCTCGCTCCCTCTCGTGTGTGTCCTCTCGCTCCCTCTCGTGTGTGTGTGTCCTCTCGCTCCCTCTCGTGTGTGTCCTCTCGCTCCCTCTCGTGTGTGTGTCCTCTCGCTCCCTCTCGTGTGTGTGTGTCCTCTCGCTCCCTCTCGTGTGTGTGTCTTTTCGCTCCCTCTCGTGTGTGTGTCCTCTCGCTCCCTCTCGTGTGTGTGTCCTCTCGCTCCCTCTCGTGTGTGTGTCCTCTCGCTCCCTCTCGTGTGTGTGTCCTCTCGCTCCCTCTCGTGTGTGTGTCCTCTCGCTCCCTCTCGTGTGTGTGTCCTCTCGCTCCCTCTCGTGTGTGTCCTCTCGCTCCCTCTCGTGTGTGTCCTCTCGCTCCCTCTCGTGTGTGTGTCCTCTCGCTCCCTTTCGTGTGTGTGTCCTCTCGCTCCATTTCGTGTGTGTGTGTGTCCTCTCGCTCCATCTCGTGTGTGTGTGTGTCCTCTCGCTCCATCTCGTGTGTGTGTGTGTGTCCTCTCGCTCCCTCTCGTGTGTGTGTCCTCTCGCTCCCTCTCGTGTGTGTCTCCTCTCGCTCCCTCTCATGTGTGTCTCCTCTCGCTCCCTCTCGTGTGTGTGTCTCCTCTCGCTCCCTCTCGTGTGTCTCCTCTCGCTCCCTCTCGTGTGTATGTTTGTGTGTGTGTCCTCTCGCTCCCTCTCGTGTGTGTGTCCTCTCGCTCCCTCTCGTGTGTGTGTCCTCTCGCTCCCTCTCGTGTGTGTGTCCTCTCGCTCCCTCTCATGTGTATGTTTGTGTGTGAGTCCTCTTGCTCCCTCTCGTGTGTGTGTCCTCTCGCTCCCTCTCATGTGTATGTTTGTGTGTGCGAGTCCTCTCGCTCCCTCTCGTGTTTGTGAGTCCTCTCGCTCCCTCTCGTGTTTGTGTGTCCTCTCGCTCCTTCTGGTGTGTGTGTCCTCTCGCTCCCTCTCGTGTGTGTGTGTCCTCTCGCTCCCTCTCGTGTGTGTGTCCTCTCGCTCCCTCTCGTGTGTGTGTGTGTCCTCTCGCTCCCTCTCGTGTGTGTGTGTGTCCTCTCGCTCCCTCTCGTGTGTGTGTGTCCTCTCGCTCCCTCTCGTGTGTGTGTCCTCTCGCTCCCTCTCGTGTGTGTGTCCTCTCGCTCCCTCTCGTGTGTGTGTCCTCTCGCTCCCTCTCGTGTGTGTGTCCTCTCGCTCCCTCTCGTGTGTGTGTCCTCTCGCTCCCTCTCGTGTGTGTGTCCTCTCGCTCCCTCTCGTGTGTGTGTCCTCTCGCTCCCTCTCGTGTGTGTGTGTCCTCTCGCTCCCTCTCGTGTGTGTGTGTCCTCTCGCTCCCTCTCGTGTGTGTGTGTCCTCTCGCTCCCTCTCGTGTGTGTGTGTCCTCTCGCTCCCTCTCGTGTGTGTGTGTCCTCTCGCTCCCTCTCGTGTGTGTGTGTCCTCTCGCTCCCTCTCGTGTGTGTGTGTCCTCTCGCTCCCTCTCGTGTGTGTGTCCTCTCGCTCCCTCTCGTGTGTGTGTGTACTCTCGCTCCCTCTCGTGTGTGTGTCCTCTCGCTCCCTCTTGTGTGTGTGTGTGTCCTCTCGCTCCCTCTCGTGTGTGTGTCCTCTCGCTCCCTCTCGTGTGTGTGTGTGTCCTCTCGCTCCCTCTCGTGTGTGTATCGTCTCGCTCCCTCTCGTGTGTGTGTCGTCTCGCTCCCTCTCGTGTGTGTCGTCTCGCTCCCTCTCGTGTGTGTGTCGTCTCGCTCCCTCTCGTGTGTATCGTCTCGCTCCCTCTCGTGTGTGTGTCCTCTCGCTCCCTCTCGTGTGTGTGTCCTCTCGCTCCCTCTCGTGTGTGTCCTCTCGCTCCATCTCGTGTGTGTGTGTGTCCTCTCGCTCCATCTCATGTGTGTGTGTCCTCTCGCTCCATCTCGTGTGTGTGTCCTCTCGCTCCATCTCGTGTGTGTGTGTCCTCTCGCTCCATCTCGTGTGCGTGTCCTCTCGCTCCCTCTCGTGTGTGTGTCCTCTCGCTCCCTCTCGTGTGTGTCTCCTCTCGCTCCCTCTCGTGTGTGTGTCTCCTCTCGCTCCCTCTCGTGTGTGTGTCTCCTCTCGCTCCCTCTCGTGTGTGTGTCTCCTCTCGCTCCCTCTCGTGTGTGTGTCTCCTCTCGCTCCCTCTCGTGTGTGTCTCCTCTCGCTCCCTCTCGTGTGTGTGTCTCCTCTCGCTCCCTCTCGTGTGTGTGTCTCCTCTCGCTCCCTCTCGTGTGTGTGTCTCCTCTCGCTCCCTCTCGTGTGTGTGTCTCCTCTCGCTCCCTCTCGTGTGTGTGTCTCCTCTCGCTCCCTCTCGTGTGTGTTTGTGTGTGTGTGTCCTCTCGCTCCCTCTCATTTGTATGTTTGTGTGTGTGAGTCCTCTCGCTCCCTCTCGTGTGTGTGTCCTCTCGCTCCCTCTCGTGTGTGTGTGTCGTCTCGCTCCCTCTCGTGTGTGTGTGTCGTCTCGCTCCCTCTCGTGTGTGTGTCGTCTCGCTCCCTCTCGTGTGTGTGTCGTCTCGCTCCCTCTTGTGTGTGTCCTCTCGCTCCCTCTCGTGTGTGTGTCCTCTCGCTCCCTCTCGTGTGTGTGTCCTCTCGCTCCCTCTCGTGTGTGTGTCCTCTCGCTCCCTCTCGTGTGTGTGTCCTCTCGCTCCCTCTCGTGTGTGTGTCCTCTCGCTCCCTCTCGTGTGTGAGTCCTCTCGCTCCCTCTCGTGTGTGTCCTCTCGCTCCCTCTCGTGTGTGTGTCCTCTCGCTCCCTCTCGTGTGTGTGTCCTCTCGCTCCCTCTCGTGTGTGTGTCCTCTCGCTCCCTCTCGTGTGTGTGTGTCCTCTCGCTCCATTTCGTGTGTGTGTGTCCTCTCGCTCCATCTCGTGTGTGTGTCTCCTCTCGCTCCATCTCGTGTGTGTGTCTCCTCTCGCTCCATCTCGTGTGTGTGTCTCCTCTCGCTCCATCTCGTGTGTGTGTGTCCTCTCGCTCCATCTCGTGTGTGTGTGTGTCCTCTCGCTCCATCTCGTGTGTGTGTGTCCTCTCGCTCCCTCTCGTGTGTGTGTCCTCTCGCTCCCTCTCGTGTGTGTGTCTCCTCTCGCTCCCTCTCGTGTGTGTCTCCTCTCGCTCCCTCTCGTGTGTGTGTCTCCTCTCGCTCCCTCTCGTGTGTGTGTCTCCTCTCGCTCCCTCTCGTGTGTGTGTCTCCTCTCGCTCCCTCTCGTGTGTGCGTCTCCTCTCGCTCCCTCTCGTGTGTATGTTTGTGTGTGTGTGTCCTCTCGCTCCCTCTCGTGTGTGTGTCCTCTCGCTCCCTCTCGTGTGTGTGTCCTCTCGCTCCCTCTCATTTGTATGTTTGTGTGTGTGAGTCCTCTCGCTCCCTCTCGTGTGTGTGTCCTCTCGCTCCCTCTCATTTGTATGTTTGTGTGTGTGAGTCCTCTCGCTCCCTCTCGTGTGTGTGTCCTCTCGCTCCCTCTCATGTGTATGTTTGTGTGTGAGTCCTCTCGCTCCCTCTCGTGTTTGTGAGTCCTCTCGCTCCCTCTCGTGTTTGTGAGTCCTCTCGCTCCCTCTCGTGTTTGTGAGTCCTCTCGCTCCCTCTCGTGTTTGTGAGTCCTCTCGCTCCCTCTCGTGTTTGTGAGTCCTCTCGCTCCCTCTCGTGTTTGTGAGTCCTCTCGCTCCCTCTCGTGTTTGTGAGTCCTCTCGCTCCCTCTCGTGTGTGTGTCCTCTCGCTCCCTCTGGTGTGTGTGTCCTCTCGCTCCCTCTGGTGTGTGTGTGTGTCCTCTTGCTCCCTCTCGTGTGTGTGTGTCCTCTCGCTCCCTCTCGTGTGTGTGTCCTCTCGCTCCCTCTCGTGTGTGTGTGTCCTCTCGCTCCCTCTCGTGTGTGTGTGTCCTCTCGCTCCCTCTCGTGTGTGTGTCCTCTCGCTCCCTCTCGTGTGTGTCCTCTCGCTCCCTCTCGTGTGTGTCCTCTCGCTCCCTCTCGTGTGTGTGTCCTCTCGCTCCCTCTCGTGTGTGTGTGTCCTCTCGCTCCCTCTCGTGTGTGTGTCCTCTCGCTCCCTCTCGTGTGTGTGTCCTCTCGCTCCCTCTCGTGTGTGTGTCCTCTCGCTCCCTCTCGTGTGTGTGTCCTCTCGCTCCCTCTCGTGTGTGTGTGTCCTCTCGCTCCCTCTCGTGTGTGTGTCCTCTCGCTCCCTCTCGTGTGTGTGTGTGTCTTCTCGCTCCCTCTCGTGTGTGTGTGTGTCTTCTCGCTCCCTCTCGTGTGTGTGTGTCTTCTCGCTCCCTCTCGTGTGTGTGTGTGTCCTCTCGCTCCCTCTCGTGTGTGTGTGTGTCCTCTCGCTCCCTCTCGTGTGTGTGTGTGTCCTCTCGCTCCCTCTCGTGTGTGTGTCCTCTCGCTCCCTCTCGTGTGTGTGTGTCCTCTCGCTCCCTCTCGTGTGTGTGTGTGTCCTCTCGCTCCCTCTCGTGTGTGTGTGTGTGTCCTCTCGCTCCCTCTCGTGTGTGTGTGTCCTCTCGCTCCCTCTCGCTCCCTCTCGTGTGTGTGTCCTCTCGCTTTCTCTCGTGTGTGTGTGTGTCCTCTCGCTCCCTCTCATGTGTGTGTGTCCTCTCTCCTCTATCTCCATCTCGTGTGGGTGTCCTCTCTCCTCTCGCTGCATCTCGTGTGTGTGTGTGTGTGTCCTCTCGCTCCCTCTCGTGTGTGTGTCCTCTCGCTCCCTCTCGTGTGTCCTCTCGCTCCCTCTCGTGTGTGTGTCCTCTCGCTCCCTCTCGTGTGTGTCCTCTCGCTCCCTCTCGTGTGTGTCCTCTCGCTCCCTCTCGTGTGTGTCCTCTCGCTCCCTCTCGTGTGTGTCCTCTCGCTCCCTCTCGTGTGTGTCCTCTCGCTCCCCCTCTTGTGTGTGTCCTCTCGCTCCCCCTCTTGTGTGTGTCCTCTCGCTCCCTCTCTTGTGTGTATCCTCTCGCTCACTCTCTTGTGTGTGTGTGTGTGTCCTCTCGCTCCCTCTCGTGTGTGTCCTCTCGCTCCCTCTCGTGTGTGTGTGTCCTCTAGCTCAATCTTGTGTGTGTGTCCTCTCGCTCCCTCTCGTGTGTGTGTGTGTGTCCTCTCGCTCCCTCTCGTGTGTGTGTCCTCTCGCTCCCTCTCGTGTGTGTGTGTGTCCTCTCGCTCCCTCTTGTGTGTGTGTGTGTCCTCTCGCTCCCTCTCGTGTGTGTGTCCTCTCGCTCCCTCTCGTGTGTGTGTCCTCTCGCTCCCTCTCGTGTGTGTGTCCTCTCGCTCCCTCTCGTGTGTGTCCTCTCGCTCCCTCTCGTGTGTGTCCTCTCGCTCCCTCTCGTGTGTGTCCTCTCGCTCCCTCTCGTGTGTGTGTCCTCTCGCTCCCTCTCGTGTGTGTGTCCTCTCGCTCCCCCTCTTGTGTGTGTCCTCTCGCTCCCTCTCGTGTGTGTGTCCTCTCGCTCCCTCTCGTGTGTGTGTCCTCTCGCTCCCTCTCGTGTGTGTGTCCTCTCGCTCCCTCTCGTGTGTGTCCTCTCGCTCCCTCTCGTGTGTGTCCTCTCGCTCCCTCTCGTGTGTGTCCTCTCGCTCCCTCTCGTGTGTCCTCTCGCTCCCTCTCGTGTGTGTCCTCTCGCTCCCTCTCGTGTGTGTGTCCTCTCGCTCCCCCTCTTGTGTGTGTGTCCTCTCGCTCCCTCTCTTGTGTGTGTCCTCTCGCTCCCTCTCTTGTGTGTGTCCTCTCGCTCACTCTCTTGTGTGTGTGTGTCCTCTCGCTCACTCTCTTGTGTGTGTGTGTCCTCTCGCTCCCTCTCGTGTGTGTCCTCTCGCTCCCTCTTGTGTGTGTGTCCTCTCGCTCCCTCTCGTGTGTGTGTGTCCTCTCGCTCCCTCTCGTGTGTGTGTGTGTGTGTGTGTGTGAGTCCTCTCGCTCCCTCTCATGTATTCTCATTCTGTCTCATTCAGATCCTGTCAGATTTTCAGATATGCTGCAGTTTATCTGTGTGGCGCCCAACATACAAATGGCGTGTTGTGATTGCATCGTTGCCCCCGCAAAATAAGGGATGCCACCCTGCCTGTGCAGCCTGACTGCGAAGGCAAGTGCAGGTCGGTCATCTTACCTATCGCAGCCATGTGTGACGTCATGCGGCAAACCTAAAAACGGGCCACACCCGCCCGAAATACATGTGACTGCCCTGCAATGCAAACGCATCTCCCGGGTCGCGCACGCGCTGACCCGAAAATAGTATGTGATCGCATTTCAGATGCGATCCATACTGAATAGGGATTCTCAACATCAACCAGTGGTATGATTTGTATGAAAATTCCATGTTCAAAGGCTGCAATTGGGTTATTTAATAACATGGCACAAATTTGCTTTCATCCACAGGAATTAGGCAGGCTGATTCTGTTAGCCACAATGTTCCGTACATGACATGCCACAGCTGAACATTGTGCCTGTTCTATTAAGCCCCTTGCTCTGATTTGTCTGATATCAGCATTCATGATGATCACCGCTCTTGTAACTTACTGGACATGTCCACATAAACTAACCTTTGAGCCCTGCCAATATGCATGCCTGGTTTAAAAGGAAATGTGTTTGCTTCTTAGTGCGGAATTACAAAATTACAGTTTACCCTCAAGCCAAAGAACATAACAACTTGTAATAACTGTAATAACTTGCTGTAAACATCACATGTAGTGGAAAATCATGCTAGCTAAAAATAATTTAACTTGGGAAGTAAGGACAGCTATGTGCCATTCTCAGTATGTGTGGGTTGGCATTTGTCAGCATTTGTCAACTTGTCAAGTGACCTGTAAGTAAACTGTACTGGTGACAGCTCCTTGCTGGAGTATTAGCCATGAGTGCACATCAGAGTGATATCTGTATGCCGCGTGTTGTGGATGGTAAGTCTGAAACACACCACACGTGTCCACATTGTCATTTTGTGTAGCAAGTGTTTGTTTCGATGGATAGCTTTAAATCAGCTGCTTAAATCTCCTTATCAGGCGACTGCCCTTTTATAACAGTTTAACCTCTATTCTGCATGTATATAAACATACATCCCTTTGCTTTGTGTCCATTTCATGTCACTGCTAATGTTTACTATGCAATGCAGCAGATAAGATTACAGAGCTCCCCAGGAATACATGTAAAAACAACTTGTTGAAATGTAAATGATAGAGCTGCTACTTGAATTTGCTATGACATTGATCGAATTTAATATTACTACATATAAAGTAATTAGAAATACGGCATGATCGTTTATACTGTACAACTTCCTTACTGCATCTGCAAGCAATGAAATGTACTTTGTGTACAATCTTTTTGTGTTGCATACAGCTGAATGTGTGGTTTGAACACAGTGGAAATAATAACCGATTGATTTTTGAAGGATTGTGCAAATTATATTTAGTACTTGCAATGTGCAAATTAATGCTAAAAATGATATCACAAGTACCAAATAAAAATGCATTTCATTAATCTTTTTAATGTTCTGATTTTTCGATTTTCCATTTTTCCTGTTCATGATATACTTACATTAAATATTTTATAAAAATGTAACAGAAGTTCTGCCAAGCAACATCAGTAATAGTGAAACAATATAAATCTTTTTTAACATTTACCGCCAAACAGTCTGATTTTTACCAGTTTGTATAAAGTTGTGTAATTTCTACTGATGTGTAGATAGGTCTGGTTATAGGCACTTTTTGAATAGGGATATTGAGAGTTATGCTCCAGTTTGTGTTTTGCTATATTAAGTACATAAGAGAGGCTAGTAATCTTAGTTATGAGCCCAGTGCTATTTACTGTTACACTCCGTGTGTAATCCAATGCATCTCTTGTGATGTGACCCTTCATTTCACCACTGTTACCCGCTGCTCCGTTTCTTCATATTGTGGCAACACACACTGTGCCCATCCCTCCTGCACGTCACAGGTAGTTCTATCTGCCAGTTAATATGAGCTTTAGTGCTGATATGCTCTTCACTTGCTTCTTCAGTATCCACCTACGCCTGCTCCTATGATACTTGATAGTAAACTGCTTACAGAAGCTTTCTCACTAAGCCGCAATTGGCGGAGTGAGGGGCGACATTGCTACTTAAACCATTCTTTCCTCTGGGCCAAGCTCTCATGACATAGTCTTGGTGACGAAATGTGACTAAGGCGTTATTAAATGCCAGCTCCTGTTGCCTTCTTGACACTATATCCTGGATCCACACTTCCCTACTGCTACAATGAGTGAACCCAGCACTGGGTGGATTATTCTGTGAATTTGGGCTTTACATTTAAGCATTTTTTTTAAATTATATTTCAATTATTTTTTAAATATTTTATGAATATTTAATGAAGTCTATTACAGGGTGGTCCAAAAACCTCCATACTGTACATAGAGAAGAGCAGTTCCTGGGTTCCTGGATTAGTCTCTATGGTCCCGTGGAATGGCCTTTGGGGTCCACAGATCTCATCCCACTTAAATTTTTACCTGTGGAGACATTTGAAAGCCATGGTAAACCAGGAAAAGATACAAAACATTGCTTAAGAACGCATTTGAAAAGCAATAACACCAGATACATTTATAAATGAAAGAGAGGCATCCGTATGTCTTTTCAAAGTAATGGCAACTTATAGAGCATATTTTGTTAATAGTATTTTTATAATTTTATTTTCCCTATTTATGGAGACTTTTGGACCAACTTGTATTTTGCACCCTCTCTATACCTACAGTTATTGTAGGTCCATATATTGGACACTTACATGCTCTCTTGTTAAAACATATTCAAGTTATATAGGGAATATGGTTTTAAAGTGCAGACTATCTGCTTTCATTTAAGGGTATTCGCATCCAAATTGAAGAAGGAGATTAGTAATTGCAGCTGTTTAATATGTAGCCCCCTCTTTTTCAACAGACCAAAAGTAATTGGAATGTAAGCTCTGTAGAAGCTGTTTCATGGAAAGGTGTTGGGGTATTGTTTCATTTTTTCCCCCTTATCAATTAAGCAGGCAAAAAGTCGTGGACATAAGTAAACCATTGTTTAGGTATATGTATGGGGAGTATCTGGAGCAGATAGAGAACTCCAGGCAGCACATTCATTTTAATAATGCTGCACCTGCTCAACTAGGAAAGGATTCTACGGTGCCAATCTCTAAGCACTGTCTAGAACAGCGGTGGCCAACCTGTGGCTCTTGAGCCTCATGCGGCTCTTTCTTTATTCAAATGTGGCTCCCGACACTCGAGGTCACGTGACCACAACAGATCCAGAAACTGCTGCACTCCAGCCAGACAGGCAGCAGCAGCAGCGCTACGGAGACTGAGAACTGACAGAGCCAGATACTAGAGGTGAGATACCCACTGGCAAACAGAGAACACATATGGGGCTGCTGCAATGCCACAAGGTGTGTTTTCGGGGGGGGGGCTGTAGTGACACATGAGGGTCCTGGCAGGAGTGGCACAGGAGAGTGCTGGCAGGAGTGACTCATGGGGGAGCTGGCTGTAGTGACATACTGTAGGAGTGTGCTAGCAGGAGTGACACATAAGGTAGCTGGCTGAAGTGACACAGTAGGGTATGTGGAAGTGACTTTTTAAATGTATTTTATGTTGGATCTGGATTTCAAAAAATTATTTTACTGTATGTTGATCTGGCTTTTTAAATGTATTTTATACCAGAGGCGTGACCTAGCAGGCACAAGGCCATACCCCATTTTTGCATGTGCGCCTGTGGCTTGATGTCGGCTCTTTGACATGCCTAATAAGATTTTTTGGCTCTTTGTTTCTGACTGGTTGGCCAACCCTGGTCTAGAACTTGTGGAGCAATGGCTGGAAAGAGCCGGTACACATCCCTGTTTAAGGTTACGCCAAAGTATCTAAGGCTAGAAGAGTGCAAAAGAACTCCTCAGGCCATTCACCACCCAGGAGAGTGCATTCTAATTACTAGTTACAGAATTTTATCTAGAAGGTAGAGAGTGATCCAAATGTATGGAACTTAGCAGTTAAATTAGGAATAGACACAATGCTAGTTTATATTCATGATCACAGCACAGCCCAGAAATATCCGGATTTAATTGGATTGCATGAGCTAATGCCTTCATACAGAGTACGAAAATTATTGATGTGTTTCACTGCCCTTTTTATGCAGTGTGCAGTACCAACTTACCATTGGCTGCGGATGGGAAAACGCAGTGTCACCAACAACATTATTGTTGGTAGAGGAGGTAAAGGACCAGTCACATGAAGAGAAGACTGGATGCAGAGGCTCTTCAATGCGGGGCCTCGCTCTCTTGGAGACTTTATCAGTGAGACTTGGCATGCAGGTGCCAAAATCTTGTTATTTCATCCGTAATGCCACCTAACATAAGATGCTCATTACGGATGTGCCTATGGGTGACTTTATATTCCTATTGTGTATTGCATAATTGTTGCAACTCTCACTTTGTTCAGTTTGTCTTTCTGTTTTGTGCTTCTAGAGAAAACAAGAAAGGAAATGACCGCCAAAGGCTCCACCGGTGTGGAAGTAATTCTTTATACACTAGAGGTGAGGGGAAACTTATTCTGGCCATGCATGTTTGTGTTTGCTGGCTTTAACTGTGACTGCACTTTTGTGCAATATTAAAAATCATAGGCAATTACTAGTAAAATTATCTATAAATCTAGGTAATACTAATCCATGCAGTATCCATGCTCTGTATTCCAAATTAGTTTTTTTTTATTAATCTTCAGAATAAGGTAACATTTGCTACAGTAACAATCTATTTTTGTACTTGCAGAATACCAGGGATCTACAGACCGTATTAAATATTGTAAATATTCTGAATGAATTAATGTCAGCCGGTAAGTTATACTTATTTAGCCACAGGATATAGACGTTACATGTAGAGCTTACCTGTGAAAGGTATAAGACATCTAGTTTTGGAAGGCTCTTTGCATTACCCATAAAATTTGTACTTCTGTTTAAAAATTGATTTTGATGTTGGCTAACAGCTATTTATTTAGGTTATTACATAATTAAGTTGTGTAAAGAAAAGAATGGAGTTAAAGGGGGTTGTCTTCAGATGATTTTAATTGATTACAGTCTACAGGCTAACGTCTCCCTTTTGCTAAATACATTAGTTTTCTAGCTTACTACTTTGTTTTTCATGGGACTGAGTTGGTCACATATATATCCAATAATTAAGTTCCAAAAATATGGATGTAAAAATAGCCTGTTTTCCCTAACATGCTGAGGAGCATGGTGCCACAGTAGTATGCGGGTCAGGCATACACACACCCGTATGCACTTACACATCCAGGTCATTAAGACAAGAAAAGCTTTTTAACATGTGTTTTGATAGCAAAAAGCACACTCACTATTAGTTTTTATTTAAATAAAAAAAGCACTGTAATCCAGCAGTTATAATATGGATCTCGTATGTATGAAAGCAGCATATACAAATTCATTTTAAGAAAGCGCCTATCTGCTTCACTGATGAATCTACAATCAGCCGCTCTGAAGCAGCTAGCTAGTGCTGGTGAGTATTCTCTTTATAGTCTGTGCTCATGCACTAGCCCTTAAGCACCCACAAGTGATATAGCACCTGAGAGGCACATGCACAGTCTCACTGGACACAGCCTTTGTTATACCCCCACCCACCACCACCATACTACCTCTTCATATGGAAGCAGTGCTTGCGCATAATTACCCTCGCAAACTGCTTTACATCCAATTCTGCATCAGCTTCCCATATGTTTATATGATCAGCCTTATTTATTTTTGTTGCCATGACATACGACACAGCTGTGCCATGCTCTGATTTATGTTCAGTTCTAGTTACTGAGCAGTTTGTAATAACCTCATGTAGTGAAAATAAATGAAGTATGCTTGCCAGCTTCTGGACTGTCGGGGAAACTTACGAATTTCGTTTGGCTTTTCATGACTGCTGAGTAAAGTGGGCACACACACACACACATACTTACACATTTTTTCTATACCAAATATAAATTAGACAATAATTGATTGGCTTTACTTGCTGGTGTGTTAATTGTATACAAACGTTACAATGGTCATGGGAAAATGTCCAGAAAAAGCTCTGTGATGTGAATATCCAGTCTCAAAGGTGTAGAATAACCCCCTTTTTTAAAAGGGCTTGAAGATGGGTAACACCGTAGCAGGCCAGTAATGCACCCCAGTCAAACACCCCTCCCCCCCCTCTTCCCCAGATGTGACCTCATTATGCCTCAATAAACTGAGAGCTGAACATGTTCCTAGGTCTCGCTAGTCATGTCTGCTCCAAATGCAGGTTCCAACGAGGCAGCAAAGGTGCTGCCCTTTGGCTTTGCGTCTTAGCTGGGGACACCTTGCGGGGTGCTTTTAGATAACTTGAGCAGATGGGATAAGACTTTTACATAAAATATAATGTAACACAGGATTCCATTATCCTTGCCCTTCCTTGTTTTTTTTTTATTTGGTTTTTTTTTTAGGCGGAGGGAGAAGAATAAATGTCCTGATATCCAAAGGAGGGACACAAGTCTTGCTACAGTTGCTACTTCGTGCTAGTAAGGACCCTTCTAATGAAGAATTAATGGTGCTTCTCCATAGTGTGCTGGCAAAGATTGGTCCAAAAGGTGAGTATTCTGGTACAGTTATTAACGTTGAAGCTTGGTGTTGCTGACACAGTGAAAATTTCTGTTTAACGGCTGCGGTCTTCCTTTCTAGCCACATAATATAATGCATCAGTCAGGGTGTAGCAAATAAAATACATGAAAATCTCCAAAGTAGGTTTGGCCAGCGACTATCGATGGATACAAATCTTTGATGGTTTAATGACAATATTAGATAGTGTTGCCAACGATGGCAGAGATCAAGTGGTTCTCCACCATCAATGATACAGAGCCCCCCCCCCGATGGTTTTAGGCCTACCACCTCTCCCCCTGCAGTTGGACCGGGGACACAAAGCCTAGTTGGTTGGATTTCCACTATTAAGTTATACGTTGAAGTGTTTGTCTGTTGGATTACAGCTCTATAATACTACCTGCTACTTATGGTCTGTATAGAACAGCACAATAATATGGATATTGTATAGTCTGTCATTGTGGTCTCCTGAGCTGTTTTGAGTGATTTATTAATATGAAGGCATAACATGTGCTTACATATGAGAGTTACATGGAATTTGCATATGTAAATAGCCTTTTTCAGTATAGTTCCCAGTTGCATTACAACCCATTAGTTAAATGCATAGTTTAAAAATGACATTGTTAGTAATAGGTTTATGACATTAATATATTATACACTACAAACCCTTTAAGATTTCCTATCATGAAAGCTTTTTATTGTGTTCTGGTATTTATCAACGTTCTGGTATATGTCAGACTCTGAAGTCCAGAATAACATAGCTGGAGTTGGTAGTGACTGAAGTGGAGTCTGTACGATCTATGGGGTTTTACAGGACTATTGGACAATATTAGAGGAGAGAGTTTATGATCTAAAAATAGTTATTCTGAAAGTAATTGTCTGTTGACCTTTTTATCTGCACATTTTGGGAAATAAACTTATATAAATTGTGCTTGTTTAAATTCCCATATAACTTTTCAATTACTTCTTGCCAGACAAATGGGCCCTACACATTTGTCAATCCGCCGCCGAGCTGTCCGACGGTGGATACAGCCGGCGGGTGACCCGGCGGTGGGGGGGGGAAATGATGGGGGGAGTGAAGTTTCTTCACTCCCCCCATCACCCGGCTTCATAGCAGTGCAGGCAAATATGGGCAAGATCGTCCATATTGGCCTGCATGCACAAGCGACGGGGCACCAACGATGAACGAGCGCGGGGCCGCGCATCGTTCATCGCTGGTGCCTCCACACTGAAAGATATGAACGGTATCTCGTTCATTAATGAATGAGATCGTTCATATCTTTCAGTATTATCGCCCAGTGTGTAGGGCCTATAACATTAATGTAATTCACACCAGGCCTTATTCAGAGGTGGCTGCAACAACGTCTATTGGCTTTCTTGGTGTACTCTCAGATGAACGCATTAATGCTAACTATTATTCAATCTGTAAAGAGCATAATTTACAATATCATTAGTCCGCCCATATGAGAGCTTACGACTTGAGTCTCTGAATATGCCTAGTAAGTACAGCGTATATGGCTTTTTTTCCATGCCAAGATCTGTTGTGCTTCATATACAGACTCAGTCGCACACAGATATCCAAGTGTTACGTATAGAATTAATCAGCACAGTCTGATGGTGCATCCTGATTGCGTTGCAACTAAGATGCATTTTCGGCAAAAAATGATAACCAATGCAAGTGGAGTTGCACAGGACATTTCAGCTCCCTCATACCAGGCATCTCCCGCTGCGTGGCTTATTGAGGCTAATCTATAATATGCCCAAGTGACAGAAAAAAACACCAGTCTCAGTTTCAGCAGTACATTTGCAAACAGCCACTCACAACCTTTTTGCTTCATTCACTTTTTGTTCTTGACCCCCAAATAATACTTTGCATAAATACTTTCTCAGTCGTAAATGCATGTCCTTCTATTCAGAATTGCATACACAGTCTGTTCAAAATTGTATACAGACAGTCTTACAGTACTCTGCTTATGTTAGAACAGGACTGTCCAATTTCAGACGTTGCCGTTTGGGCTTTCCACGGCCCGAGGATTTTCACCAAGGTAATGGCGGAAATGATGGTGCTCCTGCGCAAGCAGGGTGTCGCAATTATCCCGTACGTGGACGATCTCCTAATAAAGCGAGATAGAGAGAACAGTTGCTGAACAGCGTATCACTCTCCCTGAGGGTGTTGCAACAGCACGGCTGGATTCTCAATATCCCGAAGTCACAGTTGATTCCAACGACTCGTTTGCCCTTCTTAGGCATGATTCTGGATACAGACCAGAAAAGTGTTTATCTTCCAATGGAAAAGGTCCAAGAACTCATGTCTTTGGTCAGGGACTTATTGAAGCCAACAAGGGTGTCGGTGCATCACTGCACTCGAATTCTGGGAAAGATGGTGGCAACTTACGAGGCCATTCCATTCGGCAGGTTCCATGCGAGAACTTTTCAATGGGACCTTCTGGACAAGTGGTCCGGGTCACATCTACAGAGTCATCAGATGATCACCCTGTCCCCCAGGGCCAGCGTATCTCTCCTGTGGTGGCTGCTGAGTGCTTGCCTTCTGGAGGGTCGCAGGTTCGGCATTCAGGACTGGGTTCTGGTAACCACGGACGCGAGCCTCCGAGGTTGGGGTGCAGTCACACAGGGAAGAAACTTCCAGGGTCTCTGGTCAAGCCAGGAGGCTTGTCTTCACATCAACGTACTGGAGTTGAGGGCCATATACAACGCCCTTCGACAAGTGGAAAATTTGCTTCGCGACCTACCGGTTCTGATCCAGTCAGACAACATCATCGCAGTGGCGCATGTAAACCGCCAAGGCGGAACAAAGAGCAGAGTGGCAATGGCGGAAGCCACCAGGATTCTTCGCTGGGCGGAAAATCATGTAAGCGCTCTGACAGCAGTCTTCATTCCGGGAGTGGACAACTGGGAAGCAGACTTCCTCAGCAGACACGATCTACATCCAGGAGAGTGGGGACTTCATCAGGAAGTCTTCGCAGAGATTGCAAGTCGGTGGGGACTGCCTCAGATAGACATGATGGCGTCACGCCTCAACAAGAAACTACCGAAGTATTGCGCCAGGTCGAGGGACCCTCAGGCAGTGGCGGTGGACGCCCTGGTGATACCGTGGGTGTTTCAGTCTGGTTGTGTGTTCCCTCCTCTTCCACTCATCTCAAAGATATTGAGAATCATAAGACGAAGAGGAGTACAGACAATTCTCATTGTTCCAGATTGGCCGCGAAGGGCCTGGTATCCGGATCTGCAGGAAATGCTCACAGAAGATCCGTGGTCTCTTCCTCTCAGAGAGGACCTGTTACAACAGGGGCCCTGTCTTTTCCAAGACTTACCGCAGCTGCGTTTGACGACATGGCGGTTGAACGCCGGATCCTAGCGGAAAAGGGCATTCCGGATGAGGTCATTCCTACTCTGATGAAGGCTAGGAAAGACGTGACAGCGAAACATTATCAGTACGTATCTTGGTGTGAGTCCAGGAATGCTCCTCCGGAAGAATTCCATTTGGGCCGTTTCCTTCATTTCCTACAAACGGGAGTGAATTTATGCCTAAAATTAGGCTCCATTAAGGTTCAGATTTCGGCCGTATCCATTTTCTTTCAGAAGGAATTGGCTTCTCTCCCAGAAGTCCAGACTTTTGTGAAGGGAGTGCTGCATATCCAGCCTCCTTTTGTACCTCCAGTGGCACCCTGGGACCTTAACGTGGTGTTGCGGTTCCTTAAGTCTCACTGGTTTGAACCACTTAAAACGGTGGAATTAAAATATCTCACTTGTAAAGTGGTCATGTTGTTGGCCTTGGCATAGGCTAGGCGAGTGTCGGAGTTGGCGGCTTTATCTCACAAAAGCCCCTATCTGATTTTCCATGTGGATAGAGCAGAGTTGCGGACTCGTCCTCAATTTTTGCCCAAGGTGGTTTCTTCTTTTCATATGAACCAACCTATTGAGGTACCTGTGGCTACACGGGACTTGGAGGATTCCGAGTCCCTTGATGTGGTCAGGGCATTGAAATTTTATGTGGCCAGAACGGCCCGGGTTAGGAAAACAGAGGCACTGTTCGTCCTGTATGCAGCCGACAAGGTTGGCGCTCCTGCTTCGAAGCAGACTATTGCTCGCTGGATCTGTAACACGATTCAGCAGGCTCTTTATACGGCTGGATTGCCATTACCAAATTCTGTAAAGGCCCATTCCACTAGGAAGGTGGGCTCTTCTTGGGCGGCTGCCTGAGGTGTCTCGGCTTTACAGCTGTGCCGAGCTGCTACTTGGTCGGGTTCAAACACCTTTGCGAAGTTTTACAAGTTTGATATCCTGGCTGATGAGGACCTCATGTTTGCTCAGTCGGTTCTGCAGGGTCATCCGCACTCTCCCGCCCGTTTTGGAGCTTTGGTATAATCCCCATGGTCCTAACGGAGTTCCCAGCATCCTCTAGGACGTAAGAGAAAATAAGATTTTAAACCTACCGGCAAATCTTTTTCTCCTAGTCCGTAGAGGATGCTGGGCGCCCGTCCCAGTGCGGACTACATCTGCAAGACTTGTATATAGTTTTTGCGTACTTAAGGGTTATGTTACAGTTTTGATCAGTCTCGGGCTGATGCTGTTATGTTTCATGCTGTTAACTGGTTCGTATATTCCATGTTATACGGTGTGGGCTGGTATGAATCTTGCCCTTAGATTAACAAAAATCCTTTCCTCGTACTGTCCGTTTCCTCTGGGCACAGTTTCTCTTACTGAGGTCTGGAGGAGGGGCATAGAGGGAGGAGCCAGTGCACACCCATATCTAAAGTTCTTTTTAGCATCCTCTACGGACTAGGAGAAAAAGATTTACCGGTAGGTTTAAAATCTTATATTCATTCCTTTCCAAATGGGAAATCGGATCAGGTCTCACATGATCTCCTCGACTCCGGAGGTTCGTCTGACGCTGACCTGGTGGCTACAGGACCAGCAGTTGAGCAAGGGCCGGTCCTTCTGGATCCCCAACTGGGTCCTACTGACTACGGACGCCAGTCTAAGGGGCTGGGTTTGTGGACCATGGAGGAATCGCTCCTCATGATAAACATTCTGGAATTGCGGGCAGTGTTCAATGCTTTGTATCTAGCCCTGTCTCTGATACAGAACAGGCCTGTTCAAGTACGGTCAGACAACGCCACCACGGTGGCGTACATAAACCATCAAGGCGACACTCGATGCTGCATGGCAATGTTGGAAGTGTCAAAAACCCTTTGTTGGGAGTAACGCTATCTGCCAGCAATATCGGCAGTGTTCATTCCGGAAGTCCTCAACTGGGAAGCTGATTTCCTCAGTCGTCAGGACGTGCATGTCAGAGAGTGGAGTCTTCATCAGGAAGTCTTTCAACTCCTAGTGATCAAGTGGGGCCTACCAGATGTAGACCTGATGGCGTCTCGACACAATCACAAAGTTCCGGTCTTCGGATCAAGAACCAGGGATCCTCCAGCAGTAGTCGTGGACGCTCTGGCAATTCAATGGAACTTTTGGCTGCCATACGTGTTCCCTCCAGTGTCACTCCTGCCCAGGGTACTGCGGAAGTTCAAGCAAGAAGGAGGAATACTACTTATAGTCTCTCCAGCGTGGCCAAGACGGTATTGGTTCTCAGACCTACAGGGTCTATCGATAGTGTCCTCTTCTACTTCCTCAACGCCCAGACCTTCTCGTTCCGGGCCCTTGTGTCTTACCCGGACCTGGCCAGACTGGCTTTGACGGCGTGGCTCTTGAAGCTACACTCCTGTGGGCCAAAGGATTCTCTGATTCTCTGAGGCGGTTATCCAAACTATGCTGAAGGCCCGCAACCGGCATCTGCGTGGATTTTTTATAGGGTCTGGAATTCTTACTTCACCTAGTGTGCTGTTAAGAATTACAATGCATACAAATTCAGTACTGCCAGACTTCTGGCTTTTCTGCAACAAGGCCTGGATTTAGGTCTTTGTCTGGCCTCCGTCAAGGCTCATATCTCTGCCTTGTCGGTGTGGTTTCAGAGGAAACTTGCATCTATTCCTGATGTTCATACTTTCACTCAGGGTGTTTTACGATTTAAGCCTCCCTATGTCCCTCCTGTGGCTCCTTGGGATCTGTCTGTTATCTTACATGCCCTGCAGGAGTCTCCATTTGAAACTCTTGAGTCGGTGGACCTTAAATGGCTCACGTTCAAAGTCCTGTTCGTACTGGCTATTGCCTCTGCCAGGAGGGTGTCTGACTTAGGCGCTTTGTCTTGTCGTCCACCCTTTCTGATTTTTCACCGTGACCGGGCAGTTCTGAGATCTCGCTCTGGTTATCTACCTACGGTGGTGTCATCTTTCCATCTTAACCAAGAGATTGTGGTTCCGGCTTTTGTATGTGGTACGGGCTCTCCGCATTTACGTGGCGTTGACTGCCTCTATTAGGAGGTCAGATACCCTTTTTGTACTTTTTGGTTTTCACAAACGTGGCTGGCCTGCGAACAAGAAAACATTGTCCAGATGGATTAGAATGGTGATTTCACAAGCATATGCACAAGCTGGTCTTCCAGCTCTTGCTGCTATTAAAGCCCATTCTACTCGGTCTGTTGGACTTTCTTGGGCGGCCCGCCGAGGCGCATCCGCTGAACAATTTTGCAAGGCGACTACGTGGTCCTCAGTGAACACGTTCATTAGGTTCTTTGCCTTTGATACTTCCGCCTTCCAGGATGCTATCTTTTGGACGCAAGTGTGCGTTACCTGGCTTGGTCGAAACACATGCAACGTGCTGTCCTCCGCTCTTTGGATTCTCCACTGTCTGCTGCCCCTCTGTGTCTGCCGACATCACTGACTGAATCACACCCCAGAATGCCGTGCATCCGGAATTCTAGAGCGCATGCTCCCGAGATGCACAGTGTGCAAAGATCAGCTGCAGCAGGGGGACTGATCATCAGTCCTCCCTGTACACGCTCCGCCGTGCTCTGCATGGTGAAAGGGGGGAGGAGTATATACCTATGAGGGTGGGGGCAAATATAACCAGTGTGGGTGAACATAGGTATTTCAATTATTCTGGATTGGGAAGTGGAGTAAAATAGTAATAAAATAAATAAATAAATACCCTGGTCACATGGTATTGGGGGGGTCACATGGTATTGTTTACTACTAAGTGGCTCTGAGGTTACTATTATTAGGATTTGAGAGTGGGGGAGTCTACTGCCAGTTGAGGGGTGGGAATTTATTTTATATTGGGGGTCTATGAACTCTGGGGATGGGTGGGAGTGCAAAACACTCACTAGATATATATTTTTGAAAATAAAATATTTAATTTTTTATTAAAAATACTTTCTAAACTTTAGAATAAGAGAAAAAAAAAAATTCTGAGCGGTTTTGTGTGCGGGAAAAAATGATCAGTTCAGTGGTTACTCTATTAAAAAAATAAAAAATGTTTTGAATACCGAATTGGCCTTTTTATTAACAACTCATATTTTTTTTTTTTTTTTAAATTAAACTTTACAAAGAAACTAACTTAAAATGTGATACGGTAGTAAGCCATTCATTTTGATGGCCATATAACCCTACCCCAAGACCAGCAAGACAGGTGGATATTTTTGCTAGTATTAGGAAATGCTAGATACACTACTAAAAGTTGTATATATAGATAAGAGTTTTTATTTTGGGGAAAAGTAAGCCCAATGTGTATTTCTCTAACGTCTTTGAGGATGCTGGGACTCCGTAAGGACCATGGGGAATAGACGGGCTCCGCAGGAGACAGGGCACTTTAAGAAAGCTTTGGACTCTGGGTGTGCACTGGCTCCTCCCTCTATGCCCCTCCTCCAGACCTCAGTTTTACACTGTGCCCAGAGCAAGATAGGTGCACTGCAGAGAGCTCTCCAGAGTTCTCTGCCTAGAAGCACTTTTGTTTGGATTTTTCTACCTTTTACTGCTTTTTCACAGTGAGCACTGCTGGCAACAGGCTCCCTGCATCGAGGGACTGAGGAGAGAGGAGCAGACCTTCTTGTCAAAGATAGGCTCTGCTTCCTCGGCTACTGGACACCATTAGCTCCAGAGGGGGTGAACGCAGGTTCTTACTGGGCGTCCACCCCCGGAGCCGCGCCGCCATTCTCCTCACAGAGCTAGAAGTACAGAAGACAGAAGTCGTCAGGCGGCAGAAGCCTTCAGCTTCACTGAGGTAACGCACAGCACTGCAGCTGTGCGTCATTGCTCCCATACACCTCACATACTCCGGTCACTGTAAGGGTGCAGGGCGCAGGGGGGGGGTGCAGGGGGGGAGCAATATAAACCTCTGCATGGCAAACAGACTATATACATGTACTCACCAGCGCCATTTTCTCTCCACAGCACTGCTGAGAGGAAGCTCCCCGGACTCTCCCCTGCTTACACACGGTGAAAGGGTGCTTAAAAGAGAGGGGGGGGGGGGCACATAATTGGCGGTTTACATATTGTACAGCGCTGCTGGGGAAAAACATTTTGTGTTGGTCTCCAGGGTTATTGCGCTGGGGTGTGTGCTGGCATACTCTCTCTATATCTCCCCAAAGGGCCTTGACAAGGATACTGTCTTCAGGAAAGGGGTTCCCTGTGTGTGTGTGTGTGAAGTGTGTCGGTACGCGTGTGTCGACATGTTTGACGAGGAAGGCTCGCTTAATGTGGAGGGGGAGTGCTTGAATGTCAGGTCGCCGTCGGCAACGCCGACACCGGAATGGGTGGATATGCTGAATGTCTTGAATGCAAATGTCAATCTATTGCATAAAATATTAGACAGGGCAGAAGCTAGGGATCAGTCAGGTAGCCAGTCCATGCCTGTCCCTGGGGCGCCAGGTCCTTCGGGTCTCAGAAGCGCACCATATCCCAGATCGATGACACAGATACTGACTCTAGTGTCGACTATGAAGATGCAAAATTACAGCCGAAGGTGGCTAAGGGTATACGGTACATGATTATTGCCATTAAAGAGGTTTTGCATATTACTGAGGAACCCCCTGTCCCTGACACGAGGGTACACATGTGTAAAGGGAAAAAGCCTGAAGTCACTTTTCCATCCTCAGTTGAATTAAGTGACTTGTGCGAAAAGGCTTGGGAATCTCCGGATAGGAGACCACAAGTTCCCAAAAGGATTCTCATGGCGTATCCTTTTCCACAAACTGATAGGATACGATGGGAATCTTCGCCAAAAGTTGACAAGGCGCTGACACGTTTGTCCAAAAAAGTGACACTGCCTTCTCAGGATACGGCTTCCCTCAAGGAACCTGCTGATCGCAGGCAGGAAATTACCTTAAAGCACATTTACAATAATTTCGGTACTATTGCTAGACCGGCTGTGGCGTCGGCCTGGGTTTGTAGTGCGGTTGTGGCATGGGCAGATTCCTTATCTACGGAAAATTGACACCTTAGATAGGGACGCCATTCAAATGACCATAGAGCATATCAAAGATGCTGCCTTGTATATGAGGGATGCTCAGAGAGACATTTGTTTATTAAGCTCCAGGATAAATGCTATGTCTATTTCTGCTAGGCGGCTCTTGTGGACCCGACAGTGGACGGGAGATGCCGATTCAAAGCGGCATATGGAGTCCTTGCCTTACAAGGGGGTTGAGGTGTTTGGAGACGGCCTCCCGGATCTTGTCGCTACGGCTGGTAAGTCAAATTTCTTACCTTATGTCCCCCCGCAGCATACAAAAAAGGCACCTCATTATCAAATGCAGTCCTTTCGTTCCAATAAAAACAAGAAGGTACGTGGATCATCCTTTGTTGCCAGAGGGAAAGGCAGGGGAAAAAAGCTGCACACAGCTAGTTCCCAAGAGCAGAAGTCCTCCCCTGCGTCTGCAAAGTCCACCGCATGACGCTGGGGCTTTCCGAGGGGAGGCAGATCTGGTGGGGGCTCGTCTTCGGTTTTTCAGCCACGTCTGGGTTCATTTGCAGGTGGATCCCTGGGCATTAGAGATTGTTTCTCAGGGATACAGGCTGGAATTCGAAGACTTGCCTCCTCGCCGATTTTTCAAATCGGCTCTGCCGGCTTCCCCGTCAGAGAGGGGAGCTAGTGTTGGCAGCAATCCAAAAATTGTATATTCAACAGGTGATTGTCACAGTTCCTCATCTCCAGCAAGGAGAGGGATATTACTCAACCCTGTTTGTGGTCCCGAAACCGGACGGTTCGGTCAGACCCATTTTAAACCTGAAATCTCTGCACCTGTACTTGAAGAGGTTCAAGTTCAAAATGGAATCACTCAGGGCGGTCATCGCCAGCCTGGAGGGGGGGGGGGGATTGGATGGTGTCCCTTGACATAAAGGATGCTTACCTTCATGTTTCGATATTTCCCCCGCATCAGGCGTTCCTGAGATTTGCAGTGCAGGACTGTCACTACCAATTTCAGACGTTGCCGTTTGGGCTTTCCACGGCCCCGAGAATTTTCACCAAGGTAATGGCGGAAATGATGGTGCTCCTGCGCAGGCAGGGGGTCACAATTATCCCATACTTGGACGATCTCCTCATAAAGGCGAGATCTCGGGAGAGGTTGCTGGACAGCATGTCTCTGTCCATGAAGACGTTGCAGATACACGGCTGGATTCTCAATATACCGAAGTCCCAGCTAGTCCCTACAACGCGTCTGACCTTTTTGGGGCTGATTCTAGACACAGACCAGAAAAAGGTTTTTCTTCCGATCGAAAAGCTTCAGGAACTCATAGCCATGGTCAGGAACCTATTAAAACCCAAAAAGGTTTTAGTGCATCATTGCACGCGGGTCCTGGGGAAGATGGTGGCTTCCTACGAGGCATCAAAGGATCACCCTGTCTCCCAGGACCAGGGTATCTCTCCTGTGGTGGCTGAACAGTGCTCACCTACTAGAAGGTCGCAGGTTCGGCATTCAGGACTGGGTCCTGGTGACCACGGATGCAAACCTCCGAGGCTGGGGAGCAGTGACACTGGGAAGAAATTTCCAAGGTCTCTGGTCAAGCCTAGAGTCTTGTCTCCACATCAACGTCCTGGAGTTGAGGGCCATATACAACTCCCTGCGTCAAGCGGAGGAATTGCTTAGGAGAAAACCGGTTCTGATTCAGTCAGACAATGTCACGGCAGTGGCTCATATAAACCGCCAAGGCAGAACAAGGAGCAGAATGGCCATGGCAGAAGCGACCAGGATTCTACGCTGGGCGGAAGGCCATGTAAGCGCGCTGTCAGCTGTGTTCATCCCGGGGGTGGACAACTGGGAGGCGGACTTCCTCAGCAGGCACGACCTGCATCCGGGAGAGTGGGGACTTCATCAAGAAGTCTTTGCACAGATCACGGATCGTTGGGGACTGCCTCAAATCGACATGATGGCATCCCGTCTCAACAAAAAGCTAAAGCGGCATTGCGCCAGGTCAAGGGACCCTCAGGCGGTAGCGGTAGACGCACTGGTGACACCTTGGGTGTTCAGATTGGTCTATGTGTTTCCTCCTCTTCCTCTCATAACCAAGGTGTTGAAAATAATACGAAGAAACAGGGTCAGAACAATACTCATTGTTCCGGATTGGCCACTGAGGACTTGGTATCCGGAGCTGCAAGAGTTGCTCGCAGGGGATCCGTGGCCTCTTCCTCTAAGGCAGGACCTGCTGCGGCAGGGGCCCTGTCTGTTCCAAGACTTACCGCGGCTGCGTTTGACGGCATGGCGGTTGAACGCCGGATCCTAGCGGAAAAAGGGATTCCGGAGTAAGTCATTCCTACCCTTATCAAGGCTAGGAAAGACGTGACGTTAAAACATTATCACCGTATATGGCGGAAATATGTTTCTTGGTGTGAGGCCAGAGCTGCTCCTACGGAGGAGTTCCATTTGGGCCGTCTACTTCACTTCCTTCAAACAGGAGTGACTTTGGGCCTAAAATTAGGGTCCATAAAGGTCCAGATTTCGGCCTTATCCATTTTCTTTCAAAGAGAATTGGCCTCTATTCCTGAAGTACAGACCTTTGTGAAGGGAGTGCTGCATATTCAGCCTCCCTTTGTGCCTCCGGTGGCGCCTTGGGATCTTAACGTGGTGTTACGTTTCCTCAAGTCACCTTGGTTTGAATCACTCAAAACTGTGGAGTTGAAATACCTCACGTGAAAAGTGGTCATGTTGTTGGTGTTATCTTCGGCAAGACGTGTTTCCGAATTGGCGGCTTTATCACATAAAAGCCCATACTTGGTTTTTCACGTGAATAGGGCAGAGTTGAGGACTCGCCCTCACTTTCTGCCAAAAGTGGTCTCATCTTTTCATGTGAACCAACCTATTGTCGTGCCTGTGGCTACACGGGACTTGGAGGATTCCGAGTCCCTGGATGTAGTCAGGGCTTTGAAGATTTATGTGACCAGAACGGCTAGAATCAGGAAGACTGAAGCTTTGTTCGTTCTGTATGCGGCCAACAAGGTTGGCGCTCCTGCTTCAAAGCAGACTATTGCTCGCTGGATCTATAACACGATTCAGCAGGCGCATTCTACGGCAGGATTGCTGTTACCGAAATTGGTTAAGGCCCACTCCACTAGGAAAGTGGGCTCTTCTTGGGCGGCTGCCCGAGGGGTCTCGGCATTACAGTTGTGCCGAGCAGCTACTTGGTTGGGGACACCTTTGCAAAGTTCTATAAGTTTGATACCCTGGCTGAGGAGGACCTCCTGTTTGCTCAATCGGTGCTGCAGAGTCATCCGCACTCTCCCGCCCTTTTGGGAGCTTTGGTATAATCCCCATGGTCCTTACGGAGTCCCAGCATCCTCAAGGACGTTAGAGAAAATAAGATTTTACTTACCAGTAAATCTATTTCTCGTAGTCCGTAGAGGATGCTGGGCGCCCGTCCCAAGTGCGGACTTATTCTGCAAGACTTGTATATAGTCATTGCTTACATAAGGGTTATGTTATAGTTTATCGGTGGAACCGTGGCTATGTTGTTGTTCATACTGTTAACTGGGTAAGTTTATCACAAGTTATACGGTGTGATTGGTGTGGCTGGTGTGGATTTCTTACTTAGATTTACAAAAATCCTTCCTCGTACTGTCCATCTCCTCTGGGCACAGTTTCCCTAACTGAGGTCTGGAGGAGGGGCATAGAGGGAGGAGCCAGTGCACACCCAGAGTCCAAAGCTTTCTTAAAGTGCCCTGTCTCCTGCGGAGCCCGTCTATTCCCCATGGTCCTTACAGAGTCCCAGCATCCTCTACGGACTACGAGAAATAGATTTACCGGTAAGTAAAATCTTATTTTTTTCTCTTGAAGAAGAAACCCCCAAAATTATTAGTAATGGAGAACTTAATCCTTTAGTTGTTCATAATATAGATTAGACCGTTCTCTTTTTATTTAGTGTCAGCCCATTAAGTGATTAAATCACCTATTTGTTTCTTTTTTTCCCACAGATAAAAAGTTTGGAATAAAAGCGCGGGTTAGTGGAGCACTGAACATCTCTCTGAACCTGGTGAAACAAAGCTTACAATATCCTAAGCTATTACTGCCGTGTCTGCAGGTGCTACGTGTGTACTGTATGAATTGTAAGTTTTGGAATTTTGTCCTGGGAAACTACAATGTAGAAAGCTTATGACCATTGCCCTCTGCTATGACACCAGTGTTAATTTTGTCGACAAAAATTTTGACCAAAAGTATTTGTCGACTACAGTTTTTTTCATGACTAAAATTAGAGTAAAATGAAAACTGAGAATCGTTGACTAAATCCTAACTAAAAAAAAAAAAAAAAGCGACTAAAACTAAACTGGAAATCCTTGTTAAAATTAACACTGTATGACACAGATGAGTTCTATTGCTAAACATGGTAAAACCACTGGGTTTTTTTGTAACGCACCTAAGGGCAATAATGATAAATGGTGCTATCTTGGTGACATTAAGGCATTGCAGAAAAAAGCCAGAAGGGGAGACGGTCAGGATCCCAGCGGTCAAAATACCAATGCCGGAATCCTGACACTGCTCGGAATGCCTTCACCAGCATCCCGAATAGGGTCACAATACTGGCGCAGGAATCCTGACCTCCGGGATCCCGAATGAGCGTGTGCCTACCCGTCTGACAGGTAAGCCACGGGAGGGGGAGGTTAGGTTTAGGCTGCGGGGAGAGGGGTTAGGTGGGCATTGTGGGGGACAGTAAGTATACTTACCTTCCCCCTGTCGGGATTCTCAACATCTGGATGCCGCGGTCCGTATTCTGACCGGCGCCATATCAATCCCAACCCGCCATAAGGTTAGAGCAAAAACTGATGTTTACAATTCACACTGTTGCAATGGGATTTCATCCTTTTAGATCACTATTAAGTTAGTACAATGACAGTTATTAACACTGTTATAATAGTGACCATCTTTCAGTACAACAATAGTGAAACAAAATGTTTTTTTTTCTTCCTCCTCCTTTGCTTTACCTAGAAATAAGTTTAATTTTTTCCAGTGTCTAGTGGTTTTGATTTTGAGGAGTGGATCTGTAATACTAGTAATGACTGCACAGTAAGTGTACGTGCTGATATTTTCGAGGTTGAATGTACTTCTCTAATTTAGGCGCTCAGGGTAGATTTCTGCCAGTCAGGTTTGTCCTTCACAAAAAAACGGGTCTGTTTATAAAGACTGGTGCTCAAGATCAGGGGTTAAAGTAGGGGGAACGAGGTGGAACTAAGATCCACCACCTGTAATTGTAGGGGGAACTAGTTCCACCTTCTCCATTTCCCTGCACAGTAATTCCAACCGAAAAACCTGCCCCATCACCCACATCAATTAATGATGCAGGCAGCGCTAGTGTTACTGATGAGCTGCAGCCACCTCCCCCTTCCTCAGGTCCTGGTGGCTCCATGGTCCTCCATGTACAGCCCGCCTCTCCTAGTACTCACACATGCTGTGTTATTGGACAGCAATTATTCCCTCCTCAGGTCCCAGTGGCTTCGTTTTCCGGCATGGTGTATGTGAGGTCATGCTGTCACCACTGCTGAAGCGAAGAGAAGCCATGAAGAGGAGCAGGCTCTGTGCATCTTGCAGACACGATGAGAGGTGGCTTGAGGGACAAGAGAGGTGGGGAAGTTGCTGGAGGGATACAGGCAGTGAGCTGCTGGAGTGACAGAGGCAGAGATATGTATAAGGGGCACACTGTGGACATTATGTATAAGGGGCCCTACTATTGTGGACATTGTGTGTAAGGGACACTATTACTGTGAGCGTTCTGTATATAGGCAACACTGCTACTGTGGGCATTTTGTGTATAAGCATCACTACTTTGGTCATTATGTGTATAAGGAGCACTACTGTGGACATTGTTTATAAGGGGCACTACTGTGTGGCATAACATGTATAGAGGGTACCTTTGTATAGTGCAATGTGAATAAAGGTCACTACTGAGTGATGTAACCTGAATAAGGGGCATTACTGTGGTGTAATATGAATCAGGGGTACTACATGCGAGGTAATGTGAATAAGATTGTGCTACTGTGTGGTGTAATGTGAATTGGGGGTACTAATATGTGACCACGCTGCTTCTTTGTGAGATCAGTGTCCCTTTATAAAGTATGAGAAGTAGGGCACTAATTTATAGTTTGCAGGGGGGTGCCAAAAACACTAGCACGGGCGCTGGCTCTGCTTAATGTGAGGGGGAGGGGGGGTAGGTGGCGGGTTAAATGAGTTCCACCAACTCTCCAGGACCACTTTAAACCCTGCTCAAGATACTGCACAAAAAAGCTGCCTTGACACATTTCAAGTAGATTGTAAACTGACATACCTTAGAAGACAAACCCCTGACTGGTTGCTTTAGGTTAGAGTTTATACATACCCATTACATTAGAAACATCTTTTACCTATCCATCATTTTACTTCCTTAGCCACCAAATTGTACTATAAAAAATACAATGTATGCTTATGAAAATGTGTGTGCATGTGTATTGTGCAACATATGAGCCAATATTTATTTAAGAAAAATTAAAATCTACATTAATGTGATAATTTGCCAATAGTTAGAGAAAATATTATATAAGTCACATTCATTACATTAGGAAAATGTAGGAGTATTTTTAATCATGGAAATATACGTATTGTGTTCATTTGTTGTATAATTGCTCCATGCTATAGGGCGGTATCCAATTAGCCACGGTAATTTACAGCGGCTAATTGACTCGCCCAGGGCTAACCTATTAGCCCAGATTCTGGCACTTACTGTATCAGGGATTTTGTTTCCGCTTCCTCATGCATGTGAAACCAAATCCCCAATATGTAAATGTGTAAAAGAAGGTCTTATAATAGATTTGGGGGTATAGTGTTTGCTTCCTATTAAAAAAAAGAACACGTTACTCTAGATAATTCCTATTGTACATAGGTGTGGTAAAAAATATCAGCATTCAGAATGTTGACATGGTCTGTCAACTTTACGTTATGTTGACATTTCAAGTGTTGACAGACACTTTTTTTATTTATTTTTATTAACCGTTTCTTATATAGCACAGCATATTCTGTTGTGCTTTACAATTGAATAACAGTAATAGAACAAAACTGGGTAAAGCAGACAGATGTAGAGGTAGAAAGGCCCTGCTCACAAGCTTACAATCTATAGGGAAATAGGCATTGATACACAAGGACAGATGATACCTATTGCATAATGGTCCACCAAATTGCAAAGGTTCTTAATGGGCTGTTTGATATGGTCAGTCAGCAATGTTGGCCAAGGGTCAGGAGTATGTGAAACTGAAGAAAAACACAATATGTGAGATTATGTGTGGACTGCCTGGAGGGGATGTAATTAGATTGGGAGGCATTGAAGGTTATGTGGGTGAGTCTGGAATTTGATAAGCTTGCCTGAAGAGGTGAGTTTTCAGGGAAAATTTGAAGGTTTGGAGACTAGAGGTGAGTCTTATTGTGCGTGGGAGGGCATTCCACAGAGTAGGTGTTGCCCAGAAAGTCCTGTATTTTTGAGTGGGAGCAAGTAATAGCAATTAGCGTGTGGATGAAAGACTCGCATCTTGTGCAGAACAGAGTGGTTGGGTATGGAAATTTTTTGAGATGAGTGTAGAGGTTTATGTTGGTGTAGTTTGGTCAATAGCCTTGTTTGTAAGTAAAAGTATTTTTTATTCAATACGGCAGAATACTGGTAACCAACGGAGGGACTGACAGAGTGGATCTGCAGACGATAAACGTCTAGCAAGGAAAAACAGCCTTGCAACTGCATTCAAAATACATTGTAGTGGTGAGAGCCTATTTTTGGAAAGACAAGTCAGAAGACTATTGCAATAATCAATGCGGGAGATAATGAGTGCATGAATTAGAGTTTTTGCTGTGTCTTGTGTAAAATATGGTCGTATTTTGATATATTAGAACAAAGAAGAGTAACTCTGCGCTTAGAGACACCTTATAAATTTAATTACGTGTGGTCTGTCATGTAGAATAAATAACTCAGTGAGACTTTATGTATTGATATTTTTTATCTAAGATTGTCAACATGTAACATTTATCACAACATGCAAATATTAGTAATTTAGTAGCTTTTATATATAAAATCTAGTTAATAGTAGATAAGTAGTTAAAAAACTTGTAATTCAGCACTAAAAATTACACTTTGTATAACAGTATAATTGAATGTTTATAAACACATAGTAACAAGGTGTAAAACGTTACTCTCCTATTAGCTATTTATATATAGTTACACTGGCGTCCCAGTGTGTTACTAAAATGAATGTCCCGCAAAAGATTCACAGTAATTAGAGTCTCATTAAGACAGCATTGGCTTAAGTATAATTACCCTTGTGTTGGTTCCTGAAGGTTCCGTTTGGCAATTTTACACGTGGTATACTTGTTGCTCAATGATACTGTACAGAACAGCCCCGCTGGGAGATAGATATGTCCCCACTCTCCCGTCGATGCTGCCCACTGTTACACTCTGCGGCTTATTGATTGTATGATGGTGTACGGTCCTCACAGCGGAGGTCAGCCCAGACTCACCCGGTATACAGCAGCAAGTCCCTGTGATGGTTAATGCTGATGCTGTTTGGTGGGGTCTTGTACATTCACCTGTGATGTTGTTCGGTGATCTGGACCTTTGTAGCAGAAGGCGCGGGGTTCAGCCGAAGATAGCCGGGTGTATTTGCAGCGGTGTGCGGGAGCTGTTCGAAGTGGCGGTAAATAGCAGTCGGAGAGTAACTTCAAAGAAGTGGGCGTCAACGCGTTTCGTCTCCTAGCAACTGGAGACTTCCTCAAGACGTCTTATGTGGAGGCGGAGCAAGGGCCGATCAATGTGATGTCACCCCCTGCGGGGTCGACACCTGAATGGATGGACATGTGGAAGGAATTACGTGACAGTGTCAACTCCTTACATAAAAGGTTTGACGACATAGCAGATGTGGGACAGCCGGCTTCTCAGCTCGTGCCTGCCCAGGCGTCTCAAAAGCCATCAGGGGCTCTAAAACGCCCGCTACCTCAGATGGCAGACACAGATGTCGACACGGATACTGACTCCAGTGTCGACGATGATGAGACTAGTGTACATTCCAATAGAGCCACCCGTTACATGATTACGGCAATGAAAAATGTGTTGCACATTTCTGATATTACCCCAGGTACCACAAAAAAGGGTATTATGTTTGGGGAGAAATAACTACCAGTGGTTTTTCCCCCTTCTGATGAATTAAATGAAGTATGTGAAGAAGCGTGGGCTTCCCCCGATAAGAAACTGGTAATTTCTAAAAAGTTACTAATGGCGTACCCTTTCCCGCCAGAGGATAGGTCACGTTGGGAGACATCCCCTAGGGTGGATAAAGCGCTCACACGCCTGTCAAAGAAGGTGGCACTACCGTCTCCGGACACGGCCGCCCTAAAGGAACCTGCTGATAGGAAGCAGGAGGCTATCCTGAAGTCTGTTTATACACACTCAGGTATTATACTGAGACCAGCTATTGCTTCAGCATGGATGTGCAGTGCTGCAGCTGCGTGGTCAGATTCCCTGTCAGAAAATATTGATACCTTAGACAGGGACACTATATTGCTAACCGTAGAGCATATTAAAGACGCAGTCTTATACATGAGAGATGCACAGAGGGATATTTGCCGGCTGGCATCTAAAATAAACGCAATGTCCATTTCTGCCAGGAGAGGATTGTGGACTCGGCAGTGGACAGGAGATGCAGATTCTAAAAGGCACATGGAAGTTTTGCCTTACAAGGGTGAGGAGTTGTTTGGGGATGGTCTCTCGGACCTCGTTTCCACAGCGACAGCTGGGAAGTCAGCATTTTTACCCCATGTTCCCTCACAGCCAAAGAAAGCACCGTATTATCAGGTACAGTCCTTTCGGCCCCTGAAAGGCAAGCGGGTTAGAGGCGCGTCCTTTCTGCCCAGAGGCAGAGGTAGAGGGAAAAAGCTGCAACATACAGCCAGTTCCCAGGAACAAAAGTCCTCCCCCGCTTCCTCTAAGTGCACCGCATGATGCTGGGGCTCCACAGGCGGAGCCAGGTACGGTGGGGGCCCGTCTCAAGAACTTCAGCAACCAGTGGGCTCGTTCACGGGTGGATCCCTGGATTCTACAGTTAGTATCTCAGGGGTACAAGCTGGAATTCGAGACGTCTCCCCCTCGCCGTTTCCTCAAATCTGCCTTGCCGACTGCTCCCCCGGACAGGGAGGCAGTGCTGGAGGCGATTCACAAGCTGTATTCTCAGCAGGTGATAATCAAGGTACCCCTCCTTCAACAAGGACGGGGTTACTATTCCACAATGTTTGTGGTACCGAAACCGGACGGTTCGGTGAGACCCATTTTAAATTTAAAATCTTTGAACACTTATATAAGAAGGTTCAAGTTCAAGATGGAATCGCTCAGAGCGGTGATTGCAAGCCTGGACGAGGGGGATTACATGGTATCACTGGAAATCAAGGATGCTTACCTGCATGTCCCCATTTACCCTCCTCACCAGGAGTACCTCAGATTTGTGGTACAGGACTGTCATTACCAATTCCAGACGTTGCCGTTTGGTCTGTCCACGGCACCGAGGGTATTTACCAAGGTAATGGCCGAAATGATGATACTCCTTCGGAAAAAGGGAGTTTTAATTATCCCGTACTTGGACGATCTCCTTATAAAGGCGAGGTCCAGGGAACAGTTGTTGATCGGAGTAGCACTAGCTCGGGAAGTGCTACAACAGCACGGCTGGATCCTGAATATTCCAAAGTCGCAGCTGGTTCCTACAACGCGTCTACTGTTCCTGGGGATGGTTCTGGACACAGAGCAGAAAAAAGTGTTTCTCCCGGAGGAGAAGGCCAAGGAGTTGTCGTCTCGAGTCAGAGACCTCCTAAAACCAAAACAGGTGTCGGTGCACCACTGCACGCGAGTCCTGGGAAAGATGGTGGCTTCTTACGAAGCAATTCCATTCGGAAGGTTCCATGCAAGGATCTTTCAGTGGGATCTGTTGGACAAGTGGTCCGGGTCGCATCTTCAGATGCATCAGCTGATAACCCTGTCTCCAAGGGCCAGGGTGTCGCTGCTGTGGTGGCTGCAGAGTGCTCATCTTCTAGAGGGCCGCAGATTCGGTATACAGGACTGGATCCTGGTGACCACGGATGCCAGCCTTCGAGGTTGGGGGGCATTCACACAGGGAAGAAATTTCCAAAGACTATGGACAAGTCAGGAGACTTCCCTACACATAAATATTCTGGAACTAAGGGCCATTTACAATGCCCTAAGTCAGGCAAGACCCCTGCTTCAACACCAGCCAGTCCTGATCCAGTCAGACAACATCACGGCGGTCGCCCATGTAAACCGTTAGGGCGGCACAAGAAGCAGGATGGCGATGGCAGAAGCCACAAGGATTCTCCGATGGGCGGAAAATCATGTGGTAGCACTGTCAGCAGTGTTAATTCCGGGAGTGGACAACTGGGAAGCAGACTTCCTCAGCAGGCACGACCTCCACCCGGGAGAGTGGGGACTTCATCCAGAAGTCTTCCAAATGATTGTACACCGTTGGGAAAGGCCACAGGTGGACATGATGGCGTCCCGCCTCAACAAAAAGCTAAAAAGATATTGCGCCAGGTCAAGGGACCCTCAGGCGATAGCTGTGGATGCTCTAGTGACACCGTGGGTGTACCAGTCGGTTTATGTGTTCCCTCCTCTGCCTCTCATACCCAAGGTACTGAGAATAATAAGAAGGAGAGGAGTAAGAACTATACTTGTGGTTCCGGATTGGCCAAGAAGAGCTTGGTACCCAGAACTTCAAGAAATGATCTCAGAGGACCCATGGCCTCTGCCGCTCAGACAGGACCTGCTGCTGCAGGGACCCTGTCTATTCCAAGACTTACCGCGGCTGCGTTTGACGGCATGGCGGTTGAACGCCGGATCCTGAAGGAAAAGGGCATTCCGGAGGAAGTCATCCCTACGCTGATTAAAGCTAGGAAGGAGGTGACCGCAAACCATTATCACCGCATATGGCGAAAATATGTTTCGTGCTGTGAGGCCAGAAGGGCCCCAACGGAGGAATTTCAGCGGGTCGATTTCTGCACTTTCTACAGTCAGGGGTGTCTATGGGCCTAAAATTGGGTTCCATTAAGGTCCAGATTTCGGCTCTGTCGATTTTCTTCCAAAAAAGAACTGGCTTCACTGCCTGAAGTTCAGACGTTTGTTAAAGGAGTGCTGCATATTCAGCCCCCTTTTGTGCCTCCAGTGGCACCTTGGGATCTCAACGTGGTGTTGAATTTCCTTAAGTCACATTGGTTTGAGCCACTTAAAACCGTGGAACTAAAATATCTCACGTGGTCATGCTGTTGGCCTTGGCTTCGGCCAGGCGTGTGTCAGAATTGGCGGCTTTGTCATGTCCCCAATTTCTTCCTAAGGTGGTATCAGCTTTTCATTTTAACCAACCTATTGTGGTGCCTGCTGCTACTAAGGACTTGGAGGATTCCAAGTTACTGGACGTAGTCAGGGCCCTGAAAATCTATGTTTCCAGGACGGCTGGAGTCAGGAAAACGGACTCGCTGTTTATCCTGTATGCGCCCAACAAGCTGGGTGCTCCTGCTTCAAAGCAGTCTATTGCTCGCTGGATCTGTAGTACGATTCAACTTGCACATTCTGCGGCTGGACTTCCGCATCCTAAATCTGTAAAAGCCCATTCCACGAGGAAAGTGGGCTCTTCTTGGGCGGCTGCCCGAGGGGTCTCGGCTTTACAACTTTGCCGAGCTGCTCCTTGGTCGGGTTCAAACACGTTTGCTAAATTCTACAAGTTTGATACCCTGGCTGAGGAGGACCTTGAGTTTGCTCATTCGGTGCTGCAGAGTCATCCGCACTCTCCCGCCCGTTTGGGAGCTTAGGTATAATCCCCATGGTCCTTACGGAGTTCCCAGCATCCACTAGGACGTCAGAGAAAATAAGATTTTACTCACCGGTAAATCTATTTCTCGTAGTCCGTAGTGGATGCTGGGCGCCCATCCCAAGTGCGGATTGTCTGCAATACTTGTATGTAGTTATTGCCTAACTAAAGGGTTATTGTTATCTGTTCGTGAGGCTCAGTTGTTATTCATACTGTTAACTGGGTATAGTATCACGAGTTGTACGGTGTGATTGGTGTGGCTGGTATGATTCTTACCCGGGATTCCAAAATCCTTTCCTTATTGTGTCAGCTCTTCCGGGCACAGTTTCCTAACTGAGGTCTGGAGGAGGGGCATAGAGGGAGGAGCCAGTGCACACCAGGTAGTCCTAAATCTTTCTTAGTTGTGCCCAGTCTCCTGCGGAGCAGCTATTCCCCATGGTCCTTACGGAGTTCCCAGCATCCACTACGTGGATGTTATTTTAACGCTAATACTATCCCCTCCCTCTGGTTCCTAACCCTAACCGTCCCTTTGCGCAGCCTAACTCTAACCCTGTTTCAAGTGCCTGACCCTAACTGTCTTCTCCGGCTGCCTAACTCTAACCCTCCCCAAGTGCCTAAATATATCTACCATCTGGATGCCGTTTAGACTTATCTTTGCCTGTAACCATTAACAATACACAAAATTGTATTTCTTTGTAGGCTTCAGTTACTAAACATCACGTGTTAGCTCATCATATAAGCAAAGCATATCTTTATAATATCTTTCCAGGAAGTGGTGATTTTATGTTCATAAGTAATACGCCACATTTCAGTTTAATTACTTACAGAGACGTTTGCCTTTACTTCTACACCACATCTCCACCGTCTCTTAAACAAGCTGATCACATACTCTTGATTTGTAACAACTTCTATGATTTTTCAACAGCAAATGTGCAGTGTGACATTTAAGGCCCCCACACACGGCACGATATAGCTGCCGATCCGATGAATTGGAACGATATAACAGCTATATTGTTCTAAGTGTGGACATGATGTCGTCCGCCTGCATTGCTGATCTTTCAGCATTGTTCAAAAGATCAACAAGGCAGGCTGACAATCCCATGCAGCTCTATGCGGAGGAAGGCCGGCATAGCGGGGGGTCGGGCACCGGATCGCCCCGTGTGTTTGGACACCCCAATATGTCGGCCCTCGAGTGCTCCGTCGCATCGGCTGCACACATTGCTTTGTGTGTGGCCAGCCTTACATAAGTGCATTGTGTGGTGTACACGTTCTATCTTTTTACCAAGTCCTTAATAGGAAGGGAAGCAATTGTGACCTAGGGTTGCCAGTTAGTATATATGACTAAATATAGTTCACAAACACTTGTAAATGGATATTATGGGGCATATTCAATTAGCTGCGGGGCTCACCACATTAGGATAGTCTCGAGCTTTAATGCCCAAAGCTAATCAAGTTTTAGCTCATTTCCTCCCATGGTATACCGCTAATGTGCGTTAACCCATAAGTTCTGAGTTAAGTGCCTGGAGCTATGGGTAAACACCATCACAATGGCAGCAGTAAGGGCAAAAAGAAATACCACGGACTTCTGTTTGCAACTCAGGAGGGTGCGAGCAGAAATCCACATTAGGCCACACGGCTAATTTTCATATGCCCCTTTACCAATAAGCCTAAAACATGGTTATTCTATTTACAATCCAAAACCATGTACTGTAGTAGATCAGTATATTGGGATTGGACTTGGGAAGCACTGGTTTATATAAATGTAAACCGGTGTTTGGTCCAGTTTATAGAGGATTAAAATAAAATGTATATTGCTGCTTGGCAAATATGGAGTATGATGTACATTGTGGCACAGTAACGCATATCGCTACCTCACTGCACTGGGGTTATGTGCTTATCTGCGGAAAATGTGTATGTTCTCCCGGGTAATCTTCCCACACGTCAAAGACATAATTGTAGGTTAATTGCTGACAAAGCGAATACTCTTATGTGGTAGAATTTAGTCCTAAAATCTGACCGGAAATTATCGGAAAGATTACAATATTTGCTGTAAAGCACTGCATATTATGGTGACCCTATATAAATAAAAAGTAATAAATACGTACATATGCAACCCATGATCTATTTATTAAGATAAACACTTCTGCCTGAATTATTAAATGACCGTTATCTTTGCTTCTGTTCAGAAAAGCACATACTATTGTTACTATTATTGAACCTCACTATATTTCCTTCATTTTAGCTGTAAATGCTGTGTACCTAGGCAAAAATGGAGCAGTAGAACTTCTGTTCAAAATAATAGGACCATTCAGTAAAAAGAACACTGGCCTCATGAAGTAAGTATGCTTCATAAATATATTTCACAGAGATGGTTCAGTGATGCTTTAGTTATACTGTACTTTATTCTCCTCTTAATAGCTTCAAGCAGACACATGGGGAGTTATGTAATAGATCCAGAGATTACGGAATCGGCAGTATTTCAGCGAGTTTGCCACTACATTTAAGGTGGCAATCCGTCATAAGGCAAAATCAGCCCTCTTTCCCATTGCCGCTTTATATTTAACTGCAAATTAACTCAAATCCCGCTGTTTCCTTAATCTCACAATCTATTACATAATCCCCATAGGCCAGAGGTTCTCAAACGTAGTCCTCAAGGTACCCCTATCGGTCCAGGTTTTAGATATATCCATTGCTCATCACAGATAGTTAAATCAAATTGACTGAGGTGCTAATTAAGTTTCCTGTGCTCAAGCATGGATAAACTTAAAATGTGGACCATTGGGTGCCTTGAGGACCGCGTTTGAGAACCTCTGCCATAGACTGTTATCTGCTTTATGTTGTACTACCAAGATCCAATAGTTGTATAGGGATGATATGACATATCGGAACAACAAATCATCTACATCTACAGTAGTGCGTACGTCAATTGTGAGCTCCCGTGAGTCATATGCGACATCCTCTGTTTTGCCATGCTGCACGGCCAACCAGTTGATTTCATGTGTAGGTTGGTGCTGATTATGGAGTGTGTAAGGCCAACCGGACGACCAGACGATACTAAATATCCATTTTACAGCAGAGTACAGAGTAACGATAAATTGTATACGTCCAAATGATAAGCTATATCGTTCATTCGTATGCGATATTGGACAGTGTGTACGTATGTTTTGGGCTCAAGGAAAATTGGATGTAAAATCGGTCCAATTACAAGTACCCAGCCTTAATTATTATTTCTATACCATTTATAGTCACAATACATGGTCATATTTAATTAAGTTTTACATATACCTTTTATTTACCAATGAGTATCTAATGAATAGTCTACTATAGAACCCTATAGTAACAATCAAGTGCTTTTGCTTATCTCGCAAATATAATTGCAGGTTACTGCAATATCTTTTTATCTCAATATAAAAAATGCTATATTGTGTAACTATGCTTTCATATGTTGATATCTAAATTAAACACAGCTCTGATCGCTCTATTTACAGTGTATCCATATGTTAGGTCGATAGTCAATAGGTCGACCAGCTATTGGTCGACATGGCCAAAAAGTTGAAATGCATTAGGTGGACACAGGAAAAGGTTGACATGAATTATTATTATTTTTTTAATAATTTTTATTTTCAACTTTCATACTTTACCATCCACGTGGACTACTACTGGGAATAGTAACCTGTGCTGAGCGCAGAGAGGCACCTTGCGCGGTGCACTAATTGGGGTTTCTGGTCATGTTACAGAGAAAACGACACCAAAAACATTATTAAAAAAACCAAAACCTCATTTATGTGTCGACCTTTCCCGTGTCTACTTTTTTACTATGTCAACCTTCTTTCCATGTCCACCTTGTCCATTTTGACTAATAATGGTCGACCTATTGACTGTAGACCCATTGATCCATAATCATTTACAGATGTATTTTTCCAAAAATGCCTAGATGGCAAGTGTGTTGTAATTGTTTTTTTTTAAACTAAGTATCCTACATTTAGTGTGTTCTTCATCGAAATGGTGACATATTCATGTTTAAAAAAAAATAGTAGATGGTATGAATCTAATTCTTCATCAGGTTTCTTTTTTGAAAACAAAAAACACAATACATATGTGTCTGTTGTACAGTGAAAGTGTTATCTACTAGTGTATATCTGTCACACCCACAAAAACTACAAGTCTGCAAACAACAGCTGTATATCTCATTACCAGCACATCTCTAGACTACTTGAAAGATTATATGCAGGCATGCATTCCAATGTCTGTTACATGGGGCCTAATTCAGACCTGATCGCTAGGCTGCGTTTTTTGCATCCCTGCGATCAGGTAGTCACCGCCTACAGGGGGAGGGGGAATTTGCTGTGCAGGGGTGCGATCACAAGTGCAGGAGAGTTGCACGAATAGAAGTTTGTGCAGTCTCTGCACAGCCCAGGACAGACTCAGCCGCTGCAATGATCGGGGTCGGAGCTGACTTCACAAATCCTCCCACAAAACGGCGGGTCCCTCCTGCGTTTTCCGGACACTCCCTGAAAACGGTCAGTTGCCACCCACAAACGCCCTCTTCCTGCCAATCTTTTTGCGATCACCGGTACGGTTGGATTTTTCGCACCATCCCATCGCTGCGGACTGTTGCTCCTGCGCATTGCGGTGCATATGCATGCGCAGTTCAGACCTGATCGCCCGCTGGGCGAAAACGCACAGCAGCGATCAGGTCTGAATTAGCCACATAATGAATACATTCTTCACTGTGTACTCTGAAGTTACTGCCCTGATCGTAACCTTATGTCACCTGCATATGTAAACCACTTCCACATTCTAACCCCTCTTTGCTTTACCACTGTAAAAATCCCATCACCGCCATCTCTGTGATCAGCTGCATATGCAACATTGTCCTCTCATGGCTTTGTTAAGTAATTACTCCTTTTTTTGTACTTTTTTGTTTTTCAATATCTCATCCAAGGCCACATACTGTACATACCAGCTTCATTGCCACCTGAATCCTGATAATACATAGATTTCTCTAATGTCCTAGAGGATGCTGGGGACTCCGTAAGGACAATGGGGATAGACGGGCTCCGCAGGAGACATGGGCACTTTAAGAAAGACTTTGACTCTGGGTGTGCACTGGCTCCTCCCTCTATGCCCCTCCTCCAGACCTCAGTTTGATACTGTGCCCAGAGGAGATGGGTGCACTGCAGGGAGCTCTCCTGAGCTTCCTGTATGAAAGTATATTTGTTAGGTTTTTTATTTTCAGGGAGCACTGCTGGCAACAGACTCCCTGCATCGAGGGACTGAGGAGAGAGAAACAGCCCTACTTCTCTGAGTTTCAAGGTCCTGTTTCTTAGGCTACTGGACACCATTAGCTCCAGAGGGATTGGTACGCAGGTTTCATCCTCTCCGTCCGTCCCAGAGCCGCGCCGCCGTCCTCCTCGCAGAGCCGGAAGATAGAAGCCGGGTGAGTATGAGAAGAAAAGAAGACTTCAGAGGCGGCAGAAGACTTCATGATCTTCACTGAGGTAACGAACAGCATTGCAGCTGTGTGCCATTGCTCCCATACACCTCACACACTCCGGTCACTGTAAGGGTGCAGGGCGCAGGGGGGGCGCCCTGGGCAGCAATATAAACCTCATTTCTGGCAAAAGTCATATATATACAGCTAGCCACTGTATATATAAAGAGCCCCCGCCAGTTTTTATTATATTTAAGCGGGACAGAAGCCCGCCACCGAGGGGGCGGGGCTTCTCCCTCAGCACTCACCAGCCCCATTTTCTCCACAGCACAGCTGAGAGGAAGCTCCCCGGACTCTCCCCTGCTTATCCACGGTGAAAGGGGGTTTCAGAGAGAGGGGGGGGGGGGCACAAAATTGGCAGCAAATAATATTATTACAGCGCTACTGGGTAAACACATTGTGTGTTTTTCCTGAGGTATTAGCGCTGGGTGTGTGCTGGCATACTCTCTCTCTGTCTCTCCAAAGGGCCTTGTGGGGGAACTGTCTTCAGATAAGAGGATTCCCTGAGTTTGTGGTGTCGGTACGTGTGTGTCGAAATGTCTGAGGTAAAAGGCTCTTCTAAGGAGGAGATGGAGCAAATGTGTGTGGTGTTTCCATCGACAACGCCGACACCTGACTGGATATGTGGAATTAAGTGCTGAGGTAAATTTATTGCACAAAAGATTAGAGAACAGACAGGGAATCTGCCCATGTCTGTCCCTATGTCGCAGGGACCTTCAGAGTCTCAAAACGCCCACTATCCAAAATAATATACACTTATACCGACACGGAGTCTGACTCCAGTGTCGACTACGATGATGCAAAGTTACAGCCAAAACTGACAAAAAAGTATTCAATATATGATTATTGTAATAAAAGATGTTTTGCATATCACTGATGACCCATCTGTCCCTGACACGAGGGTACACGTTTAAGGGGAAGAAAGCTGAGATAACATTTCCCCCCTCTCATGATCCAAATGAATTGTGTGAAAAAGAGCGTGAATCTCCAGACAAGAAACTGCAGTTTCCCAAAAGAATTCTCATAGCGTATCTTTTCCCTGCTAGGGCCAGGATACGATGGGAATCCTCCCCTAGGGTGGACAAGGCGTTGACACGTTTACCCAAAAAGGTAGCGCTGACATACCAAGATACAGCTACCCTCAGGAATCCTGCGGATAGCATGCAGAAAAGTACTTTGAAGTCCATTTACACACATTCTGGTACACTACTCAGACCGGCGATTGTGTCGGCAGGGGTTTATAGCGCTGTAGCAGCGGGGACAGATACCTTATCAGCGGAGTTTGAAACCCTAGATAAAGATACCATGTTATTGACCCTAGGATATATAAAAGATGCGGTCTTATATATATGACATGCTCAAAGAGACATTGGTCTACTGGGTTCTAGAGTCAACGCTATGTCGATTTCTACTAGACATGTCCTGTGGAACATGCAATGGACAGGTGATGCCGACTAAAAGAGGCATATGGAAGTTTTACCTTACAAGGGTGAGGAATTGTGTGGAGAAGGGCTCTCGGACCTGGTCTCCACAGCTATAGCTGGTAAATCTGATCTTTTGCCTTATATTCCCTCACAGCCTAAGAAAGCACGACATTATCAAATGCAGTCCTTTCGGTCGCAGAAATACAGGAAAGTACGAGGAGCGTCCTTTCTTACCAGAGGTAAGGGCGCAGGGCACAGCTAGTTCCCAGGAACAGAAGTCCTCCCCGGCCTCTACTAAATCCACCGCATGACGCTGGGGCTCCGCTAAGGGAGTCCGCCCCAGTGGGAGCACGTCTTCGGCTCTTCAGCCACATCTGAGTTCACTCACAGGTGGATCCCTGGGCAATAGAAATTGTTTCTCAGGGTTACAAGCTGGAATTCGAAAAAAGAGGTGCTTCCTCGCCGGTTTTCCTTATCGGCCCTACCGGCTTCTCCCCCAGAAAGGGAGATAATATTAAATACAATTCACACATTGTATCTCCAACAGGTGGTGCTCAAGGTTCCCCTCCTTCAACAAGGAAGGGGATATTACTCAACCTTTGCTGTAGTCCCGAAACCGGACGGTTCCGTCAGACCTATTTTAAAATTAAAATCTCTGAACCTATACTTGAAAAGGTCCAAATTCAAGGTGGAATCGCTCAGAGCAATCATCGCCGGCCTGGAAGGGGGGGGATTTTATGGTGTATCTAGACATAAAGGCTGCATACCTTCATGTTCCCATTTATCCACCCCATCAGGCGTACCTGAGTATTACGGTACAGTATTGTCATTATCAATTTCAGGGTAATTGGCGGAAATGATGGTGCTCCTACGCAAGCAAGGAGTCACAATTATCCCATACTTGGACGATATCCTAATAAGGGCGAGATCAAAAGAGCAGTTGTTGAACAGCGTGTCACCTTCGCTGAAGGTGTCACAGCAACTCGGCTGGATTCTCAATATCCCGAAGTCACAGTTGGTTCCTATGTCTCGTCTGCCCTTCTTGGGTATGATTCTGAATACGGACCAGAAATGGGTTTATCTTCCGATAGAGAAGGCACAGGAACTAATGACTCTGGTAAAACACCTACTAAAGCAAAAACAGGTGTCAGTGCATCACTGCACTTGGGTCCTGGGAAAGATGGTGGCATCTTACGGGGCCATTCCCTTCGGCAGGTTCCATGCGAGGACTTTCCTATGGGATCTACGGAACAAGTGGTCTGGATCACATCTACAGATGCATCAGTTAATCACTCTGTCCCCTAGGGCCAGGGTGTCTCTCCAATGGTGGCTGCACAGTGTTCACCTTCTGCAGGGTCGCAGGTTCGCCATCCAGGACTGGATTCTGGTAGCCACGGACGCGAGCCTCCGAGGTGGGGGAGCAGTCACACAGGGATGAAACTTCCAAGATCTTTGGGTCAAGTTAAAAAAAAAAAAAAAAAACTTGTATGCAAATCAACATCCTGGAGCTGAGGGCCATATACAACGCCCTTCGGCAAGCGAATACATTGCTTCGCGACCTACCGGTTCTGATCCAGTCAGACAACATCACCACAGTGGCTCATGTAAACTGCCAAGGCGGCACAAAGAGCAGAGTGGAAATGGCAGAAGCCACCAGGATTCTCCGCTGGGCGGAAAATCATGTAAGCTCATTTTCAGCAGTTCATTCCGGTAGTGGATAACTGAGAAGCAGACTTCCTCAGCAAACACGACCTGCATCCAAGAGAGTACTTCTTTAGGAAGCCTTCGCACAGATTGCAAGTCAGTGGGAACTACCACAGATAGACATGATGGCGTCCTGCCTCAACGAGAAGCTACAGAGGTATTGCACCAGGTCAAGAGACCCTCAGGCAGTAGCTGTAGATGCCCTAGTGACACCGTGGGTGTTCCAGTCGGTCTATGTATTTCCCCCTCTTCCTCTCATACCCAAGGGGTTGAGAATGGTATTAGGGAGAGGAATGAGAACAATCCTCATTGTTCCAGATTGGCCACGAAGGACCTGGTATCAGGATCTGCAGGAAATGCTCACAGAAGATCTGTGGCCTCTTCCTCTAAGACAGGACCGGTTGCAACAGGGGCCATGTCTATTCCAAGACTTACCGCGGCTGCGTTGGACGGCATGGCGGTTGAACGCCAAATCCTAGCGGATAAGGGTATTCCGGATGAGGTCATTCCTACGCTAATAAAGGCTAGGAAGGACATGACAGCTAAACATTATCACCGTATATGGCGAAAATATGTTTCTTGGTGTGAGGCCAGGAATGCTCCTACGGAAGAATTCCATCTGGGACGTTTCCTTCACTTCCTGCAAACTGGAGTGAATTTCGGCCTAAAATTAGGATCTCTGAAGGTTCAGATTTCGGCCTTATCCATTTTCTTTCAAAAGGAATTGGCCTTTGTCCCTAAAGTACAAACTTTTGTGAAGGGAGTACTGCATATTCAGCCTCCTTTTGTACCTCCGGTGACGCCTTGGGACCTTAACGTGGTCTTAAGTTTCATTATGTCACACTGGTTTGAACCACTTAAAACGGTGGAGTTGAAAAATCTCACTTGGAAGGTGGTCATGTTATTAGCCTTGGCTTCGGCTAGGCGAGTGTCGGAGTTAGTGGCTTTATCACATAAAAGCCCCTATCTGGTTTTCCATATGGATAGAGCGGAATTGTCCTCAATTCCTGCAAAAAGTGGTTTCATCCTTTCATATGAACTATTGTAGTGCCTGTGGCTACGCGTGACTTGGAGGATCCCGAGTCCCTTGATGTGGTCAGGGCTTTGAAAAGTTACGTGGCCAGATCGGCTACAGTCAGAAAAACAGAAGCACTGTTTGTCATGTATGCAACCAACAACATTGGTGCCCCTGCTTCAAAGTAGACTTGCTCGCTGGGCTGTAACACGATTCAGCAGGCGCATTCTATGGCGGGATTGCCGTTACCTAAATCGGTCAAGGCCCATTCCACTAGGAAGGTGGGCTCTTCTTGGGCGGCTGCCCGAGGTGTCTCGGCGCTACAGCTGTTCCGAGCTACTATTTGGTCGGGTTCAAACTCCTTTGCAAAGTTCTATAAGTTTGATACCCTGGCTGAGGAGGACCTCCTGTTTGCTCAATCGGTGCTGCAGAGTCATCCGCACTCTCCCGCCCGTTTGGGAGCTTTGGTATAATCCCAATGGTCCTTACGGAGTCCCCAGCATCCTCTAGGACGTTAGAGAAAATAAGATTTTAAACCTTCCGGTAAATCTTTTTCTCGTAGTCCGTAGAGGATGCTGGGCGCCCGTCCCAAGTGCGGACTACTTCTGCAAGACTTGTATATAGTTTTTTGCTTACATAAGGGTTATGTTATAGTTCATCGGTTGCGGACCGATGCTATGTTATTGGTTCATACTGTTAACTAGATAGTTTATCTCAAGTTATACGGTGTGATTGGTGTGGCTGGTATGAATCTTGCCCTTGGATTAACAAAATCCTTTCCTCGTACTGTCCATCTCCTCTGGGCACAGTTTCTCTAACTGAGGTCTGGAGGAGGGGCATAGAGGGAGGAGCCAGTGCACACCCAGAGTCAAAGTCTTTCTTAAAGTGCCCATGTCTCCTGCGGAGCCCGTCTATCCCTATGGTCCTTACGGAGTCCCCAGCATCCTCTTCGGACTAGGAGAAAAAGATTTACTGGTAGGTTTAAAATCTTATTATTACTTTCCTGCCCTGATCTTTCCTTATTTGTCTACAAATCTCATACATTCTATCAGTTGTATGTACTGTGCACATTGGGCTGGTGCAGAGGGCTCTGGACCATTTGGCAAAGTGTATCTAGTATGAATTAGCACATACCCAGAACAGTGTACACGTATGCTTTCATATGAATGTGCCACTTATGGAGGGGAGGGATTAGGTTGTTCTAGCATTGGCCTTGCACAGTAAGTAATGTTTGCGCAATTGCACAAATGCAGACTGAGAAAACACCTATATAACCTGGGAATGCCATATTATTTGTGTGCGGTCATGGGTAGGTGCAATTGGTGGGTGATAGTCACTGGCACTTGTGCAGTGGTTCTCAAACTGTGTGCCGTGGCACCCTGGGGTGCCTCAGTACATTTGCAGGGGTGCCCTGGGTTGTTGGTCCAGGACCAATTAAAAAAATGTTATGGTCAATGTAATAGGCAAAACCAGCGCTGTTGGCTGTCAATCATAAAATATGTGGACAAACAGAAGCAAACCCTGTCCCGCACCACACAATTAATCCTAAAGATGACACATAAACACAATTGACTTAATTTAATATACCTTTCTAAATTTCTCAATAAAAAACTTTTTGCCTAAGGGCGCCATGAAAAATATTCTGATACTCTAGAGTGCCGGGATTGCACTAGTGAACTGTTTGTGGTTGTTTGTAAGTGCATCACTAACACTAATTGGTTCTTTCTCTATTTCTCCAGCATAGGGGGTAATTCCAAGTTGATCGCCGCAGGAATTCTGTTAGCAATTGGGCAAAACCATGTGCACTGCAGGGGAGGCAGATATAACATGTGCAGAGAGAGTTAGATTTGGATGGGGTGTGTTCAATGTGCAATCTAATTTGCAGTGTAAAAATAAAGCAGCCAGTATTTACCCTGCACAGAAATAAAATAACCCACCCAAATCTAACTCTCTCTGCAAATGTTATATCTGCCTCCCCTGCAGTGCACATGGTTTTGCCCAACTGCTAAAAAATTTCCTGCTGCGATCAACTTGGAATTACCCCCATAGTGCTTTTGTAAGTGAGTTTGTGCAAAGTGATCACATTACAGTATTGTGTTACAAGATTTCAACATTTTTTTTTATTTTCTTCAACGTAAGTTACTAATTTCAGAGGTCAGTCTACAACAGGCCCATTATATCGAACTAACCTTCTGCAAGCCCTGCTCCAATCATCCTTATTTCTGGCAGGTAGCAACACAACCACGACATGTGCTTCATAAGCCATCTCAGTCTATTCTGCAGAAATATTACTTTCTTATTGTTAAACCATTTTCCTGGCACATATTTGGAGTACAGTATTACACTGGTGTTGTGCTCCCCCTAGAGGAAAGCGGACATATTAAATAACTTTTGCTTGATACTTCATGCTGCTCTTATGCCAGTTTTTATTTATTATAGACAACAGTAATTAGGAAACTGTTTGCTGTAAAGGGAAACTTTGTGAACGAACTAAGAGCGATGTAACAGATAATACTATTCTGTCAAGAACTGACCATTTGTGTTTCGGGATGATCTGCTTACCCTACCTGTCTTAGAGAAAAAGATTTAATTAAAATTATAATTGTTGCCATCTGTCGCCATAAACATATACTGCAGATAGCCCCATGCTAAGTAAAAAAGGTGGAATGAATGCTGACGGAGAAGCGGATATTATTACCTAAATAGCCATCCTCCAGCCTGTGGCTGTGACTGAGGTATGGCATTAATTACTGCTCTCTCGGACTTGAAGCTTTGAGATCAATCTGGGAGAAGAAGCCTTGTTAATATTCAGTCATACCTTCTCAGACATTCTGTTTTAGGGAAAGATTTACTTACATTGTAGAACTGTATGTACGGCTCATTTTCACACACTTTAGCAAAGATGACTATTTAACTAATTGTTAACTTGCAATAAGTTTTCACACTTCTGAAGAAATATCGCCTACATTTTTTATAACTATTTTCATTTAGCCTCCTTTCTTATTTCCGGTAAGTTTCAATTCATATACATGTATGACCTATAAACAAGTAAAGACCGAATGTGTATGTTATGTGCTAATGACAGTTCATTTTGTTATGTATGTTATTCCTCAGCTAATGTTCTTGTCTTCTTTCTGCAGAGTCTCCTTAGATACACTGGCTGCTTTGCTAAAATCAAGTGAGTTTTTGCCTTAGTGCAGCGTTTCATTCATCTTTTGTCTTGTTTTCATTCCATAGTAACATAGTATCTAAGGTTGAAAAAAGACAATTGTCCATCGAGTTCAACCTATTTGTGGTCTCCTATGCACTATTATTTTATATCAAATTTTGACTGATGTTGATGACTGCCGTTACGTTTTACCCCTCTTTTTTATAATAACCATAGTGCGTGACTATGCCCCGTAACCCTGGATATCCTTATCCATTAGGAATTTATCTAATCCATTCTTAAAGGTGTTGACTGAGTTGGCCATTACAGCTCCCTCAGGCAGGGAATTCCAAACACGTATCGTTCTTACCGTAAAAAAAGCCATTACGCTGTATTGTGCGGAATCTCCTCTCCTCTAACCTGAGCGAGTGTCCACGAGTTCTCTGTGTTGATCTAACCAAAAACAGGTCCTGCGCAAGATCTGTATATTGTCCCCTTATATATTTGTAAATGTTGATCATGTCCCCTCTTAATCTCCTCTTTTCCAGTGTAAACATGCCTAGTCTTGCAAGCCTTTCCTCGTATTCCAGCGCAGCACATTTTATTAGGGGGTGCACCATCGGAGGGGTGTGTCTAGCACCGCCTTTTGGGCGTGTCTAGAACCATCTATTGATGGTCAACGCATATAAAATATCCACCTTTGTACCAATCCTAATAATGCAGATACATTGTCAGATGTTGTGGTGTGCATCATACAAACACCCCTGATGGCACTCACTGCAATTACACTCTCCTCCTCAACCTGGTCTGGCTCCCCCTCTCTTTCCCCTGCAAGCTGCAGCAGCTTATTTACAAGTCAGTCACTCACTGACACTGACAGTCGCAGACTAGTTACTGCTGCTGCTGGAAAATTGAGTGACGTGTCAATGCTGCTGCCGGCCGTCTGCCAGTATTGAATTTGTCTTCCTAAGGGGAACGCTGGCTGCATGCTGCTCCTCATCAGTGGCTGGCGTTGGCATAGCATAGAAGGAGAGATGTGGGCGTGTGACGAGTGGGCATGTGAGCAGCATGACGTAATCGCGTCACATCACGCTGTTTTAATACATTGAGGTGGAGCCGGGAATTTGAAAGCCAGTGGCAGTGGCACCCTTGATTAACCCAGGTGTCCGGTCAGTGATGCAGTCCTGACAGGATGCAGCATAGAGGGGACAATAATCAACCTGCTCGGCTATCGCTGCATCAGGCATTTGAGATCAGGGTGCCAGACATTAGGGGGTGCCTGTGCGCACCAGGCACCCCCCCTGCGCACACCTATGCTCCATACCCTTAATTAGTTTGGTCGCACCGCCTCTGAACCTTTTTTAGCTCCAGGATATCCTTTTTGTAGTAAGGTGCCCAGAATTGTACACAGTATTCAAGGTGTGGCCTCACAAGTGATTTATATAACGGGAGTATAATACTCTCGTCCCTAGCATCAATTCCCCGTTTTATGCATGCTAATATCTTATTAGCCTTCTTTGCTGCAGTCCTACTTTGGGTACTACTGCTTAGTTTGCTATCTATGAGGACACCTAATTCCTTTTCCAGTACAGAATCCCCTAATTTTACCCCATTTAGTAGGTAGGTGTTATTTTTGTAATTGTTACCACAGTGCATTACCTTACACTTGTCTGTATTGAAGCGCATTCTCCATTTCGCTGCCCAAGCTTCTAATTTAACTAAGTCGTTCTGAAGCGACTCAGCATCCCCCTCCGCATTTATAACTTTACACAATTTGGTATCATCTGCAAAAATTGACACCATGCTCTCTAGACCTTCTGTTAGGTCGTTAATGAAAATATTGAACAATAGCGGTCCTAATACTGAGCCTTGCGGCACACCATTTAGCACTTCAGTCCAATTTGAAAAAGATCCATTAACCACAACGCGCTGCTCCCTATTATCTAACCAATTTTTGACCCAAGTGCATATTGTGCTTCCTAGCCCTTTTTCTTGTAGCTTGTAGATAAGTCTCATGTGTGGTACAGTGTCGAATGCTTTGGCAAAATCTAAAAAGATTACATCCACCTCTTTACCCTGATCTAGGTTTGCGCTTACTGTTTCATAAAAGCCAAGTTGGTTTGACAGGATCTGTCCTTCATAAACCCATGTTGATTCCTTTTTATTGACCTTATTGACTTCAAGGAACTTCTGAATACTATCTCTTAGAATACCTTCCAATACTTTCCTAACTATAGATGTAAGACTAACTGGTCTATAATTACCTGGTTCAGCTTTACTTCCCATTTTGAATATAGGCACTACTTCCACTTTACGCCAGTCTTTGGGAACGATACCTGATATTACTGAATCCTTAAAGATCAAAAATAGCGGTTTTGCAAGTTCAGAGTGAAACTCCATTAGAACCCTTGGGTGAATACCATCGGGACCTGGTGACTTATTAATCTTTAAATGTTTTAATTGGTCACAGACTACTTCCTCGCTTAAATAAGTACCTATCAGTGGGATATTCTCATTATTGAGATTGTGTTAGTCCCTGAATTGGGTCCTCTCTAGTAAATACCGTTGAAAAAAACTCATTTAGTGTGTCCGCTATGTCATTATCGTTTTTGCTTAAGACTCCCAACTTGTCTTTTAAAGGGCCTATACTCTCCTTCTTTAATCTCTTGCTATTAATGTATTTAAAGAATTTTTTGGGTTTCGCTTTGCTTTCCGTTGCTACTAGTTTTTCAGTTTCTACTTTAGCCGCTCTTATTTCCTTTTTGCATATTTTGTTACATTCCTTTTAGTGCTGAAATGACTCTGCTTCCCCGTCAGATTTGTATTTTTAAATGCTCGCCTTTTCTTGCCCATAAGTTCCTTTAACTTTTTGTTAAGCCACATCGGTTTATGATTTTTATTCCTTTTTTTGCTGCTTGTAGGAATAAATTTGAGTGTATTTTTAGCTAGCAGGAATTTTAGTACCTCCCATTTATCCATAGTATTTTTTCCTAAAAACAAACCTTCCCATTCAATATCCCTGAACAATACCCTCATCTTTTCAAAATTCGCTTTGCTAAAGTTTAGAGTCCTAGTTGAGCCAGTATAGGGCTGTTTATGAAAACTGATATTGAATGTGACCATATTGTGGTCGCTGTTTCCTATGGGTTCCCCTACTATAATACCTGATACCAAATCCCCATTGTTTGTAAATACCAGGTCTAAGATTGCATTGTACCTAGTTGTTCCTCACTTAGTTGAACTAAGTAGTTATCGTTAAGTGAGTTTAAAAACATATTGCCCCTAGCAGTATCACATGAATCGTTTTTTCAGTTTATCTCTGGATAGTTAAAATCTCGCATCACTACTATGTCTCCTACCCCTGCTGCTCTTTCAATTTGCTTTAGTAACAATTCCTCATCAGATGCGTTGATACCAGGCGGCCTATAGCATACACCCAATACTAACTTTTTTATTCCTTTTTCCCCGCATGCAATTTCTACCCATAATGTCTCCACAGTGTCTACAGTCCCCTCCTGAATATCTTCCCGTATATCAGGTTTTTAAAACGGCTTTACGTAAAGACACACCCCTCCATCCTTTTTATTTAGTCTGTCTCTCCTAAACAGTGTATAGCCCTCTAGATTGACTGTCCAATCATGAGATTCGTCCCACCAAGTTTCAGTAATGCCTATAATATCATACTGTTTGCTTGCTGCAAGTATTTCTAGTTCGCCCTTTTAACGAGTAATGCTTCTAGTGTTTACATACATACAACTAAGATAAGTATTTTCCCTTGTGTTAGGGACATCTTTCACCTTATGTAGCAATGATGACCTGTTATCCTCATTGGTTAGTGCTTTGGTAAAATCTCTTTTAGTACCCATGTTAGTAACCTTACCGCCTGCTCTCCCCCATTTAGTTTACTACTGCCATCCCCATTATTCTCACTGCATGACCCGTAGTTTCTAGCTAAACCCTCCCCCCAGGCTCCTAGTTTTAATTCATGAATCACTTTTAATTCATTATATTACTTAATGATTACATTAAGGCTGATATGCAATTAGTTGTGGTTACGTAACGCAGCTAATTAGCGCGTCTGGGGCTGTCCTAATAATCCTGGACGCCGTCACTTAACGTGGGTTTGGTACACTTGCCTCAGGCATGCAAAATCAAATCCCTGATGAGTCATCTCAAATGCAGCAACCCTACGTGTTTCCGTGCGATATAAAGATTGTGGCCTGTACATTATAAGCATATTAAAGTAAAGGTGCCTGTACAATATGGACCTTTTTCACACGATTTCGACCCATCGGGCTGATAAATTGTGTGAAAAGTGCCATATCGTATGTGTTTTACCTCCGATCCAATGCGCGGCCCTGTGCGAATCGGAGCCGGATATCGCCATGGCTGTCGCAAAGATTTGTTGGATCTTGTGGTAGTCAGTGGCATCGCATATGATACATTGTATGCAAAATGATGTATTGTATGTGATCCAGGCTCCATGGGGCTCCCTGGCGGGTAGTTTCCGGGGTTGCCAACTACCCGCTGGGGAGCAAGGTATTGCATTCCATACCTCGCAGTAGTGTATGGGGGCTTTAACAGAGAAGTGCTTGCATATATTGATCTTTGCATGGTGAATGCAGTATAAATAATGTAATAGTTAATCTCTTTGAGGTACAGTATACGGCCAGTGTGTACACATTTATTCATAGTAAAGTCCTATCTAGTTGCACCTATGATACATTAAGTATTTACCATGAATATTTGTGTGCCCATCGGCCATATTTTTCATAGGGATTAATGATCATGTCATATTCTGACAGTTACTCATTGTTGATTTCTGCATTCTCTGGACCCATGGAAATGAGTGTTCTGCCGAACTATGTTTTAAAATTGAACTTTTGCCCACTTGTGGTAAAGGCATAGACACGTGGAAGGTCAAATCACAAACTCTTCAGTTTATTAATGGAGTTTCATTTGTTTTTCTTTCTTTTTCTTAATTTATTTGTAGAAACGAATGCTAGAAAAGCAGTAGATCGTGGATATGTTCAAGGGCTCTTAACAATTTATGTAGACTGGCATCGCCATGACACTCGGCACAGACACATGTTGGTCCGCAAAGGCATTCTGCAGTGCCTTAAAAGTATTACAAACATCAAACTGGGTAGAAAGGCATTCATTGACGCCAATGGTATGAAGATTTTGTACAACACCTCACAGGTAAATGTTTCCCAAGCTCTCACAGAACGTAACATTGGGCATCAACAATGGCGTCTCTGCTTACCCCTCTCTATGTACATGTTTAATTTATATTCTGCGTTAATAATAGGGGTGACAGCATTTTTGGTGGTCTACCTTTTGTCACAAGCAGAATAATGCAATTAACATTTGTGTATACATACGTACAATGGGGGTCATTCCGACCCGATCGCTCACTGCAGTTTGTCGCAGCGATCGGGTCGGAACTGCGCATGCACCGGCAGCCGTCGTTGCCTAGCGATTGCCTCTGACACAGAGGTGGGAGGGGGCTGGATGGCGGCGTTAAGCCGCGGTTTAGGGGGCGCGGTCCGGCCAACGCAGGCATGGTCGGACCTTTGGGGCGGCGGGCCGCTGCAGCTGCGTGACGTCACACGCAGCCGCTGCGGGCCGGGGAGCGACGAGTAGCTCCCGGCCAGCACGCTAAAGCTGCGCTGGTCGGGAGCTACTCTGGAAGTACAAAGGCATCGCCGCTGTGCGATGCCTTTGCACTTCTGCGGGGAAGGCCGCACTGACATGCGGGGATGACTAGCCCTGTGCTGGGCGTCTCCCCGCATGTCCGTGTGAGTGATCGTAGCTATGCTAAATTTAGCACAGCTACGATCAACTCGGAATGACCCCTCATGATTGTTGTTTAATTAGTAATGAACAAGTAATGTACGGTATACTAGGTATACCCAAAGATGTCATGTGATCTGAAGGATAACATAATTATTATAGAAAGAAGTAAATAGTTTTCATTCTGAAGTAGTTTCTGTCTATGAAAATACTTTTTTTTTTTTTCATAGAGACAAGATTGGGAATATTAATAGTGTCCTTCCACATTTGGGCCTGACAAAATGCAGACCTCCTCTGTAGTGACTATACGAAGTACACACTGACCATTGTGGTGGCAGCCTGACAGCTACTCCTGTATACTGCCATTTTAGTGTTAAAATATGCTGCAAATATGGAAGCTGCATTATTAAAATAAATACCCAGTTTACTGTGAAAGCAAAAATAAATTTGAATCCTTATTTTACTGTAGGTGGTATGGTATATTCAAATTAATTTTATATATGACAGTGACTTGTATTAATAACGATGGTAAGGAAAATGAAATCAGACAGACAAATTGAAGATTAGGGGCTAGACAGTTAATGTCAGGCTGCTAAAACATATTCTGGTGGTGGCAATCTTATGGTTTACTTGTATTTCTCTATCGTCCTAGTGGATGCTGGGGTTCCTGAAAGGACCATGGGGAATAGCGGCTCCGCAGGTGACAGGGCACAAAAAGTAAAGCTTTAGGATCAGGTGGTGTGCACTGGCTCCTCCCCCTATGACCCTCCTCCAAGCCTCAGTTAGGTTTTTGTGCCCGGCCGAGAAGGGTGCAATCTAGGTGGCTCTCCTAAAGAGCTGCTTAGAAAAGTTTAGCTTAGGTTTTTTATTTTACAGTGAGTCCTGCTGGCAACAGGATCACTGCATCGAGGGACTTAGGGGAGAAGAAGTGAACTCACCTGCGTGCAGGATGGATTGGCTTCTTTGGCTACTGGACATTAGCTCCAGAGGGACGATCACAGGTACAGCCTGGATGGTCACCGGAGCCTCGCCGCCGGCCCCCTTGCAGATGCTGAAAAGAGAAGAAGGTCCAGAATCGGCGGCAGAAGACTCCTCAGTCTTCTTAAGGTAGCGCACAGCACTGCAGCTGTGCGCCATTGCTCTCAGCACACTTCACACGGCAGTCACTGAGGGTGCAGGGCGCTGGGGGGGGGGCGCCCTGGGCAGCAATGAAAATCCTTTTTTTGGCAAAAAATACCTCACATATAGCCTCCGGGGCTATATGGAGATATTTAACCCCTGCCAGAATCCATTTTTAAGCGGGAGACGAGCCCGCCGAAAAGGGGGCGGGGCCTATCTCCTCAGCACACAGCGCCATTTCCTCACACAGTTCCGCTGGTCAGGAAGGCTCCCAGGCTCTCCCCTGCACTGCACTACAGAAACAGGGTTAAATCAAGAGAGGGGGGGCAAAATTTGGCGAAATTGTGATTTTATAAAAGCAGCTATAAGGGAGCACTTATTATAAGGCTATCCCTGTAAAATATAGCGCTTTGGTGTGTGCTGGCAAACTCTCCCTCTGTCTCCCCAAGGGGCTAGTGGGGTCCTGTCCTCTATCAGAGCATTCCCTGTGTGTGTGTGCTATATGTCGGTACGTGTGTGTCGACATGTATGAGGACGATGTTGGTGAGGAGGCGGAGCAAATTGCCTGTAATGGTGATGTCACTCTCTAGGGAGTCGACACCGGAATGGATGGCTTATTTATGGAATTACGTGATAATGTCAACACGCTGCAAGGTCGGTTGGCGACATGAGACGGCTGGCAAACAAATTAGTACCTGTCCAGGCGTCTCAAACACCGTCAGGGGCGTTAAAACGTCCTTTTACCTCAGTCGGTCGACAGACACGGACACTGATTTCAGTGTCGACGGTGAAGAAACAAACTTATTTCCCTTTAGGGCCACACGTTACATGTTAAGGGCAATGAAGGAGGTGTTACATATTTCTGATACTACAAGTACCACAAAAGAGGGTATTATGTGGGATGTGAAAAAACTACCTGTAGTTTTTCCTGAATCAGATAAATTAAAGGAAGTGTGTGATGATGCGTGGGTTCCCCCCGATAGAAAATTATTGGCGGTATACCCTTTCCCGCCAGAAGTTAGGGCGCGTTGGGAAACACCCCTTAGGGTGGATAAGGCGCTCACACGCTTATCAAAACAAGTGGCGGTACCGTCTATAGATAGGGCCGTCCTCAAGGAGCCAGCTGACAGGAGGCTGGAAAATATCATAAAAAGTATATACACACATACTGGTGTTATACTGCGACCAGCGATCGCCTCAGCCTGGATGTGCAGAGCTGGGGTGGCTTGGTCGGATTCCCTGACTAAAAATATTGATACCCTTGACAGGGACAGTATTTTATTGACTATAGAGCATTTAAAGGATGCATTTCTATATATACGAGATGCACAGAGGGATATTTGCACTCTGGCATCAAGAGTAAGTGCGATGTCCATATCTGCCACAAGATGTTTATGGACACGACAGTGGTCAGGTGATGCAGATTCCAAACGGCACAAAGGTGTATTGCCGTATAAAGGAAGAGGAGTTATTTGGGGTCGGTCCATCGGACCTGGTGGCCACGGCAACTGCTGGAAAATCCACCGTTTTTACCCTAAGTCACATCTCTGCAGAAAAAGACACCGTCTTTTCAGCCTCAGTCCTTTCGTCCCTATAAGAGTCATATCTGCCCAGGGATAGAGGAAAGGGAAGAAGACTGCAGCAGGCAGCCCATTCCCAGGAACAGAAGCCTTCCACCGCTTCTGCCAAGCTCTCAGCATGACGCTGGGACCGTACAGGACCCCTGGATCCTACAAGTAGTATCCCAGGGGTACAGATTGGAATGTCGAGACGTTTCCCCCTCGCAGGCTCCTGAAGTCTGCTTTACCAAGGTCTCCCTCCGACAAGGAGGCAGTATGGGAAACAATTCACAAGCTGTATTCCCAGCAGGTGATAATCAAATTACCCCTCCTACAACAAGGAAAGGGGTATTATTCCACACTATATTGTGGAACTGAAGCCAGAAGGCTAGGTGAGACCTATTCTAAATCTAAAAAAATTTGAACACTTACAAAGGTTCAAATCAAGATGGAGTCACTCAGAGCAGTGATAACGAACCAGGAAGAAGGGGACTATATAGTGTCCCGGGACATCAGGGATGCTTACCTCCATGTCCCAAATTTGCCCTTCTCACTAAGGGTACTTCAGGTTCGTGGTACAGAACTGTCACTATCAGTTTCAGACGCTGCCGTTTGGATTGTCCACGGCACCCCGGGTCTTTACCAAGGTAATGGCCGAAATGATGATTCTTCTTCAAAGAAAAGGCGTCTTAATTATCCCTTACTTGGACGATCTCCTGATAAGGGCAAAGTCCAGGGAACAGTTGGAGGTCGGAGTAGCACTATCTCGGATACTGCTACAACAGCACGGGTGGATTCTAAATATTCCAAAATCGCAGCTGTTCCCGACGACACGTCTGCTGTGCCTAGGGATGATTCTGGACACAGTCCAGAAAAAGGTGTTTCTCCCGGAAGAGAAAGCCAGGGAGTTATCCGAGCTAGTCAGGAACCTCCTAAAACCAGGAAAAGAGGCTTCCTACGAAGCAATTCCATTCGGCAGATTTCACGCAAGAACTTTTCAGTGGGATCTGCTGGACAAATGGTCCGGATCGCATCTTCAGATGCATCAGCGGATAACCCTATATCCAAGGACAAGGGTGTCTCTCCTGTGGTGGTTACAGAGTGCTCATCTTCTAGAGGGCCGCAGATTCGGCATTCAGGATTGGATGCTGGTGACCACGGAGGCCAGCCCGAGAGGCTGGGGAGCAGTCACACAAGGAAAAAATTTCCAGGGAGTGTGATCAAGTCTGGAGACTTTTCTCCACATAAATATACTGGAGCTAAGGGTAATTTTATAATGCTCTAAGCTTAGCAAGACCTCTGCTTCAAGGTCAGCCGGTATTGATCCAGTGGGAAAAACATCACGGCAGTCGCCCACGTAAACAGACAGGGCGGCACAAGAAGCAGGAGGGCAATGGCAAAAACTGCAAGGACTTTTCGCTGGGCGGAAAATCATGTGATAGCACTGTCAGCAGTGTTTCATTCCGGGAATGGAAACTGGGAAGCAGACTTCCTCAGCAGGCACGACCTCCACCCGGGAGAGTGGAAACTTCATCGGGAAGTTTTTCCACATGATTGTGAACCGTTGGGAAATACCAAAGGTGGACATGATGGCGTCCCGTCTGAACAAAAAACGGGACAGGTATTGCGCCAGGTCAAGAGACCCTCAGGCAATAGCTGTGGACGTTCTGGTAACACCGTGGGTGTACCAGTCGGTGTATGTGTTCCCTCCTCTGCTTCTCATACCTAAGGTACTGAGAATTATAAGACGTAGAGGAGTAAGAACTATACTCATGGCTCCGGATTGGCCAAGAAGGACTTGGTACCCGGAACTTCAAGAGATGCTCACAGAGGACTTATGGCCTCTGCCGCTAAGAAGGGACTTGCTTCAGCAGGTACCATGTCTGTTCCAAGACTTACCGCAGCTGCGTTTGACGGCATGGCGGTGGAACGCCGGATCCTAAGGGAAAAAGGCATTCCGGAAGAGGTCATTCCTACCCTGGTCAAAGCCAGGAAGGAGGTGACCGCACAACATTATCACCACATGGGGCGAAAATATGTTGCGTGGTGTGAGGCCAGGAAGGCCCCACGAAGAAATTTCAACTCGGTCGATTCCTGCATTTCCTGCAAACAGGAGTGTCTATGGGCCTCAAATTGGGGTCCATTAAGGTTCAAATTTCGGCCCTGTCGATTTTCTTCCAGAAAGAATTGGCTTCAGTTCCTGAAGTCCAGAAGTTTGTCAAGGGAGTATTGCATATACAACCCCCTTTTGTGCCTCCAGTGGCACTGTGGGATCTCAACGTAGTTCTGGGATTCCTCAAATCACATTGGTTTAAAACCAGTCAAATCTGTGGATTTGAAGCATCTCACATGAAAAGTGACCATGCTCTTGGCCCTGGCCTGGGCCAGGCGAGTGTCAAATTGGTGGTTTTTTTCTCAAAAAAGCCCATATCTGTTTGTCCATTCGGACAGGGCAGAGCTGCGGACTCGTCCCCAGTTCTCTCCCTAAGGTGGTGTCAGTGTTTCACCTGAACCAGCTTATTGTGGTGCCTTGCGCCTACTAGGGACTTGGAGGACTCCAAGTTGCTAGATGTTGTCAGGGCCCTGAAAATATAGGTTCCAGGACGGCTGGAGTCAGGAAAACTGACTTGCTGTTATCCTGTATGCACCAAACAAACTGGGTGCTCTTGCTTCTAAGCAGACTATTGCTAGTTGGATGTGTAATACAATTCAGCTTGCACATTCTGTGGCAGGCCTGCCACAGCCAAAATATGTAAATGCCCATTCCACAAGGAAGGTGGGCTCATCTTGGGCGGCTGCCCGAGGGGTCTCGGCTTTACAACTTTGCCGAGCGGCTACTTAGTCAGGGGCAAACACGTTTGTAAAATCCTACAAATTTGATACCCTGGCTAAGGAGGACCTGGAGTTCTCTCATTCGGTGCTGCAGAGTCATCCGCACTCTCCCGCCCGTTTGGGAGCTTTGGTATAATCCCCATGGTCCTTTCAGGAACCCCAGCATCCACTAGGACGATAGAGAAAATAAGAATTTACTTACCGATAATTCTATTTCTCGGAGTCCGTAGTGGATGCTGGGCGCCCATCCCAAGTGCGGATTATCTGCAATACTTGTACATAGTTACAAAAATCGGGTTATTATTGTTGTGAGCCATCTTTTCAGAGGCTCCGCTGTTATCATACTGTTAACTGGGTTCAGATCACAGGTTGTACAGTGTGATTGGTGTGGCTGGTATGAGTCTTACCCGGGATTCAAAATCCTTCCTTATTGTGTACGCTCGTCCGGGCACAGTATCCTAACTGAGGCTTGGAGGAGGGTCATAGGGGGAGGAGCCAGTGCACACCACCTGATCCTAAAGCTTTACTTTTTGTGCCCTGTCTCCTGCGGAGCCGCTATTCCCCATGGTCCTTTCAGGAACCCCAGCATCCACTACGGACTCCTAGAAATAGAATTATCGGTAAGTAAATTCTTATTTTTTTATTTATAGGATTGCCAAGCTGTTAGAACGTTAGACTCGCTTGTGAATACCTCTAGTCTGATAATGAGAAAATGCTTTCCCAAGAACCGTCTTCCATTACCAACCATCAAAAGTGCTTTTCATTTTCAACTACCTGTTGAACCTACAAGTGGACCTGTGGCTCAGATTTTCAGCATGCCCCCTGAAGGTAAATGGCAGGACTTTTTTCCATTCACTATCCTACAATGCATTTGCTTGGAAGTATTCATAGGCTTTTTCTTTACAATGTTACAGATGCATAATTAGAGCTAAAAGATTTTCTAGGTAACTACTGCATACACTACAAGCTGCAAAAAAGGCTATACCAATATTGTGTTGCCTAACACATGAGCAAGAGAAAATAGGATTTTAATACCTACCGGTAAATCCTTTTCTCTTAGTCCGTAGAGGATGCTGGGGACTCCGTAAGGACCATGGGGTATAGACGGGATCCGCAGGAGACATGGGCACACTATAAGACTTTGAATGGGTGTGAACTGGCTCCTCCCTCTATGCCCCTCCTCCAGACCTCCGTTAGAAAACTGTGCCCAGGGAGACGGACATTTCGAGGAAAGAATTTATTGTTTAAACACGGTGAGTGTCATACTAGCTCACACCACGAACATACCGCAGAACGTGGCATTCAAAAGAATACCAGCCATCGGCATGAACACTACACAGCCACATGCTGAGAGAATATGTAACACAACCAGTGTGTCAACACAACCAATAATAAGACACTGCATGCCATGGCATGCACAACGTCAGCAGCAGCCTGACAGAAAAGAAACACCTGGTAGTAATGTGATGTACCCTGCACTGAAACCAAACAGTTTATTTAAGTATTATGAAAACCAGCTATCCAATAATTTTCCCTTTGATAATTTGGGATTATTCGGCTGGAGGTGCTCCAGCAATCATGTTTTCTCTGACGTCCTAGTGGATGCTGGGAACTCCGTAAGGACCATGGGGAATAGCGGCTCCGCAGGAGACTGGGCACAAAAGTAAAGCTTTAGGACTACCTGGTGTGCACTGGCTCCTCCCCCTATGACCCTCCTCCAAGCCCCAGTTAGATTTTTGTGCCCGGCCGAGAAGGGTGCACACTAGGGGCTCTCCTGAGCTTCTTAGTGAAAGTTTAGTTTTAGGTTTTTTATTTTCAGTGAGACCTGCTGGCAACAGGCTCACTGCATCGAGGGACTAAGGGGAGAAGAAGCGAACTCACCTGCGTGCAGAGTGGATTGGGCTTCTTAGGCTACTGGACACCATTAGCTCCAGAGGGACCGAACACAGGCCCAGCCTCGGAGCTCGGTCTCAGAGCCGCGCCGCCGGCCCCCTTACAGAGCCAGAAGCAAGAAGAGGTCCGGAAAAATCGGCGGCAGAAGACATCCTGTCTTCACCAAGGTAGCGCACAGCACTGCAGCTGTGCGCAATTGCTCCTCAGCACACTTCACACTTCGGTCACTGAGGGTGCAGGACGCTAGGGGGGGGCGCCCTGAGCAGCAATAAAAACACCTTGGCTGGCGAAAATACATCACATATAGCCCCCAGGGCTATATGGATGAATTTTAACCCCTGCCAGATTCCACAGAAAAACTGGAGAAAAGGCCGTCGAGAAAGGGGCGGAGCCTATCTCCTCAGCACACTGGCGCCATTTTCTCTCACAGCTCCGTTGGAGGGAAGCTCCCTGGCTCTCCCCTGCAGTTACTACACTACAGAAAGGGGTTAAAAAAGAGAGGGGGGCACTAATTAGGCGCAGTATAACAATACAGCAGCTATAAGGGGAAAAACACTTATATAAGGTTATCCCTGTATATATATATATAGCGCTCTGGTGTGTGCTGGCATACTCTCCCTCTGTCTCCCCAAAGGGCTAGTGGGGTCCTGTCCTCTATCAGAGCATTCCCTGTGTGTGTGCTGGGTGTCGGTACGTTGTGTCGACATGTATGAGGAGGTAAATGAGGTGGAGGCGGAGCAATTGCCTGTAACAGAGATGTCACCCCCTAGGGAGTCGACACCTGAGTGGATGAGCTTATGGAAGGAATTATGTGACAGTGTCAGCTCTTTACAAAAGATTGATGACATGAGACAGCCGGCGACTCAGCCTGTGCCTGTCCAGGTGTCTCAAAAGCCATCTGGGGCTCTAAAACGCCCGTTACCGCAGATGGCAGATACAGACGCCGACACGGATACTGACTCCAGTGTCGACGATTAAGAGACGAATGTGACTTCCAGTAGGGCCACACGTTACATGATTGAGGCTATGGAAAATGTTTTTACACATTTCTGATAATACCAGTACCACTAAAAAGGGTATTATGTTGGGTGAGAAAAAACTGCCTGTAGTTTTTCCTGCATCTGAGGAATTAAATGAAGTGTGTGATGATGCGTGGGTTTCCCCCGATAAAAACTGTTAATTCCTAAAAAGTTATTAGCATCATACCCCTTCCCGCCAGAGGATAGGGCACGTTGGGAAACACCCCTTAGGGTGAATAAAGCGCTCACACGCTTGTCTAAACAGGTGGCACTACCGTCCCCGGATACGGCCGCCCTTAAGGAACCTGCTGACAGAAAGCAGTAAAATATCCTAAAATGTATATACACTCACACGGGTGTGATACTGCGACCAGCAATCGCCTCAGCCTGGATGTGCAGTGCTGGGGTGGCTTTGTCAGATTCCCTGACTGACAATATTGATACCCTAGATAGGGACAGTATATTACTAACTATAGAGCATTTTAAAGGATGCATTTCTATATATGCGTGATGCACAGAGGGATATTTGCCGACTGGCATCAAGAGTAAGTGCGCTGTCCATTTCTGCCAGAAGAGGGTTATGGACAAGACAGTGGTCAGGTGATGCTGATTCCAAAAGGCATATGGAAGTATCGCCTTATAAAAGGGAGGAGTTATTTGGGGTAGGTCTAACAGACCTGGTGGCCACGGCAACGGCTGGAAAATCCACATTTTTACCCCAGGTAGCTCCTCAACCTAAGAAGACGCCATATTATCAGGCGCAGTCCTTTCGGCCCCATAAGGGCAAGCGGGCAAAAGGCGCCTCATTTCTGCCCCGAGGCAGAGGGAGAGGAAAAAGGCTGCAGCAAACAGCCAATTCCCAGGAACAAAAGCCCTCTCCCGCCTCCGCAAAGTCCTCAGCATGACGCTGGGGCTTTACAAGCGGTCTCAGGCACAGTGGGGGCCCGTCTCAAGAAATTCGAGACGTCTCCCCCTCGCCGTTTCATAGAGTCTGCTTTACCGACGTCTCCCTCAGACAGGGAGACAGTATTGCAAGCCATTCACAGGCTGTATTCCTAGCAGGTGATAATCAAGGTACCCCTCCTACAACAGGGAAAGGGGTACTATTCCACACTATTTGTGGTACCGAAGCCGGACGGCTCGGTGAGACCAATTTTAAATCTAAAATCCTTGAACACTTACATACAAAGGTTCAAATTCAAGATGGAGTCACTCAGAGCAGTGATTGCAAACCTGGAAGAAGGGGACTATATGGTCTCTCTGGACATCAAAGATGCTTACCTACATGTCCCAATTTACCCTTCTCACCAAGGGTACCTCAGGTTTGTGGTACAGAACTGTCACTATCAGTTTCAGACGCTGCCGTTTGGATTGTCCACGGCACCCCGGGTCTTTACCAAGGTAATGGCCGAAATGATGATACTCCTTCGAAAGAAGGGAGTTTTAGTTATCCCTTACTTGGACGATCTCCTGATAAGGGCAAGATCCAGGGAACAGTTGGAAGTCGGGGTAGCACTATCTCAGATAGTGCTGCGGCAGCACGGTTGGATTCTCAATATTCCAAAATCGTAGCTGATCCCGACGACACGTCTTCTATTCCTAGGGATGATCCTGGACACAGTCCAGAAAAAGGTGTTTTCTCCCGGAGGAGAAAGCCAGGGAGTTATCCGAACTAGTCAGAAACCTCCTAAAACCAGGCCAAGTGTCAGTGCATCAGTGCACAAGGGTCCTGGGAAAAATGGTGGCTTCCTACGAAGCAATTCCATTCGGCAGATTCCACGCAAGAACTTTCCAGTGGGACCTGCTGGACAAATGGTCCGGATCGCATCTTCAGATGCATCAGCGGATAACCCTGTCACCAAAGACAAGGGTGTCTCTCCTGTGTTGGTTGCAGAGTGCTCATCTTCTAGAGGGCCGCAGATTCGGCATTCAGGACTGGGTCCTGGTGACCACGGATGCCAGCCTGCGAGGCTGGGGAGCAGTCACACAGGGAAGAAATTTCCAGGGCTTGTGGTCAAGCCTGGAGACATCACTTCACATAAATATTTTGGAGCTAAGGGCCATTTACAATGCCCTAAGCCAAGCAAGACCTCTGCTTCAAGGTCAGCCGGTGCTGATCCAGTCGGACAACATCACGGCAGTCGCCCACGTAAACAGACAGGGCGGCACAAGAAGCAGGAGGGCAATGGCAGAAGCTGCAAGGATTTTTCGCTGGGCGGAAAATCATGTGATAGCACTGTCAGCAGTGTTCATTCCGGGAGTGGACAACTGGGAAGCAGACTTCCTCAGCAGGCACGACCTCCACCCGGGAGAGTGGGGACTTCACCCAGAAGTCTTCCACATGATTGTAAACCATTGGGAAAAACCAAAGGTGGACATGATGGCGTCCCGCCTAAACAAAAAATTGGACAGGTATTCCGCCAGGTCAAGGGACCCTCAGGCAATAGCTGTGGACGCTCTGGTAACACCGTGGGTGTACCAGTCAGTGTATGTGTTCCCTCCTCTTCCTCTCATACCAAAGGTACTGAGAATTATAAGACGGAGGGGAGTAAGAACTATACTCGTGGCTCCGGATTGGCCAAGAAGGACTTGGTACCCGGAACTTCAAGAGATGCTCACGGAGGACCCGTGGCCTCTACCTCTAAGAAGGGACCTGCTCCAGCAAGGACCCTGTCTATTCCAAGACTTACCGCGGCTGCGTTTGACGGCAGGGCGGTTGAACGCCGGATCCTGAAGGAAAAAGGCATTCCGGATGAAGTCATCCCTACCCTGGTCAAGCCAGGAAGGATGTAACCGCAAAGCATTATCACCGCATTTGGCGAAAATATGTTGCGTGGTGCGAGGCCAGTAAGGCCCCGATGGAGGAATTTCAACTAGGTCGATTCCTGCATTTCCTGTAAACAGGAGTGTCTATGGGCCTAAAATTGGGGTCCATTAAGGTTCAAATTTCGGCCCTGTCAATTTTCTTCCAGAAAGAACTAGCTTCACTACCTGAAGTTCAGACGTCTGTAAAAGGGGTACTGCATATACAGCCTCCTTTTGTGCCTCCAGTGGCACCTTGGGATCTCAATGTAGTTTTGGGGTTCCTAAAGTCACATTGGTTTGAACCACTTGAATCTGTGGAGTTAAAATATCTCACATGGAAAGTGGTCATGTTGTTGGCCCTGGCCTCGGCCAGGCACGTGTCAGAATTGGCGGGCTTTATCCTGTAAAAGCCCTTATCTGATCTTCCATTCAGACAGGGCGGAATTGAGGACTCGTCCTCATTTTCTCCCTAAGGTGGTTTCAGTGTTTCATCTGAACCAACCTATTGTGGTACCTGCAGCTACTAGTGACTTGGAGGACTCCAAGTTGTGGGACGTAGTCAGGGCCTTGAAAATATATGTTTCCAGGACGGCTGGAGTCAGGAAATCTGACTCGCTGTTTATCCTGTATCCTGGGTGCTCCTGCTTCTATGCAGACTATTGCTCGTTGGATTTGTAGTACAATTCAGCTTGCACATTCTGTGGCAGGCCTGCCACAGCCAAAATCTGTAAAAGCCCATTCCACAAGGAAGGTGGGCTCATCTTGGGCGGCTGCCCGAGGGGTCTCGGCGTTACAATTTTGCCGAGCAGCTACTTGGTCAGGGGCAAACACGTTTGCTAAATTCTACAAATTTGATACCCTGGCTGAGGAGGACCTGGAGTTCTCTCATTCGGTGCTGCAGAGTCATCCGCACTCTCCCGCCCGTTTGGGAGCTTTGGTATAATCCCCATGGTCCTTACGGAGTTCCCAGCATCCACTAGGACGTCAGAGAAAATAAGAATTTACTTACCGATAATTCTATTTCTCGTAGTCAGTAGTGGATGCTGGGCGCCCATCCCAAGTGCGGATTGTCTGCAATACTTGTACATAGTTATTGTTACAAAAATCGGGTTATTATTGTTGTGAGCCATCTTTTCAGAGGCTCCTCTGTTATCATGCTGTTAACTGGGTTCAGATCACAGGTTGTACGGTGTGATTGGTGTGGCTGGTATGAGTCTTACCCGGGATTCAAAATCCTTCCTTATTGTGTACGCTCGTCCGGGCACAGTATCCTAACTGAGGCTTGGAGGAGGGTCATAGGGGGAGGAGCCAGTGCACACCAGCTAGTCATAAAGCTTTTACTTTTGTGCCCAGTCTCCTGCGGAGCCGCTATTCCCCATGGTCCTTACGGAGTTCCCAGCATCCACTATGGACTACGAGAAATAGAATTATCGGTAAGTAAATTCTTATTTAAACCTAATAAACAAACAAAGACCGGCAGTGGCCGGAAAAAGATAGGGATTGCCTTTTTTGGAGCACTCTTTTAAATAATTTCTATTCAAATTGATATGATTAGTATTTTAAAACGTAACTTTTAATATTATTCTTTAAGATAAATGGGGTAGAAATTAATTCATAATCATCATAAATATTGTCAATTATCCCCCTAAAAATTTTTTTTTAATAATAAATCCATATGTGACTGTCTAAACAATTCATATCCATATGTGACTGTCTTAACAATTCATATGATTAACGTTATGGTGAAAAATGTTGTTTAATTAAAGTGTGAAAAGAAATATTGATTCTACAATTTAATAAAATACATATATTGAATAATTTCCTTATCTTGATTGTCTCAGTCAACAGTCTATCATGACATAATCATATTGTGCAAAGCTCATAAATACCACTATTAATTTATATAAATCACACTGCTTCCTTCCATAGGACTCAAAGTATACAGTTCTTTACTGAGTCCAACACTTCATATACTAGTGCTGCATAAAGTACTAAACCATTAAACTTGTCTGTATAGAAGACCACGATATCATTAGCCACAATTCATTACACAAACATATCAGTTGATACCACACTATAAAACAGTAAATGTATTAGAATTTCCCAGGCGTTCAGATGGTCAGTACAATACCAGATATTTTGATTTATGTCTCTGAATTCATATCAGTGAGCAGCAAAGTTGTTACTGGTTATTTGATACTCTATTTCTCTAACGTCCTAGTGGATGCTGGGGACTCCGTAAGGACCATGGGGAATAGACGGGCTCCGCAGGAGACTGGGCACTCTAAGAAAGATTTAGTACTACTGGTGTGCACTGGCTCCTCCCTCTATGCCCCTCCTCCAGACCTCAGTTAGAATCTGTGCCCGGAAGGAGCTGGGTGCATTTTAGTGAGCTCTCCTGAGCTTGCTAATAAGAAAGTTTCTCTAACGTCCTAGTGGATGCTGGGAACTCCGAAAGGACCATGGGGAATAGCGGGCTCCGAAGGAGGCTGGGCACTCTAGAAAGATTTATGACTACCTGGTGTGCACTGGCTCCTCCCACTATGACCCTCCTCCAAGCCTCAGTTAGATTTCGTGCCCGGCCGAGGTTGGATGCACACTAGGGGCTCTCCTGAGCCCTTAGAAAGAAAGTATAGATTTAGGTTTTTCTCTGACGTCCTAGTGGATGCTGGGAACTCCGTAAGGACCATGGGGATTAGCGACTCCGCAGGAGACTGGGCACAAAAGTAAAAGCTTTAGGACTACCTGGTGTGCACTGGCTCCTCCCCCTATGACCCTCCTCCAAGCCTCAGTTAGATTTTTGTGCCCGGCCGAGAAGGGTGCACACTAGGGGCTCTCCTGAGCTTCTTAGTGAAAGTTTTAGTTTTAGGTTTTTATTTTCAGTGAGACCTGCTGGCATGGCAACAGGCTCACTGCCTCGAGGGACTAAGGGGAGAAGAAGCGAACTCACCTGAAGTGCAGAGTGGATTGGGCTTCTTAGGCTACTGGACACCATTAGCTCCAGAGGGACCGAACACAGGCCCAGCCTCGGAGCTCGGTCCCAGAGCCGCGCCGCCGGCCCCCTTACAGAGCCAGAAGCAAGAAGAGGTCCGGAAAAATCGGCGGCAGAAGACTTCGGTCTTCAACAAGGTAGCGCACAGCACTGCAGCTGTGCGCCATTGTTACTCAGGCACACTTCACACTCCGGTCACTGAGGGTGCAGGGCGCTAGGGGGGGTGCCCTGAGCAGCAATGTAAAACACCTTGGCTGGCATAAATACACCACATATAACCCCCAGGGCTATATGGATGTATTTTAACCCCTGCCAGAACTTGCAAAAAAGCGGGAGAAAAGGCCGCCGAGAAGGGGGCGGAGCCTATCTCCTCAGCACACAGGCGCCATTTTCCATCACAGCTCCGCTGGAAGGACGTCTCCCTGACTCTCCCCTGCAGTCCTGCACTACAGAAAAGGGTAAAAAAGAGAAGGGGGGGCACTAATTTGGCGCAGTTTTGATAATAACAGCAGCTATAAAGGAAAAGCACATTTTATAGTGGTATTCCTGTTTATATATAGCGCTCTGGTGTGTGCTGGCATACTCTCCCTCTGTCTCCCCAAAGGGCTAGTGGGGTCCTGTCCTCTATCAGAGCATTCCCTGTGTGTGTGCGGTGTGTCGGTACGATTGTGTCGACATGTTTGAGGAGGAAAATGAGATAGAGGCGGAGCATTTGCCTATTATACAGTTGTCACCCCCTGGGGAGTCGACACCTGAGTGGATGAGCTTATGGAAGGAATTGCGTGACAGTGTCAGCTCGTTACGACAGACAGTTGACGACATGAGACAGCCGGCTACTCAGCTTGTGCCTGTCCAAGGGTCTCAAACGCCATCAGGGGCTTTAAAACGCCCGTTACCTCAAATGGCAGACACAGACACGGATACTGACTCCAGTGTCGACGATGATGAGACAAACGTGACTTCCACTAGGGCCACACGTTACATGATTGAAGCAATGAAAAATGTATTGCATATCTCTGATAATACAAGTACCACTAAAAAGGGTATTATGTTTGGTGAGAAAAAACTGCCTGTAGTTTTTCCTGTATCCGAGGAATTAAATGAAGTGTGTGATGAAGCGTGGGTTTCTCCCGATAAAAAACTGATAATTCCTAAAAGGTTATTGGCATCGTACCCTTTCCCGCCAGAGGATAGGGCACGTTGGGAAACACCCTCTAGGGTGGATAAAGCGCTCACACGTTTGTCAAAACAGGTAGCACTACCCTCTCCTGATACGGCCGCCCTAAAGGAACATGCCGATAGAAAGCTGGAGAATATCCTAAAATGTATATACTCTCACACGGGTGTTGTACTGCGACCAGCAATCGCCTCAGCCTGGATGTGCAGTGCGGGCCTCGCGTGGTCGGATTCCCTGACAGAAAATATTGATACACTAGATAGGGACAGTATATTACTGATTATAGAGCATTTGAAGGATGCATTTCTATATATGCTTGATGCACTGAGGGATATTTGCCGACTGGCATCAAGAGTTAGCGCGCTGTCCATTTCTGCTAGAAGAGGTTTATGGACGCGGCAGTGGTCAGGTGATGCGGATTCTAAAAGGCACATGGAAGTATTGCCTTATAAGGGGGAGGAGTTATTTGGGGTAGGTCTATCAGACCTGGTAGCCACGGCAACTGCTGGAAAATCCACATTTTTACCCCAGGTAGCTTCTCAACCTAAAAAGACGCCGTATTATCAGGCGCAGTCCTTTCGGCCCATAAGGGCAAGCGGGCAAAAGGCGCCTCATTTATACCCCGTGGCAGAGGGAGAGGAAAAAGGCTGCAACAAACAGCCAGTTCCCAGGAACAAAAGCCCTCTCCCGCCTCCGCAAAGTCCTCAGCATGACGCTGGGGCTTTACAAGCAGACACGGTGGGGGCCCGTCTCAAGAAGTTCAGTGCGCAGTGGGCCCACTCGCAAGTGGACCCCTGGATCCTTCAAGTGGTATCTCAGGGGTACAAATTGGAATTCGAGACGTCTCCCCCTCGCCGTTTTCTAAAGTCTGCTTTACCGACGTCTCCCTCAGACAGGGAGGCAGTATTGGATGCCATTCACAAGCTGTATTCCCAGCAGGTGATAATCAAGGTACCCCTCCTACAACAGGGAAAGGGGTACTATTCCACACTATTTGTGGTACAGAAGCCGGACGGCTCGGTGAGACCAATTTTAAACCTGAAATCCTTGAACACTTACATACAAAGGTTCAAATTCAAGATGGAGTCACTCAGAGCAGTGATTGCAAACCTGGAAGAGGGGGACTATATGGTGTCTCTGGACATCAAAGATGCTTACCTACATGTCCCAATTTGCCCTTCTCACCAAGGGTACCTCAGGTTTGTGGTACAGAACTGTCACTATCAGTTTCAGACGCTGCCGTTTGGATTGTCCACGGCACCCCGGGTCTTTACCAAGGTAATGGCCGAAATGATGATACTCCTTCGAAGGAAGGGAGTTTTAGTTATCCCTTACTTGGACGATCTCCTGATAAGGGCAAGATCCAGGGAAAAGTTGGAAGTCGGGGTAGCACTATCTCAGATAGTGCTGCGCCAGCACGGTTGGATTCTCAATATTCCAAAATCTCAGCTGCTCCCGACTACCCGACTCCTATTCCTAGGGATGATCCTGGACACAGTCCAGAAAAAGGTTTTTCTCCCGGAGGAGAAAGCCAGGGAGTTATCCGATCTAGTCAGAAATCTCCTAAAACCAGGCCAAGTCTCAGTGCATCAATGCACAAGGGTCCTGGGAAAGATGGTGGCTTCTTACGAAGCAATCCCATTCGGCAGATTTCACGCAAGAACCTTCCAGTGGGATCTGCTAGACAAATGGTCCGGGTCGCATCTTCAGATGCATCAGCGGATAATCTTGTCACCAAGGACAAGGGTGTCTCTCCTGTGGTGGTTGCAGAGTGCTCATCTTCTAGAGGGCCGCAGATTCGGCATTCAGGACTGGGTCCTGGTGACCACGGATGCCAGCCTGAGAGGCTGGGGAGCAGTCACACAGGGACGAAATTTCCAGGGCTTGTGGTCAAGCCTGGAGACATCACTCCACATAAATATCCTGGAGCTAAGGGCCATCTACAATGCTCTAAGCCTAGCAAGACCTCTGCTTCAAGGTCAGCCGGTGCTGATCCAGTCAGACAACATCACGGCAGTCGCCCACGTAAACAGACAGGGCGGCACAAGAAGCAGGAGGGCAATGACAGAAGTTGCAAGGATTCTTCGCTGGGCGGAAAATCATGTGATAGCACTGTCAGCAGTGTTCATTCCGGGAGTGGACAACTGGGAAGCAGACTTCCTCAGCAGACACGACCTCCATCCGGGGGAGTGGGGACTTCACCCAGAAGTCTTCCACATGATTGTGAACCGTTGGGAAAAACCAAAGGTGGACATGATGGCGTCCCGCCTCAACAAAAAACTGGACAGGTATTGCGCCAGGTCAAGGGACCCTCAGGCAATAGCTGTGGACGCTCTGGTAACACCATGGGTATACCAGTCAGTGTATGTGTTCCCTCCTCTGCCTCTCATACCCAAGGTACTGAGGATCATAAGAAGGAGAGGAGTAAGGACTATACTCGTGGCTCCGGATTGGCCAAGAAGGACTTGGTACCCGGAACTTCAAGAGATGCTCACAGAGAAGTGGCATCTACCTCTAAGAAAGGACCTGCTTCAGCAGGGACCCTGTCTGTTCCTAGACTTACCGCGGCTGCGTTTGACGGCATGGCGGTTGAACGCCGGATCCTGAAGGAAAAAGGCATTCCGGATGAAGTCATCCCTACCCTGATCAAAGCCAGGAAGGATGTAACCGTGCAACATTATCACCGGATTTGGCGTAAATATGTTGCGTGGTACGAGGCCAGGAAGGCCCCTACAGAGGAATTTCAACTGGGTCGTTTCCTACATTTCCTGCAAACAGGACTGTCTATGGGCCTAAAATTAGGGTCCATTAAGGTTCAAATTTCGGCCCTGTCGATTTTCTTCCAGAAAGAACTGGCTTCAGTTCCTGAAGTTCAGACGTTTGTCAAGGGGGTACTGCATATACAGCCTCCTTTTGTGCCTCCAGTGGCACCTTGGGATCTCAATGTAGTTTTGGGTTTCCTAAAATCACATTGGTTTGAACCACTCTCCACTGTGGACTTAAAATATCTCACTTGGAAAGTGGTAATGTTGTTAGCCCTGGCTTCAGCCAGGCGTGTCTCAGAATTGGCGGCTTTATCCTATAAAAGCCCTTACCTAATTTTTCATACGGACAGGGCAGAATTGAGGACTCGTCCTCAATTTCTCCCTAAGGTGGTGTCAGCATTTCACTTGAACCAGCCTATTGTGGTGCCTGCGGCTACTAGGGACTTGGAGGACTCCAAGTTGCTGGACGTAGTCAGGGCCCTGAAAATATATGTTTCCAGGACGGCTGGAGTCAGGAAATCTGACTCGCTGTTTATCCTGTATGCACCCAATAAGCTGGGTGCTCCTGCTTCTAAGCAGACTATTGCTCGTTGGATTTGTAGTACAATTCAGCTTGCACATTCTGTGGCAGGCCTGCCACAGCCTAAATCTGTTAAAGCCCATTCCACAAGGAAGGTGGGCTCATCTTGGGCGGCTGCCCGAGGGGTCTCGGCGTTACAACTTTGCCGAGCAGCTACTTGGTCAGGGGCAAACACGTTTGCTAAATTCTACAAATTTGATACCCTGGTTGAGGAGGACCTGGAGTTCTCTCATTCGGTGCTGCAGAGTCATCCGCACTCTCCCGCCCGTTTGGGAGCTTTGGTATAATCCCCATGGTCCTAACGGAGTTCCCAGCATCCACTAGGACGTCAGAGAAAATAAGAATTTACTTACCGATAATTCTATTTCTCATAGTCCGTAGTGGATGCTGGGCGCCCATCCCAAGTGCGGATTGTCTGCAATACTTGTACATAGTTATTGTTACAAAAATCGGGTTATTATTGTTGTGAGCCATCTTTTCAGAGGCTCCTCTGTTATCATGCTGTTAACTGGGTTCAGATCACAGGTTGTACGGTGTGATTGGTGTGGCTGGTATGAGTCTTACCCGGGATTCAAAATTCTTCCTTATTGTGTACGCTCGTCCGGGCACAGTATCCTAACTGAGGCTTGGAGGAGGGTCATAGGGGGAGGAGCCAGTGCACACCAGGTAGTCCTAAAGCTTTTACTTTTGTGCCCAGTCTCCTGCGGAGCCGCTAATCCCCATGGTCCTTACGGAGTTCCCAGCATCCACTACGGACTATGAGAAATAGAATTATCGGTAAGTAAATTCTTATTTTTATTTTCAGTGAGACCTGCTGGCAACAGGCTCACTGCAGCGAGGGACTAAGGGGAGAAGAAGCGAACTCGCCTGCTTGCAGCCGGATTGGGCTTCTTAGGCTACTGGACACCATTAGCTCCAGAGGGATCGACCGCAGGCCCAGTCCTTGGTGTTCGGTCCCGGAGCCGCGCCGCCGTCCCCCTTACAGAGCCAGAAGCAAGAAGAGGTCCGGAAAAACGGCGGCAGAAGACATCAGTCTTCACCAAGGTAGCGCACAGCACTGCAGCTGTGCGCCATTGCTCCTCATACACACTTCATACTCCGGTCACTGAGGGTGCAGGGCGCTGGGGGGGGGCGCCCTGAGAAGCAATAAAAACACCTTGGCTGGCAAAAACTCCACAATATATAGTCCCAGAGGCTATACATGTGGAAAATACCCCTGCCAGAATATGGAAAAAAGCGGGAGAATAGGCCGCGGAAAAGGGGCGGAGCTATCTCCTGCAGCACACTGGCGCCATTTCTCCTTCACAGATCCGCTGGAAGGAAGCTCCCTGGCTCTCCCCTGCAGTCTACACTACAGAACAGGGTAAAAACAGAGAGGGGGGGCACTAAATTTAGGCGCAATATATATATTATATAAAACAGCAGCTATAGGGGACATAACTCAGTTAGTCCCTGCATTATATAGCGCTTTGGTGTGTGCTGGCATACTCTCACTCTGTCCCCCCAAAGGACTTTGTGGGTCCTGTCCTCATTCGGAGCATTCCTTGTGTGTGTGCGGTGTGTCGGTACGGCTGTGTCGACATGTTTGATGAGGATAATGATGTGGAGGCGGAGCAGATGCCTTTAGAAGGGATGTCACCCCCTGCGGGGCAGACACCTGAGTGGATGGGCTTATGGAAAGTAATGAGTGCACGTATAGACTCCCTATATAAGAAAATCGACGACCTGCCTAATGTGGGACAGCCGACTTCTCAGCTCGTGCCTGCCCAGGCGTCGCATGGGTCATCAGGGGCTCTAAAACGCCCGCTACCTCAAGCAGACCCAGATGTCGACACTGATACTGACACCAGTGTCGACGACGATGAGTCTAACCTGATGCCCACTAAGGCCATTCACTGCATGATTGAGGCAATGAAAGAGGTGTTACACATTTCTGATATAACTACAGGTACCACTAAAAAGGGTATTATGTTTGGAGAGAAAAAACTACCCGTAGTTTTTCCCCCATCAGATGAATTAAATGAAGTGTGTGAAGAAGCGTGGGCTTTCCCTGATAAAAAATTGGTAATTCCTAAGAAGGTACTAATGGCGTTCCCTTTCCCGCCAGAGGTTAGGTCGCGTTGGGAAACACCCCCTAGAGTGGATAAAGCGCTCACACGTTTGTCTAAAAAGGTGGCACTACCGTCTCCGGATACGGCCGCCCTCAAGGAACCTGCTGATAGAAAGCAGGAGGCGATCCTGAAGTCTATATATACACACACAGGCATTATACTTAGGCCAGCTATTGCGTCAGCTTGGATGTGCAGTGCTGCCGCTGCGTGGTCAGATAAACTGTCAGAAAATATTGACACATTAGACAGAGACACGATCCTGTTAACCATAGACCATATAAAAGACTCAGTCTTATATATGAGAGATGCACAGAGGGAAATCTGCCGACTGGCATCTAAAGTAAGTGCATTGTCCATTTCTGCTAGGAGAGGCTTATGAACTCGCCAGTGGACAGGAGATGCGGATTCAAAAAAGCACATGGAAGTGTTACCATATAAGGGTGAGGAATTATTTGGGGATGGTCTCTCGGACCTAGTTTCCACAGCAACGTCTGGGAAGTCAGCATTTTTACCCCATGTCCCCTCACAGCCTAAGAAGGCGCCGTTTTATCAGGTTCAGTCCTTTCGGACCCAGAAAAACAGGCGTGGAAAAGGCGGGTCCTTTCTGTCCAGAGGCAGAGGTAGGGGAAAAAGGCTGCAACAAACAGCAGGTTCCCAGGAGCAAAAATCCTCCTCCGCTTCTTCTTCCAAGTCCGCCGCATGACGGTGGGGCTCCACAGGCGGAGCCAGGTACGGTGGGGGGTCGCCTCAAGAATTTCAGCGATCAGTGGGCTCGCTCACAGGTGGATCCCTGGATCCTGCAAATAGTATCTCAGGGGTACAAACTGGAATTCGAGGCGTCCCCACCCCACCGGTTCCTAAAATCTGCCTTGCTAGCGGCAATTCACAAGCTGTATTCCCAGCAGGTGATAATCAAGGTACCCCTACTTCAACAAGGCCGGGGTTATTATTCCACACTATTTGTGGTACCGAAACCGGACGGTTCGGTGAGACCCATTCTAAATTTGAAATCCTTGAACACGTACATAAAGAAATTCAAGTTCAAGATGGAATCGCTCAGGGCGGTTATTGCAAGCCTGGACGAGGGGGATTACATGGTATCCCTGGACATCAAGGATGCTTACCTACATGTCCCCATTTACCATCCTCACCAGGAGTACCTCAGATTTGTGGTACAGGATTGCCATTACCAATTCCAGACGCTGCCGTTTGGACTGTCCACGGCACCGAGGGTATTTACCAAGGTTATGGCGGAAATGATGATACTCCTTCGAAGAAAGGGAGTTTTAATTATCCCGTACTTGGACGATCTCCTAATAAAAGCGAGGTCCAAGGAACAGTTGTTGGTGGGAGTAGCACTATCTCAGGAGGTGCTGCACCAGCACGGCTGGATTCTGTGGATTCTGAATATCCCAAAGTCACAGCTGGTTCCAACGACACGGCTACTGTTCCTGGGTATGATTCTGGATACAGTCCAGAAGAAAGTGTTTCTCCCGGAGGAGAAAGCCAGGGAGTTGTCATCCCTAGTCAGAGACCTCCTGAAACCAAAACAAGTATCAGTGCATCGCTGCACACGGGTCCTGGGGAAGATGGTGGCTTCTTACGAAGCAATTCCCTTCGGCAGGTTCCATGCCAGAATCTTTCAGTGGGACCTGTTGGACCAGTGGTCCGGATCGCATCTTCAGATGCAGCGCTTAATAACCCTGTCTCCAAGAACCAGGGTGTCTCTACTGTGGTGGCTGCAGAGTGCCCATCTTCTAGAGGGCCGCAGGTTCGGAATACAGGACTGGGTCCTGGTGACCACGGATGCCAGCCTTCGAGGCTGGGGGGCAGTCATACAGGGAAGAAACTTCCAAGGACTATGGTCGAGTCAGGAGACTTCCCTTCACATAAATATTCTGGAACTAAGGGCCATCTACAATGCCCTAAGTCGAGCAAAAGCCCTGCTCCTACACCAGCCGGTGCTGATCCAGTCAGACAACATCACGGCAGTCGCCCATGTAAATCGACAGGGCGGCACAAGAAGCAGGATGGCGATGGCAGAAGCCACAAGAATTCTCCGATGGGCGGAGAATCATGTACTAGCACTGTCAGCAGTGTTCATTCCGGGAGTGGACAACTGGGAAGCAGACTTCCTCAGCAGACACGACCTCCACCCGGGAGAGTGGGGACTTCACCCAGAAGTCTTCCAGATGCTGGTAAACCGTTGGGAAAAACCACAGGTGGACATGATGGCGTCCCGTCTCAACAAAAAGTTAAAAAGATATTGCGCCAGGTCAAGGGACCCTCAGGCGATAGCTGTGGACGCTCTAGTGACACCGTGGGTGTACCAGTCGGTTTATGTGTTCCCTCCTCTGCCTCTCATTCCAAAGGTATTGAGAATAATAAGAAAGCGAGGAGTAAACACAATTCTCGTGGTTCCGGATTGGCCAAGACGAGCGTGGTACCCGGAACTTCAAGAGATGCTCTCAGAGGACCCGTGGCATCTACCGCTCAGACAGGACCTGATACAGCAGGGGCCCTGTCTGTTCCAAGACTTACCGCGGCTGCGTTTGACGGCATGGCGGTTGAACACCGGATCCTGAAGGAAAAGGGTATTCCGGAAGAAGTCATTCCTACGCTTATTAAGGCCAGGAAAGATGTTACGGCAACGCATTATCACCGCATATGGCGAAAATATGTTGCATGGTGCGAGGCCAATAAGGCCCCAACAGAGGAATTTCAACTAGGTCGATTTCTGCATTTCCTGCAAGCAGGAGTGGATATGGGCCTAAAACTAGGCTCCATTAAAGTACAGATCTCGGCTCTGTCGATTTTCTTTCAAAAAGAACTAGCTTCAGTACCTGAAGTTCAGACGTTTGTAAAGGGAGTGCTGCATATTCAGCCCCCGTTTGTGCCTCCTGTGGCACCTTGGGATCTCAACGTGATCTTGAGTTTCTTAAAATCACATTGGTTTGAGCCACTAAAAACCGTGGATCTGAAATATCTCACGTGGAAAGTGGTCATGTTATTAGCCTTGGCTTCAGCCAGGCGAGTATCAGAATTAGCGGCTTTATCATGTAAAAGCCCTTATCTGATTTTCCATATGGATAGGGCAGAGTTGAGGACTCGTCCTCAATTTCTCCCTAAGGTGGTGTCAGCGTTTCACCTGAACCAGCCTATTGTGGTGCCGGCGGCTACTAGTGAATTGGAGGACTCCAAGTTGCTAGACGTTGTCAGGGCCCTGAAAATATATGTTTCCAGGACGGCTGGAGTCAGGAAAACTGACTCGTTGTTTATCCTGTATGCACCCAACAAGCTGGGTGCTCCTGCTTCTAAGCAGTCTATTGCTCGCTGGATTTGTAGTACAATTCAGCTTGCACATTCTGTGGCAGGCATACCACAGCCAAAATCTGTAAATGCCCATTCCACAAGGAAGGTGGGCTCATCTTGGGCGGCTGCCCGAGGGGTCTCGGCTTTACAACTTTGCCGAGCAGCTACTTGGTCAGGGGCAAACACGTTTGCAAAATTCTACAAATTTGATACCCTGGCTGAGGAGGACCTGGAGTTCTCTCATTCGGTGCTACAGAGTCATCCGCACTCTCCCGCCCGTTTGGGAGCTTTGGTATAATCCCCATGGTCCTTTCGGAGTTCCCAGCATCCACTAGGACGTTAGAGAAAATAAGAATTTACTCACCGGTAATTCTATTTCTCGTAGTCCGTAGTGGATGCTGGGCGCCCATCCCAAGTGCGGATTGTCTGCAATACTTGTACATAGTTACGGTTAACTAAAGGGTTATTGTTGAGCCATCTGTTGAGAGGCTCAGTTGTTTTCATACTGTCAAACTGGATATAGTATCACGAGTTGTACGGTGTGATTGGTGTGGCTGGTAAGAGTCTTACCCGGGATTCTAAATCCTTCCTTATTATGTCTGCTCGTCCGGGCACGGTGTCCTGACTGAGGCTTGGAGGAGGGTCATAGTGGGAGGAGCCAGTGCACACCAGGTAGTCATAAATCTTTCTAGAGTGCCCAGCCTCCTTCGGAGCCCGCTATTCCCCATGGTCCTTTCGGAGTTCCCAGCATCCACTACGGACTACGAGAAATAGAATTACCGGTGAGTAAATTCTTATTATTTTAGTTAGGTTTTTTATTTTCAGAGAGCTTCTGCTGGCAACAGACTCTCTGCTACGTGGGACTGAGGGGAGAGAAGCAAACCTACTAACTGCGGCTAGGTTGCGCTTCTTAGGCTACTGGACACCATTTGCTCCAGAGGGATCGAACACAGGAACCTAACCTTGGTCGTCCGTTCCCGGAGCCGCGCCGCCGTCCCCCTCGCAGAGCCAGAAGACAGAAGCCGGCGGGTTGAAGCAAGAAGATGTCAAAATCGGCGGCAGAAGACTCCTGTCTTCATATGAGGTAGCGCACAGCACTGCAGCTGTGCGCCATTGCGCCCACACTAACCCACACACTCCGGTCACTGTAGGGTGCAGGGCGCAGGGGGGGGCGCCCTGGGCAGCAATTGATTACCTCCTGGCAAAAAAGCAGCATATATACAGCTGGGCACTGTATTATGCATGAGCCCCTGCCATTAATTTTACACAAAATCGCGGGACAGAAGCCCACCGCTGAGGGGGCGGGGCCTTCTTCCTCAGCACTCACCAGCGCCATTTTCTCTCCACAGCTCCGCTGAGAGGAAGCTCCCCAGGCTCTCCCCTGCAGACTCACGGTAGAAAGAGGGTAAAAAGAGAGGGGGGGGGCACATAAATTTAGCGCATTAATCATATATACAGCAGCTACTGGGTAAACACTAAGTTACTGTGTGATTCCTGGGTCATATAGCGCTGGGGTGTGTGCTGGCATACTCTCTCTCTGTCTCTCCAAAAGGCCTTGTGGAGGTCCTGTCCTCATATAGAGCATCCCCTGTGTGTGTGGTGTGTCGGTACGCGTGTGTCGATATGTTTGACGAGAAGGACTATGTGGAGGCAGAGCAGGTGCAGATGAATGACGTGTCTCCGCCGACGGCGCCGACACCTGATTGGATGGATATGTGGAAGGTGTTAAATGATAATGTAAACTCCTTGCATAAAAGGTTGGATAAAGCTGATGCCTTAGGACAGTCGGGGTCTCAGCCCATGCCTAATCCTACAGCGCAGAGGCCGTCAGGGTCTAAGAAGCGCCCACTATCCAAGATTGTTGACACAGATATCGACACGGATTCTGACTCCAGTGTCGATGACGATGATGCAAAATTGCAGCCTAAAATGGCTAAAGCCATCCGCTACATGATTATAGCAATGAAGGATGTATTGCACATATCAGAGGTAAACCCTGTCCCAGACAAGAGGGTTTATATGTATGGGGAGAAAAAGCAAGAGGTGACTTTTCCCCCTTCGCATGAGTTAAATGAGTTATGTGAAAAAGCGTGGGATTCCCCCGATAGGAAAGTGCTGATTTCCAAAAGGTTACTTATGGCGTACCCTTTCCCGCCAACGGACAGGATGCGCTGGGAATCCTCCCCTAGGGTAGACAAAGCTCTGACACGCTTATCTAAGAAAGTGGCCCTGCCGTCACAGGATATGGCCTCCCTAAAGGATCCTGGCGATAGGAAGCAGGAAAGTATCCTGAAGTCTGTTTATACACATTCAGGTACTCTACTGAGGCCGGCAATTGCGTCGGCCTGGATGTGTAGTGCTGTAGCAGCATGGACAGATAATCTGTCTGAGGAACTGGATACCTTAGACAAGGATACCATTTTACTGACCCTGGGGCATATAAAAGACGCTGTCCTATATATGAGGGATGCCCAGAGGGACATTTGCCTACTGGGCTCTAGAATAAATGCAATGTCAATTTCTGCCAGAAGGGTCCTGTGGACTCGGCAATGGACAGGTGATGCCGACTCCAAAAAGCACATGGAGGTTTTACCTTACAAGGGTGAGGAATTGTTTGGGGACGGTCTCTCGGACCTAGTTTCCACAGCTACGGCTGGGAAGTCAAATTTTTTGCCATATATTCCCTCACAGCCTAAGAAAGCACCGTATTACCAAATGCAGTCCTTAAGATCACAAAGAAGCAAGAAAGTCAGAGGTGCATCCTTTCTTGCCAGAGGCAGGGGTAGAGGAAAGAAGCTGCACCATACAGCAGTTCCCAGGAACAGAAGTCCTCCCCGGCTTCCACTAAATCCACCGCATGACGCTGGGGCTCCACAGGTGGAGCCAGGAGCAGTGGGGGCGCGTCTCCGAAATTTCAGCCACCAGTGGGTTCGCTCACAGGTGGATCCCTGGGCTATACAGATTGTGTCTCAGGGATACAAGCTGGAATTCGAAGTGATGCACCCTCACCGTTACCTCAAATCGGCCCTGCCAGCTTCCCCCATGGAAAGGGAAGTAGTGTTAGCAGCAATTCACAAATTATATCTCCAGCAGGTGGTGGTAAAGGTTCCCCTCTTTCAACAGGGAAGGGGATACTATTCCACAATGTTTGTGGTACTGAAACCGGACGGTTCGGTCAGACCCATATTGAATTTAAAATCCCTGAACATTTATCTGAAAAGATTCAAGTTCAAAATGGAATCGCTCAGAGCGGTCATTGCAAGCCTGGAAGAGGGGGATTTTATGGTGTCTCTGGACATCAAGGATGCTTACTTGCATGTCCCCATTTATCCACCTCATCAGGAGTACCTCAGATTTGTGGTACAGGACTGTCATTACCAATTACAGACGTTGCCGTTTGGGCTCTCCACGGCACCGAGAATATTTACCAAGGTAATGGCGGAAATGATGGTGATCCTGAGAAAGCAAGGAGTCACAGTTATCCCATACTTGGACGATCTCCTCATAAAGGCGAGGTCCAGAGAGCAGTTGCTGATCAGCGTAGCACACTCTCAGGAAGTGTTGCAGCAGCATGGCTGGATTCTGAATATCCCAAAGTCGCAGCTGATTCCTACGACGTGTCTGCCCTTTCTGGGCATGATTCTGGACACAGACCAGAAGAAGGTGTTTCTCCCGGCGGAGAAGGCTCAGGAGCTCGTGACTCTAGTCAGAGACCTCTTAAAACCGAAACAGGTGTCGGTGCATCACTGCACGCGAGTCCTGGGAAAGATGGTGGCATCGTACGAAGCCATTCCCTTCGGCAGGTTCCATGCGAGGATCTTTCAGTGGGATCTGTTGGACAAGTGGTCCGGATCGCATCTTCAGATGCATCGGTTGATCACCCTGTCCCCGAGGGCCAGGGTGTCTCTTCTGTGGTGGCTGCAGAGTGCTCACCTTCACGAGGGCCGCAGGTTCGGCATACAGGACTGGGTCCTGGTGACCACGGATGCGAGCCTCCGAGGATGGGGGGGCAGTCACTCAGGGAAGAAACTTCCAAGGGTTATGGTCAAGTCAGGAGGCTTGTCTGCACATAAATATACTGGAACTATGGGCCATATACAACGCCCTGAGTCAAGCGGAGCCTCTGCTTCGCAACCAACCGGTGCTGATTCAGTCAGATAACATCACCGCAGTGGCTCATGTAAACCGCCAGGGCGGCACAAAAAGCAGAGTGGCGATGGCGGAAGCCACCAGGATTCTTCGTTGGGCGGAGAATCACGTGCAAGCACTGTCAGCAGTGTTCATTCCGGGAGTGGACAACTGGGAAGCAGACTTCCTCAGCAGGCACGACCTCCACCCGGGAGAGTGGGGACTTCATCACGAAGTCTTCACTCAGATTACAAATCGATGGGAACTGCCACAGGTAGACATGATGGCATCCCGTCTCAACAAAAAGCTACAAAGGTATTGCGCCAGGTCAAGAGACCCTCAGGCGATAGCTGTGGATGCACTAGTAACACCGTGGGTGTTCCAGTCGGTCTATGTGTTTCCTCCTCTTCCTCTCATACCCAGGGTGCTGAGAATCGTAAGAAAAAGAGGAGTGAGAACAATACTCATTGTTCCGGATTGGCCAAGAAGGACTTGGTACCCGGAACTGCAAAAAATGCTCACAGAGGACCCATGGCCTCTGCCTCTCAGACAGGACCTGTTGCAACAGGGTCCCTGTCTGTTCCAAGACTTACCGCGGCTGCGTTTGACGGCATGGCGGTTGAACGCCGGATCCTAGCGGAAAAAGGCATGCCGGATGAAGTTATTCCTACGCTGATAAAGGCTAGGAAGGACGTGACAGCAAAACACTATCACCGTATATGGCGAAAATATGTTGCCTGGTGTTAGGCCAGGAAGGCCCCTACAGAGGAATTCCAGCTGGGCCGGTTCCTGCACTTCCTACAGTCTGGAGTGACTATGGGCTTGAAGTTGGGGTCCATAAAGGTCCAGATTTCGGCCCTATCCATTTTCTTTCAAAAGGAACTGGCTTCTCTTCCTGAAGTTCAGACGTTTGTTAAGGGAGTGCTGCATATTCAGCCCCCTTTTGTGCCACCAGTGGCACCTTGGGATCTCAACGTGGTGTTGGGTTTCCTGAAATCCCACTGGTTTGAGCCACTTAAGACCGTGGAGCTAAAGTATCTCACGTGGAAGGTGGTCATGCTATTGGCCTTAGCTTCGGCTAGGCGTGTGTCAGAATTGGCGGCTTTGTCATGTAAAAGCCCCTATCTGGTTTTCCATATGTACAGGGCAGAATTACGGACTTGTCCGCAATTTCTGCCGAAGGTGGTGTCATCTTTTCATTTGAACCAACCTATTGTGGTGCCTGCGGCTACTCGTGACTTGGAGGATTCCAAGTTGCTTGATGTAGTCAGGGCTTTGAAGATTTATGTAGCCAGGACGGCTGGAGTCAGGAAAACTGACTCCGCTGTTTATCCTGTATGCATCCAACAAGCTGGGTGCTCCTGCTTCAAAGCAAACCATTGCTCGCTGGATCTGTAACACGATTCAGCAGGCTCATTCTGCGGCTGGATGCCACATCCAAAATCAGTGAAAGCCCATTCCACAAGGAAAGTGGGCTCTTCTTGGGCGGCTGCCCGAGGGGTCTCGGCATTGCAGCTTTGCCGAGCAGCTACTTGGTCGGGTTCAAACACATTTGCTAAGTTCTACAAGTTTGATACCCTGGCTGAGGAGGACCTTGTGTTTGCCCATTCGGTGCTGCGGAGTCATCCGCACTCTCCCGCCCGTTTGGGAGCTTTGGTATAATCCCCATGGTCCTTACGGAGTCCCCAGTATCCACTAGGACGTTAGAGAAAATAAGATTTTACTCACCGGTAAATCTATTTCTCGTAGTCCGTAGTGGATGCTGGGCGCCCGTCCCAAGTGCGGACTTTCTGCAATACGTGTATATAGTTATTGCTTAATAAAGGGTTATGTTATGTTGGCATCCATTGTCTGATGCTCTGTTGTTGTTCATACTGTTGACTGGGTAAGTTTATCACAAGTTATACGGTGTGAATGGTGTGGCTGGTATGAGTCTTACCCTGGATTCCAAAATCCTTTCCTTGTAATGTCAGCTCTTCCGGGCACAGTTTCCTTAACTGAGGTCTGGAGGAGGGACATAGAGGGAGGAGCCAGTGCACACCAGTAGTACTAAATCTTTCTTAGAGTGCCCAGTCTCCTGCGGAGCCCGTCTATTCCCCATGGTCCTTACGGAGTCCCCAGCATCCACTACGGACTACGAGAAATAGATTTACCGGTGAGTAAAATCTTATTTTATGGTCACAAATAAAGCAACTGTTATCACTCCTTACTATCTGTGAGTGTAACAGCTTTTACATCTGATACAAAAGTTGCCAATCATGTAGTGTTTATGGTAGATAACATAAATGCCGTCAGTTCTTGCTGATTATAAACACGACACTGTGTACAGTTGTCAATCCTCGACGTGTTAAGCCAGTGGGTGCACTAGAGTTTCACATACACCCAAATGACCAGCACTGAATGTTACCAATCTTATAGCACAGAAAGCAGTCCATTTATACTGATTATAAACGAGGCACTGTGCATAATTGTTAATCCTTATCGTGCTGAGCTTGTGAGTATATTAGAATTTCACAATTACCCTGATGATCAGTACGGCGCCGGACTGATCAGTGAATAGAAAAGTATATTAAAGTATCACATGCGCGTAGATAATCAGCACAGCGCCGTATAATTAAGACCTTCGTTTTCTGATTTCAAATCAGCAGAGAAAGAAGGGGTGTATTATCTATTAACCGCTAATATTAGCTTCATCCAAATTTAGTTCCGTAAGTAGCAAGATATATTAGAGTATCACTGGCGCTTAGATAATTAACGCAGCGCCGTATAATCTAAACCTTCATTTCTGAGTTCAAGCAAGCAGAGAAGGGTGTGCCATCCATCAACCGCCGCAATTAGCACAATCCAAGTTCAACTCACCACTTCCACCTGCTACTACAACTTGACCAAAAATCCTCAGAAAGTCAATACCGTAGCCAGTAACAAACTTTTAACCATTCCTGCTGATTGTAAATGTAATACCAAAATGTATTAATTTATGATAAGTTTAAACAATTTAGACTAATAGCAGAACACAATCACATTAATTACCTTCTTTGATTATAGGCATATTAATTAACTTCTGGTTCTAAGATAGAAACAAAACAAGCATTTGTCCGCTGCTTTATAATATTAAATCCACGGCTAATTGTACCGTGCATATATTGGCAGCAGTATTTTTATGAACTTATGAATCCAAAAAACTTGGATCTTTACACAGAGAAAAAGCATATATATATTTGTTTTAAATTCCAAAATTTGATTATATCATGTATATATAGTCAGCATTGTTTCAATAGACTGTAATACAAACAGTATTATTTCATTCAAAATTCAAACCATATATCAGGCTAATAACAACATCAATATTCAGTTACTCTGTAACTGTATCAGACCTGTGATGTATACTTATCACACTGCATGTATCCTCAACGTTGTCTCTGTGCATCGAAGTTACTCAAAACAAATACCTTAAGGATAATATTCCCACATAGATGTACAGATGCCTGTGAAAATATAATTCAGCAATATCTCTTTCCTAATTCACAGTATCCTATATACCCTGTGTATCAGCAGTATCTGCAATCTTCACAGGATCATATTTGATGTTCCTACCCGCTGAACAGTATCGATATTAAAGCACAGAGCAATCTTTTAAAGTGTGTATACAGGCATGCCCCATATCATAAATGGTAACAAATAATTAATGAACTATAAACATTCTAATTAAAGATGATCATAATCTATATAGAGGATAGAAAGCTAGCCTGTTACGCACATGTCCCCATCTGCTTCCCAACATCTTCAGAGAGCGGATGGAGGGTGAGAGTAGGGACAAGTACCAGGCCGTGTGAAATATAGCACCAGTGTCACTCCATACCCCTGTGTCAGGTGTTAGGTAAACCCTGATACCTTATGCATTGCAGGGGTTAAATGCGCCTGCAGGGAGGTGTGAACACCTGAGAAGAAGATGAGAGACAAAACTGGTAGATCACAGTGCTTAATGCTGTTATACGGCTGTTGACTACCGTTTTAGCCGCGGCTTCCTCCTGCAGTGAGGAGCCGTTACCTGTAGTTATAAGATCAATCTTGCTGTATTCTCACTGACTGCACAAAGATCTGCATCCTGACCCCAAGATGTTTAAGTCTCCAACCAGCGACTCACGTACCCTTTCACCGCGTGTATAGATCGTTATATCTATTTTATGTATTGTATTTTATTCAATTGTAGAATCAATATTTCTTTTCACACTTTAATTAAACAACATTTTTCACCATAATGTTAATCATATGAATTGTTTAGACAGTCACATATGGATTTATTCTAAAAAAATTTTTTAGGGGGATAATTGACAATATTTATGATGATTATGAATTAATTTCTATCCCATTTATCTTAGAAAAGAAACAACACAAGAGTGTAACCATAACCAATAACTGCAGACACAGTACGCACTGGGACGGGCGCCCAGCATCCTCTACGGACTAAGAGAAAAGGATTTACCGGTAGGTATTAAAATCCTATTTTCTCCTACGTCCTAGAGGATGCTGGCGACTCCGTAAGGACCATGGAGTTTATACCAAAGCTCCAGACCGGGCGGGAGAGTGCGGACGACTCTGCAGCCCCGATTGAGCAAACATGAGGTCCCCATCAGCCAGGGTATCAAACTTGTAGAGCTTAGCAAAAGTGTTTGAACCCGACCAAGTATCCGCTCGGCAAAGCTGAACCGTCGAGACTCCTCGGGCATCCGCCCAAGAAGAGCCCATCTACCTAGTAGAATGGGTCACCACCGACTTCGGTAACGGCAATCCAGCCGTAGAACGAACACGCCGAATCGTATCACAGATCCAGCGTGTAACAGACTACAGAGACGCAGGCGCCCCAATCACGCTGGGGGCATACTGGACAAACAGAACCTCTGTTTCCCCAATCTGAGCCAAATTGGCGACATAAATATTCAAAGCCCTGACTACATCGAGAGACCTTGAATCAGCCAATGCTTAAGTAACCACAGGCATCAAATAGGCTGGTTTCTGCGAAACACCTAACCACTTTTGGCAGAACTATTATCCGAGTTCTCAATTTCGCTCTTTCCACCTGGAAGATCAAACAGGGCTCCTGTGAGGCCCAGCCGCTACTTCCGACACCCGCCTTGCGGACGCCAAAACCAAAAACATGACCACTCTCCAAGAGAGAATTTTTAACACAACCTTTCATAAAGGTTCCAATCATTGTGACACAAGAAACTCAACACCGCGTCAAGGACCCACGGTGCTAATGGGGGCACAAATGGAGGTTGGATGTGCAGTACTCCTTCCACGAAGGTCCGAACTTCCGGAAAGGTCGCCAGTTCTTTCTTGAAAGAAAATTTATAAGGCCGAAACCGCACTTGAACGGAGCCTAACTTTAGGCCTGCCTGGAGAAGAACGACCCAGCTGAATCTTCCGCAGTAACCTTCTTGGATTCACAACAAGACACATATTTTCTCTAAACACGGTGGTAAGGCTTTGACGTTACTTCTGTTCTAGCCTGAAGAAAAGTGGAAATGACTTCACTGGGAATACCCTTTCAGGCTAGGATATGGCGTTCAACCGCCACGCCGTCAAACGCAGCTGCGGTAAGTATTGATACACGCCCGGATCTTGCTGTAACAGTTCCTCACGTAGAGGAAGAGGCCAGGGATCTTCTATGAGTAACTCTTGAAGAACTGGATACCAAGCCCTCCATGTTCAGACCGGAACAATGAGGATCGCCTGAACCTTTGTTCATCTTACGTTTATCACCTTCAGAAGAGTGAAAACGGAGGGGACACACAGACCGACTGAAAACACCCAAGGTGTCCCGAGGACGTCCACTGCTATAGCCTGAGTGCCCCCTGACCTGGAACAATATCCCTGAGATTTCTCGTTGAGGCGAGACGCCAACCTGTAAAATTGAGGTACTCCTCAAAGACTTTTCGCTTCAGTGAAATTTCTCTATGACGACAGCATTTCTCCCGGATGGAGATCACATCTGCAGAGGAATCTATTTCTCAGTCGTTCACATCCGGAACGAAGACTGCTAATATAGCGTTTACCAGTCTTTCCACCCAGCGGAAAACTTTTACGGCATCTGCCATTGCCGCTTTGCTCCTTGTTCCGCCATAGCGGCTTACTTACACCACTGCTGCCAAGTCGTCCGACAGCATTAACACGGGCAGATCACTAAGCCTATGTTCACTGAAAATAGCTCTGAATTCAAGAAAACTTATTGCAGACAAGCTTCCCAGCTTGACCTTTTCCTCTGGAAATACTTCCCTTGCTAGGACTGCTCCCCAGTCACGGAGACCTGCATGCATGGACACCAGGATCTCCACCTGGATTCCGAACCTTCGTCCCTCTAGGAGGTGAGAACTGAGCAGACACCACAGGAGCGATATCCTGGCCATTAGGATTATATTCTGGCGCATGTGCAGGTGCGACCCGGACCACATTTCCAACTGGCCCCGTGAAAACCACTCTGGCAGGTGACCTGCTCACCGAAAAGCCTCTTAGGCCGCACCAACTTCTTCATCAACGGAACATATTGATGGATTGTCACTGCAAATCTGATCCAACTCTGGATCCTCAGACCTCTTTCCACAGGAAAACACAGAACCTCCACCGTTCAGTATCTACTCTGATACCCACCTCCGACATCTGCGTCATTGGGAACAACAGCCATTCCCTGTGTTGAAGAACAGTCAGAGAGAAACAACGATTTGCACCACTTGTTATCTGATCTCTCCTCAATCAGGAGAGCGTCTCAGTACAGAATAACAATGGCTCTACTATTGAAAGAAACCCATCATACTGCCATCACTCCGGTGAAATGGCACAGACAATCCCGGATATCAACCCAGGTAAGCTGAATGCATAGAAAAACGCATTTACCCCTTTTCTACCTTTACGTGCTGGAGCTCCCTTCGTAAGTAGAAATCTTTGGGGGGTTTTTTTGTTTGTTTTTTACAGGGACAGCAGGACAATGTCCTGAACCTGACGCAACTCTGGAATGGCGTTGCTTACTACCTCCCCTTCCAGAGGGGAATCTGTAAGATCTATTCAAAAATCAGTGAGGGGAATCATCTGTAAACTCCAGCATGTCCCCCTTTGAATTCCATTATTAACTCACAGGTCCAAGTCCATTCCCGGACTGACTGAAGAGTAGTAGACGAGTTCCCACCAAAGTGGGCTCCAGCCAGATAGACCCAGCGACCTGGGGTGGATGTGGTAGAAACAGAAGACGATATCCGCTTCTGCGAACCTAACAAGGCTGCAGAACTCTTACCTTTTCACCTTCCACGATCTGCACCGAAAGGGAAAAAAGAACGGTATCAAACCGGTTAAAATTACTGCATCCCACAACAGAATGCGTCACCAACCGTTGTGAGGGAATCTAACTCACGAAGTTAGACATACCAGTGGTATCCGCCGAGATTGACTGAACTGAGGCATCCCCACACAGCGGTACACCGTCCCAGGGAAACACTCCAGTATCTCTGAGAGTCAGCCTCAGCATTTCTTGTGCAGTCGCACGGCAGCCTGCCGCCATGTTATAGAGAAGACTCAACATAAGAAACATCCCCTCTCTCTTTAGGGTAATACTATCGGATGCCTTTCCGAAAATAAACACTCCCCCATGTGCATGTAATGCAAATAACTCCAGAGCATAGAAATAAAATATCACTTAGCTTCCTGTGTACGATCCTTTGTGATAGGGCCCCGTGTCGACCAGGAGTTGACTTTCACAGAATTCAATCCGCAGCGGGAAAAGAATAAACATTCGGACTCCTTGTGAGGATCTGCTCGTCACGGCCGACCTAGAGCTTTATCAACAGAGCGACCAGCACATGAGAGAGAATACTTTTACTTCAGCATTCATTATAAATCATAATGTAATACACAAATACACACATATCCTCTATATATATATATATATATATATATATATGTATATATATATATATATATATATATTTCTCTGACGTCCTAGTGGATGCTGGGAACTCAGTAAGGACCATGGGGAATAGACGGGCTCCGCAGGAGACTGGGCACTCTAAAAGAAAGATTAGGTACTATCTGGTGTGCACTGGCTCCTCCCTCTGTGCCCCTCCTCCAGACCTCAGTTGGAATCTGTGCCCGGACAGAGCTGGATGCACCTAGTGGGCTCTCCTGAGCTTGCTAGAAAAGAAAGTATTTGTTAGGTTTTTTATTTTCAGTGAGATCTGCTGGCAACAGACTCACTGCTACGTGGGACTGAGGGGAGAGAAGCAAACCTACCTGCTTGCAGCTAGCTTGTGCTTCTTAGGCTACTGGACACCATTAGCTCCAGAGGGTTCGAACACAGGTCCTGGCCTCGATCGTCCGTTCCCGGAGCCGCGCCGCCGTCCCCCTTGCAGAGCTAGAAGACAGAAGAGAACGACGAAAACGGCGGCTGAAGACTCCTGTCTTCATTAAGGTAGCGCACAGCACTGCAGCTGTGCGCCATTGCTCCCACAGCACACCACACACTCCGGTCACTGTAGGGTGCAGGGCGCTGGGGGGGGGGGGGGCGCCCTGGGCAGCAATTATAATACCTTTTGGCACAAATTATACACATAATACAGTCTGGCACTGTATATGTGTGCAAACCCCCGCCATTAAGTCACACAAAACGCGGGACAGAAGACCGCCACTGAGGGGGCGGGGCCTTCTTCCTCAGCACACCAGCGCCATTTTCCCTTCACAGCTCCGCTGGAAGCAGCTCCCCAGGCTCTCCCCTGCAGTATCTGGATACAAGAAGGGTAAAAAAGAGAGGGGGGCACTTAAATTTAGGCGCAAATAAGATAAGTAAGCAGCTATTGGGAAAAATCACTTATTATAGTGTACATCCCTGTGTTATATAGCGCTGTGGTGTGTGCTGTCATACTCTCTCTCTGTCTCCCCAAAGGACTTTGTGGGGTCCTGTCCTCAGTCAGAGCATTCCCTGTGTGTGTGCGGTGTGTCGGTACGGCTGTGTCGACATGTTTGATGAGGAGGGTTACGTGGAGGTGGAGCAGGGGCAGATTAGTGTGGTGTCGCCCCCGACGGGGCTGACACCTGATTGGATGGATATGTGGAAGGTCTTAACCGACAGTGTCAACTCCTTACATAAAAGGTTCGATGACGCAGCAGCCTTAGGACAGCCGGGGTCTCAGCCCGCGCCTGCCCAGGCGACTCAGAGGCCGTCAGGGGCTCATAAACGCCCTCTGGCTCAGATGGTAGACACAGATGTCGACACGGAGTCTGACTCCAGTGTAGATGAGGATGAGACAAATGTACAGTCTACAAAGGCCATCCGATGATTACTGCAATGAAAGATGTATTGCACATTTCTGACGTTAACCCGGTTACCACCAAGAGGGGTATTATGTTTGGGGAGAAAAAGCAGCCAGTGACTTTTCCCCCATCTGATGAATTAAATGATTTGTGTGAAGAAGCGTGGAAAGAAACTAGTGATTTCTAAGAGGTTACTGATGGCGTACCCTTTCCGCCAACAGATAGGTTACGTTGGGAAACATCCCCTAGGGTGGACAAGGCGCTCACACGCTTATCTAAAAGGGTGGCACTGCCGTCTCAGGATACGGCCGCCCTAAAGGAGCCTGCGGATAGAAAGCAGGAAGCTATCCTGAAGTCTGTGTATACACACTCTGGTACTCTACTGAGACCTGCTATTGCTTCAGCCTGAAGGATGCCCAGAGGGACATTTGCCTGCTGGCATCTAGAATTAATGCAATGTCCGTTTCTGCCAGGAGAGTATTATGGACTCGGCAGTGGACAGGTGATGCTGATTCTAAAAGACACATGGAGGTTTTGCCTTATAAGGGTGAGGAATTGTTTGGGGACGGTCTCTCGGACCTCGTATCCACAGCAACAGCTGGGAAGTCAACTTTTTTACCTCGGGTTCCCTCACAGCCTAAGAAAGCACCGTATTATCATGTACAGTCCTTTCGGCCTCAGAAAGGCAAGCGGGTCAGAGGCGCATCCTTTCTGGCCAGAGGCAGGGGAAGAGGAAAGAAGCTACACCAGGCAGCCAGTTCCCAGGAACAAAAATCCTCCCCTGCTTCCACTAAGTCCACCGTATGACGTTGGGGCTCCACTGGCGGAGCCAGGTGCGGTGGGGGCGCGTCTCCGAAACTTCAGCAACCAGTGGGTTCGCTCACAAGTGGATCTCTGGGCTGTACAAATTGTATCTCAGGGATACAAGCTGGAGTTCGAGGCGACTCCCCCTTCGCCGTTACCTCAAATCAGCCTTGCCAGCTCCTTCCAGGGAAAGGGAGATAGTACTGGCGGCAATTCACAAGCTGTACCTCCAGCAGGTGATAATCAAGGTCCCCCTCCTTCAACAGGGAAGGGGTTACTATTCCACAATGTTTGTGGTACCGAAACCGGACGGTTCGGTGAGACCCATTCTAAATTTAAAATCCTTGAACACTTATATAAAGAAGTTCAAGTTCAAAATGGAATCGCTCAGGGCGGTTATTGCAAGCCTGGAAGAGGGGGATTTTATGGTGTCGCTGGACATCAAGGATGCTTACTTGTATGTCCCCATTTACCCACCTCACCAGGAGTACCTCAGGTTTGTGGTACAGAACTGTCATTACCAATTCCAGACGTTGCCGTTTGGTCTCTCCACGGCTCCGAGAATATTTACCAAGGTAATGGCCGAAATGATGATACTCCTTCGAAGAAAGGGAGTTATAATTATCCCGTACTTGGACGATCTCCTCATAAAGGCGAGGTCCAAAGAGCAGTTGTTGCTCAGCGTAGCACTCTCTCAGGAAGTGTTGCAACAGCACGGCTGGATTATGAACATCCCAAAGTCGCAGCTGATTCCTACGACGCGTCTGCTTTTCCTGGGAATGATTCTGGACACAGAACAGAAGAAGGTGTTTCTCCCGGAGGAGAAGGCTCAGGAATTGTCATCTCTGGTCAGGGACCTCCTGAAACCAAAACAGGTGTCGGTGCATCACTGCACGCGAGTCCTGGGAAAGATGGTGGCTTCTTACGAAGCAATTCCCTTCGGCAGGTTCCATGCAAGGATCTTTCAGTGGGATCTGTTGGACAAATGGTCCGGATCGCATCTTCTGATGCATCGGTTGATCACCTTGTCCCCAAGGGCCAGGGTGTCTCTGCTGTGGTGGCTGCAGAGTGCTCATCTTCTCGAGGGACGCAGGTTCGGCATACAGGACTGGGTCCTGGTGACCACGGAAGCAAGCCTCCGAGGATGGGGGGCAGTCACTCAGGGAAGAAACTTCCAAGGACAGTTTTCAAGTCTGGAGACTTCTCTACACATAAATATCCTGGAACTAAGGGCCATCTACAACGCCCTGATTCAAGCAGAGCCCCTGCTTCAAAACCAATCAGTACTGATTCAGTCAGACAACATCACGGCGGTCGCCCATGTAAACCGCCAGGGCGGCACAAGAAGCATGATGGCAATGGCAGAATCCACAAGGATTCTTCGATGGGCGGAGAATCACGTGCTAGCACTGTCAGCAGTGTTCATTCCGGGAGTGGACAACTGGGAAGCAGACTTCCTCAGCAGGCACGACCTCCACCCGGGAGAGTGGGGACTTCATCAAGAAGTCTTCACACAGATTGTAAATCGTTGGGAACTGCCACAGGTGGACATGATGGCGTCCCGCCTCAACAAAAAGCTAAAAAAAAAAAAATATTGCGCCAGGTCACGGGACCCTCAGGCGATAACTGTGGACGCACTAGTGACACCGTGGGTGTACCTGTCGGTTTATGTGTTCCCTCCTCTTCCTCTCATACCCAAGGTACTGAGGATAGTAAGAAAGAGAGGAGTAAGAACTATACTCATCGTTCCAGATTGGCCAAGAAGAACTTGGTACCCAGAACTACAAGAAATGATCTCAGAGGATCCATGGCCTCTGCCTCTCAGACAGGACCTGTTACAGCAGGGGCCCTGTCTGTTCCAAGACTTACCGCCGCTGCGTTTGACGGCATGGCGGTTGAACGCCGGACCCTAACGGAAAAGGGCATTCCGGATGAAGTGATTCCTACGCTGATAAAAGCTAGGAAGGATGTGACAGCAAAGCATTATCACCGCATATGGCGGAAATATGTTGCTTGGTGTGAGGCCAGGAAGGCCCCAACAGAGGAATTCCAGCTGGGTCGATTTGTGCACTTCCTACAGTCAGGGGTGACTATGGGCCTAAAATTGGGGTCCATAAAGGTCCAGATTTCGTCCCTATCTATTTTCTTTCAAAAAGAACTGGCTTCACTGCCTGAAGTTCAGACGTTTGTTAAGGGAGTGCTGCATATTCAGCCCCCTTTTGTGCCTCCAGTGGCACCTTGGGATCTTAACGTTGTGTTGGATTTCCTGAAATCACACTGGTTTGAGCCACTTAAGACCGTGGAGCTAAAGTATCTCACATGGAAGGTGGTCATGCTGTTGGCCTTAGCTTCAGCTAGGCGTGTTTCAGAATTGGCGGCTTTGTCATGTAAAAGCCCATATCTGATCTTTCATATGGACAGGGCAGAGTTGAGGACTCGTCCCCAATTTCTCCCTAAGGTGGTATCAGCGTTTTATTTGAACCAGCCTATTGTGGTGCCTGCGGCTACTCGGGACTTGGAGGACTCCAGGTTACTTGATGTAGTCAGGGCTTTGAAAATCTATGTAGCCAGGACGGCTGGAGTCATTAAAACTGACTCCGCTGTTTATCCTGCATGCACCCAACAAACTGGGTGCTCCGGCTTCAAAGCAAACTATTGCGCGCTGGATCTGTAACACGATTCAGCAAGCTCATTCTGCGGCAGGGTTACCGCATCCTAAATCAGTAAAAGCCCATTCCACAAGGAAGGTGGGCTCTTCTTGGGCGGCTGCTCGAGGGGTCTCGGCATTACAGCTTTGCCGAGCTGCTACTTGGTCGGGTTCAAACACATTTGCTAAGTTCTACAAGTTTGATACCCTGGCTGAGGAGGACCTTGCCTTTGCTCATTCGGTGCTGCAGAGTCATCCGCACTCTCCCGCCCGTTTGGGAGCTTTGGTATAATCCCCATGGTCCTTACGGAGTTCCCAGCATCCACTAGGACGTCAGAGAAAATAAGAATTTACTCACCGGTAATTCTATTTCTCGTAGTCCGTAGTGGATGCTGGGCGCCCGTCCCAAGTGCGGACTCTCTGCAATACATGTATATAGTTATTGCTTAACTAAAGGGTTATTGTTATGAGACCATCTGTTACTGAGGCTCAGTTGTTGTTCATACTGTTAACTGGGTATGGTTATCACAAGTTGTACAGTGTGATTGGTGTGGCTGGTATGAGTCTTACCCTGGATTCCAAATCCTTTCCTTATTGTGTCAGCTCTTCCGGGCACAGTTTCCTTAACTGAGGTCTGGAGGAGGGGCATAGAGGGAGGAGCCAGTGCACACCAGATAGTACCTAATCTTTATTTTAGAGTGCCCAGTCTCCTGAGGAGCCCGTCTATTCCCCATGGTCCTTACGGAGTTCCCAGCATCCACTACGGACTACGAGAAATAGAATAACCGGTGAGTAAATTCTTATTTTATATATATATATATATATATATATATATATAAATGCGGATTGTCCGGAACCGTAGGGTCCCTAGTGACATTAATGTGTTCTGAATGTGTATGACCAAGTACTGAAAGCCCCAGTTGTGGATCTAACAGGAAACCTTATGGTCGACAGAAAACCTAGTAATCGTCGACAACAGGGAGTAGTAACCAGGCAAAATCACCTTCTGGCGACCCCGAGAGGTCCGAGGGAAGTATACATATACGTACTACCATATCTGTGCTCGAGCTACAGGCCCAAGGAACCGTACCATACATATACATATAAATATATATACAGGTATAAGGCAGTTACAGCATGTTAAGTTACACTCAGTAATAACAGTTGGGGCCGACAGGGTCATCCACATATCACTGTCTCCCCCCTACAGTGTTTACTTTTGCCAAGCAAACAACTACCGACCTGCTGACACTGCATCTACTGAATCAAGTATCAACAGGCGTCGGCGATGCCGACAGTGATCCCCATAACTTGTTTGTGACAGAGCACTCACGCCTGTCGACATATGTCGACTAAAAAGCTAAAGTGGGTATATCTGACAGGGAACACACACAGATATATGCACAACACACAGACTACAAGCCCATTTATCTAAAATAGTGTTATATTGTCGTCTATGTAGCACTAAACAGTGCCCCCCCACGTTTGCACTGTTTCCATTGCTATGGCGGGGACATGGAGAAAAATGGCGCTGAATCGTGTTGAGGGCTAAGCCCTGCCCCTTTTCGGCACGCTTCAGCTCGCTATTAATATAGCTTCTTTTATGCTGGCGGGGGTCCCTATACAGTGTCTACACACTATATACATGCGTTGCCACCCTCAAAAAAGGTATATACTGCTGCCCAGGGCGCCCCCCCCGCGACCTGTACCCTTGTAATGCCGTCGGCGCGGGAGCAATGGCGCGCAGCGCGACCGCTTCTTCCTATGGTACACGGTGCCCGGGCACCGAATATGCGACTTATGCCAGTGTAAAGACCATCCGTACCTTGCTGCCCAGGGCGCTCCCCCCCAGCGCCCTGCACCCAGTGAGTGCCATTGGTGTGTGGGAGCATGGAGCGCAGTGCGACCGCTGCGCTGTACCTCCGATACTGAAGTCTTCTGCCGCCACTGAAGTCTTCTGTTCTTCTAATACTCACCCGGCTTCTTTCTTCTGGCTTCTGTGAGGGGGTTGACGGAGCGGCTCCGGGAACAAGCAGCTAGGCGCATCAAGTGATCGAACCCTCTGGAGCTAATGGTGTCCAGTAGCCTAAGAAGCAGAGCCCTTGAACTAAGAAGAAGTAGGTCTGACTTCTCTCCCCTCAGTCCCACGAAGTAAGGAGCCTGTAGCCAGCAGGTCTCCCTGAAAATAAAAAACTTAACAATAAAGTCTTTTAGAGAAACTCAGTAGAGCTCCCCTAGTGTGTGTCCAGTCGCTCCTGGGCACAGAATCTAACTGAGGTCTGGAGGAGGGGCATAGAGGGAGGAGCCAGTTCACACCCATTCAAAGTCTTATAGTGTGTCCATGTCTCCTGCGGATCCCGTCTATACCCCATGGTCCTTACGGAGTCCCCAGCATCCTCTAAAACGTAGGAGAAATATATATATATATATATATATATATATATATATATACTGCTCAAAAAAATAAAGGGAACACTTAAACAACACAATGTAACTCCAAGTCAATCACACTTCTGTGAAATCAAACTGTCCACTTAGGAAGCAACACTGATTGACAATCAATTTCACATGCTGTTGTGCAAATGGAATAGACAACAGGTGGAAATTAGAGGCAATTAGCAAGACACCCCCAGTAAAGGAGTTGTTCTGCAGGTGGTGACCACAGGCCACTTCTCAGCTCCTATGCTTTCTGGCTGATGTTTTGGTCACTTTTGAAAGCTGGCGGTGCTTTCACTCTAGTGGTAGCATGAGACGGAGTCTACAACCCACACAAGTGGCTCAGGTAGTGCAGCTCATCCAGGATGGCACATCAATACGAGCTGTGGCAAGAAGGTTTGCTGTCAGCGTAGTGTCCAGAGCATGGAGGCGCTACCAGGAGACAGGCCAGTACATCAGGAGACGTGGAGGAGGCCGTAGGAGGGCAACAACCCAGCAGCAGGACCGCTACCTCCACCTTTGTGCAAAGAGGAACAGGAGGAGCACTGCCAGAGACCTGCAAAATGACCTCCAGCAAGCCACAAATGTACATGTGTCTACTGAAACGATCAGAAACGGACTCCATGAGGGTGGTATGAGGGCCCCACGTCCACAGGTGGGGGTTGTGCTTACAGCCCAACAGTTACATTTGGTGGGGGTTGTGCTTACAGCCCAACAGTTGGTGGGGGTTGTGCTTACAGCCCAACCTTACAGTTGGTTCCAAGCTCACACTTGGAACCAACTAGGAGGTTGTCCTTTCTGGGGATGATCCTCGACACGGAAGTACAGAGGGTATTTCTTCCACTGGAAAAAGCATTGGTGATACAAACAATATTCTGGGATGTCCTGAAGCCAGCCTGGGTGTCGGTTCATCAATGCATTCGCCTTCTGGGAAGCCTCCGGGGCTGGGGCGCAGTCACTCAAGGGGAGACCTTCCAATGAAGGTGGTCAATTCTGGAAGTCTGCCTTCCGATCAACATTCTGGAATTAAGAGCCGTATACAACGGCCTTTTTCAGGCGGTCCATCTTCTAAGAAATCGGGCCTTTCAAGTGCAGTCGGACAACGTAACATCAGTGGCTTACATAAACCGACAGGGCGGAACGAAGAGCAGCTCTGCCACGGAGGAGGTAACAAGAATCCTCCTTTGGGCAGAAAAACATGCGTTGGCGCTGTCAGCAATCTTCATTCCGGGAGTAGACAACTGGGAAGCAGACTTCCTCAGCAGACACAATCTCCATCTGGGGGAGTGGGGTCTCCATCCGGAGGTGTTCAGAGACATAACAGACCTTTGGAGATTACCCCAAATAGACATGATGGCCTCCCGTCTCAACAAGAAGCTTCGGCGTTATTGTTCCAGGTCGAGGGACCCACAGGCAGTGGCAGTGTACGCCCTGGTGTCTCCGTGGGTGTTCCAGTCAGTGTACGTGTTTCCACCACTCCCACTCATCCCAAGAATCCTAAATCTCATAAGTAGAACAAGGGTTCAAGCGATTATCATTGCTCCAGACTGGCCGAGAAGGGCTTGTTACGTGGACCTTCTGGATCTACTACAAGAAGAGCCGAGGCCCCTTCCTCTTCGAGAGGACCTGCTGCAGCAGGGGCCGTTCGCCTATCAGGAATTACCACGGCTACGTTTGACCGCATGGCGTTTGAACGCCTTACACTAGCTCGGAAGGGCATTCCGAACAAAGTTATTCCTACCCTGATACAGGCTATGAAAGGAGTAACGTTTAAACATTACCATCGTATTTGGAAAAAATGTGTCTTGGTGTGAGTCCAAGAGGTTTCCTACGGTGGAGTTTCAACTGGGACGGTTTCTCCTCTTCCTGCAGGCAGGGGTGGATATGGGCCTGAGGTTGGGATCTGTGAAGGTCAAGATTTTGACCCTATCCATTTTCTTCTAGAAACAATTGGCTGCCCTCCCCGGAGGTTCAGACCTTTTTGAAGGGAGTTCTGCACATCCAGCCTCTCTTTGTACCGCCTACGGTGCCATGGGATCTTAACGTGGTGTTGCAGTTTCTCCAGTTTGACTGATTTGAGCCTCTGCAAGAGGTAGAGGTCAAGTTTCTAACGTGGAAAGCTGTCACTTTGTTGGCCTTAGCTTCTGCTAGACGTGTATCGGAGTTGGGGGCTTCCATGAAGATAGAGCTGAGCTCCGGACACGTCAGCAGTTTCTTCCGAAGGTTGTGTCGGCATTTCATATCAACCAACCTATTGTGGTGCCAGTTGCTATTGACTTCTCAATTTCATCTAAGTCCTTAGATGTGGTAAGGGCTCTGAAGATCTATGTGAAGAGGACTGCTCGTCACAGAAAATCGGACTCTTTTTGTCCTATATTATCCCAAGAAAATTGGGTGTCCTGCTTCTAAGCAGACTATCTCTCGCTGGATCAGGTTCACTATCCAGCATGCGTATTCTATGGCGGGATTGCCGTGTCCTAAGTCTGTTAAGGCCCACTCTACTTGTAAGGTGGGGTCTTCCTGGGCGGCTGCCCGGGGTGTCTCGGCATTACAACTTTGCCGAGCAGCAACTTCGTCTGGGTCGAACACGTTTTTCGAAGTTCTACAAGTTCGATACATTGGCCTCTGTTTTGCAGTAGCCTCCACGCTCTCCCTCCCGTTCTGGGAGCTTTTTTACATCCCCATGGTACCAATGTGGACCCCAGCATCCTCTAGGACGCAAGAGAAAATAGGATTTTAATTACCTACCGGTAAATCCTTTTCTCGTAGTCTGTAGAGGATGCTTGGCGCCCCCCCAGCGCTTTGTTTTCCTGCAGTTGTTATCTGGTTCAGTACAACTTTGTTGTTAGTTGTGTACTGCATTATTACTAGGTAAGTAATGTTTCAGCTGTTGCTGAAGTTTTTCAAGCTTGTTAGCTTGATGTGCCTTGTATGTGTGAGCTGGTATGAATCTCGCCACTATCTGTGTATAATCCTTATCTCGAAGATGTCCGTCTCCTCAGGCACAGTTTCTAGACTGAGTCTGGTAGGAGGGGCATAGAGGGAGGAGCCAACCTACACTCTCAAACTCTTAAAGTGCCAAAGGCTCCTGGTGGACCCGTCTATACCCCATGGTACTAATGTGTGGACCCCAGCATCCTCTACCGACTATGAGAAAAGGATTTACCGGTAGGTAATTAAAATCCTATTTTTGTTGTATACTAGTGTCATTATTCCAAATACACACTGTGTTGCCACATACACAAACAACCAGTGTAGACAATGGGTACTCCCTTTAAAGCATAACCACAAATGTAAAAACTGATAGTGATTACTTACCCTGTATCTTTCTTTTATATGCAACAAAAAAACAACCCATTGCTTAACATAATATTTAAAAAAAAATAATAACAAAAAACAAAAACAAAATCTCATACTGTACAGTATATTGCACACACCCTATTTAAGGGTGAAAACAGCCTGTATATACTCTTTATTTTACTGGGACTCTCTGGAGGACCTTCTTTATCCAAATATATAGACCAGAAGATTAATCCAGGTGTAAGAATGCAAAGTTATTTGTATAATCAGGTTAAAATCAGTTGCAAAAATTAACCAATCTGCCACCTAACATCCCCCTCCCCCCCACCGTAAAATCCGCCACCTCGGTAAGCTAGTTGCAGTCCGTGACTTTACTCAATACCCTGTGACTGGCAGTGACTTCCTATTGCTACTGCCACTCACCCGCAGGACAGTCCGTCACACTGGGAGGTGTTTACTCCTTTAGGGGATGCCATTATGGACTGCGATTAGCAGAGAGCATGCTTCCTGCAGGAAGCCATTTCCTGCCTTTCGGGCATCCCTAACCGTCGTTTTGCACATGCGCATTCCCACCACTGCTTATGCGCCTGTGCTGGTTGCCGGCACCTGTCGGATACATGGCGCAGGTGCCAGGACCAGACTGGTGGCTGGCTGGTGCTTTCCTCTCCTACAGCAGACAGCACGGGCAATGCAGCCCACCTCCAAAGAGGTAGGAGCCGCCACTGGTTAAAATCCAACAGAGAGGGAAACCAACATTACCAGATCTAGGTCTTATGCATGTATCCGCATAGCAGCCCTTGGGGTACCAGATATTCCCAAGTGGAAATGCCAGCTGTCCTTTAAAAGATGTCTCCCTACTCTATCAACCAACGCTTTTCATTGTAAAGTCTTTGTCAGTGTGTAGGTCTGTGGGTTCTTGATCTCCTTTTATATACCTCTAGTCCTTAACGTCATCATATTATGGGTGGTGCTATCATTATAAACACGTTGCTATGCATTTAGAAATATTGTACATATAAAGGTCTTAATACTCTTACTCCAATCTTGTATATCAACTTCAATTCTTGTCCAAACTCCTAAAAAAAAAACTTTAAATATTAACCTGCGTTCTAGCTCTGAAATGCATGGTATATCCACCGGAAGTGATGTCATATGGTCAGAATATACAACTCATACTTTGCATAGCCTGATGTTCATTAACGTTGTACCCACACCAAGACAAATCAGATCCATTTGTAAATGGACCGATTGGGCAGAGCTATAGGAAAACACCCAGGCCACTGCTTCCAGTATTCAGGCGAACAGCTTATGCGCACAGCATTCAAAGATGGCTGTGCTGTCCACCATTTCGGCTGGCGGCGCATGCACACCATACTGTATTTAACGATGACCGTGCATTCCACCATCTCGCTGCCATGCGTTAGTTATTACTAGCCTATAAAATAATTTTTAAAGTGCTGGTACATACAGTAAATAATGTTTACAGTAATTATAATTTGGATACCAAAAAGCAAGTTTCAAATAATTACATTTATGAAAGAAATGAATAAAATAATCATTTATATGTAAAACCCTACTTGTCAAAAAGCTTTTCGGCTTATATTCACTGGAGTTGAAGGCATTTTCCACAGTCAACAAAATCTATGGCAAATCCATAAAAAAAAAAAGTCAAATAAATAAAAACAAACCGCTATGTCGGACTATAAAAAAACAAGGATGATATATCTACCACTATTTTAACCACTGAACTGGCTATTTTTCACTTGAAAACCATTCAGAACTTTTTTTATTTTTGTATTTAATATAGTTTAAAAAGTATTCTTTTAAATATTATGCGCATCTGCAGAACAGATCTCCTTGTCAAACAGTGGTGGACACAGTTGGGCAGCATGTGATCTGACCAAGTGGTTAAAGGAACCATTTATCTCAACCTCTGAATTTAAAGCCTTAGGATTAAGGGTACCTAAATTGAAAATGGTGCGCATCTCCGTTCTCTCTAATACTGTACTTCTTCTGTAATACGTATTTTCTCTGACGTCCTAGTGGATGCTGGGTACTCCGTAAGGACCATGGGGTATAGACGGGCTCCGCAGGAGACTGGGCACTCTTAAAAGAAAGATTAGGTACTCTATCTGGTGTGCACTGGCTCCTCCCTCTATGCCCCTCCTCCAGACCTCAGTTAGTATCTGTGCCCGGCCAGAGCTGGATGCACCCTAGGGGCTCTCCTGAGCTTCCTAGAAAAGAAAGTATTTGTTAGGTTTTTTATTTTCAGTGAGATCTGCTGGCAACAGACTCACTGCTACGTGGGACTGAGGGTAGAGAAGCGAACCTACCTGCTTGCAGCTAGCTTGGGCTCCTAAGGCTACTGGACACCATTAGCTCCAGAGGGATCGAACACAGGCCCAGTCCTTGGTCGTCCGGTCCCGGAGCCGCGCCGCCGCCCCCCTTGCAGAGCCAGAAGAACGAAGGGAAAGTTGAAAATCGGCGGCTGAAGACTCCGGTCTTCATTAAGGTAGCGCACAGCACTGCAGCTGTGCGCCATTGCTCCCTTAGCACACCACACACTCCGGTCACTGATGGGGTGCAGGGCGCTGGGGGGGGCGCCCTGGGCAGCAATAAGATTACCTTACTTGGCGAAAAGCACATAATACAGTCTGATAAACTGTATATGTGCATTAACCCCCGCCATTAAAGTACAGAAAAGGACAGAAGCCCGCCGCTGAGGGGGCCGGGCCTTCTTCCTCAGCACACCGGCGCCATTTTCTCTTCACAGCTCAGCTGGAAGGAAGCTCCCCAGGCTCTCCCCTGCAGTATCCTGGTACACAAAGGGTAAAAAAGAGAGGGGGGGCACATAAATTTAGGCGCAAAACTGTGTATATAAGCTGCTATTGGGGAAAATCACTCAGTATAGTGTACATCCCTGTATTATATAGCGCTGTGGTGTGTGCTGGCATACTCTCTCTCTGTCTCTCCAAAGGGCCTGGTGGGGAAACTGTCTTCAAATAGAGCATCCCCTGTGTGTGTGGTGTGTCGGTACGTGTGTGTCGACATGTCTGAGGTAAAAGGCTCCTCTAAGGAGGTGATAGAGCGGATATGTGTGTGGGAGGGTGTCTCCGTCGACAACGCCGACACCAGTTTGGATATGTGTAAGTGCTGAGGTAAAATTATTGCACAAAAGGTTAGGGAACAGAAAGGAAATCTACCCTGGTCTGTCCCTATGTCACAGAGTCCTTCAGAGTCTCTCTATGTTCACTATCCAAAATAACAAAGTATCGACACGGAGTTTAACTCCACTGTCGACTACGATAATGCAAAGTTACAGCCAAGAGGGCTAAAAGATATTCAATATATGATTATTGGAATAAAAGATGATTTGCATATCACTGATGACTCATCTGTCCCTGACACGAGAGTACACATGTTAAGGGGAAGAATGCTGAGGTAAATTTCCCTCCTCTCATGAGGAAAAAGAGCGGGAATCTCCAGACAAGAGACGGCAGCTTCCCACAAGAGAATTCTCAGGCTGTATCCTTTCCCCACTAGGGCCAGGATGTGTTGAGAATCTTCCCCTTGGGTGTCCTGTTTGCACTAGCTATTCTCAGGGATCCTGCAGATAGTGTGCACATTCTAGTATACTACCCAGACCGGCGATTGTGTCGGCATGGGTTTATAGCGCTGTGGCAGCGTGGACAGGTACCTTATCAGCAGAGATTGAGACCCTAGTATGCATATAAATATTTTAAGATGCTGTCTTAAGTGATAGATATATAATTATAAAGCATGCCCGAAGGGACATGAGTATACTGGGTCCTAGAGACAAAAGCTATGTCGATTTCTGCTTGACGTGTCCTGTAGAATATACATTGGACAGATGATGCCGACTTAAGAGGCATATGGAAGGCTGAGGATTGTGTGGAGAAAGGTTCTCGGGCCTGGTCTCCACAGCTATAGCTGGTAATTCTGATATTTTGCCTTATATTCCTGCACAGCCTAGGAAAGCACGACATTATTAAATGCAGCTTTTCGAATAAAGAAACAAGAAAGTCTGAGGTGCGTCCTTTCTTGTCAGAGCCGGGGGCAGAGGAAAGAAGCTGTACAACACAGCTAGTCCCCAGGAACAGAAGTCCTCCCCGGCCTCTACAAAAATCCACCGCATGTCGCTGGGGCTCCACAGGCGGAGCTAGGCCCGGTGGGGACACGCCTTCGTAAGTTCAGCCACAAGTGGGTTCACTCCCTGTTAGATCCCTGGGCAATAGAAATTGTATCGCAGGGATACAGGCTGGACTGTGAGAAGATGCCCCCTCACCGAGGACCCGGCGGGCTTCCCCCCAAGAGAGGGAGCCAGTGTTAACTGCAATTCGTAAATTGTATCTTCAACAGGTGGTGGTCAAGGGTACCCTACTTCAACAAGAGGGTGTTATTATTCGACCATGTTATAATCCCGAAACCAGACGGTTCGGTTAGACCCATATTTTATTAAAATCCCTGAACATATACCTGAAAAGGTTCAGGTTCAAGATGGAATCGCTAAGAGCGGTCATTGCAAGCCTGAAATGAATCGGGACATAAGGGATGCATACCTTCGTGTCCCCATTTATCCACCTCATCAGGCGTACCTCAGAATTGCGGTACGGGATTGTCATTACCAATTTCACCAAGGTAATGGCGGATATGATGGTGCTCCTGCGGAAGCAAGGTGTCACTATTATCACATACTTGGATGATCTCCTCATAAAAGCGAGATCAAGAGAGCAGTTGCTGGACAGCGTATCACCTTCTCTGGAAGTGAAACGGCAACACGACTGGATTCTATTTATTCCGAAGTCGCAGTTGGTTCCTACAGCTCATCTGCCTCGCCTAGGCATGATCCTAGACACAGACCAGAAGAGAGGGTTTATCTCCCGATAGAGAGAGCTCAGGAGCTCATGACACTGGTCAGGAATCCATTGAAAACCAAAACAGGTGTCAGTGCATCACTGCACTCGAGTCCTGGGAAGGATGATGGCATCATACGAGGCCATCCCCTTCGGCTGGTTCCATGCAAGGACAATGGAACTTACTAGACAAGTGGTCCGGATCACATCTTCAGATGCATCGGTTAATCACCCTATCCCCCAGGGCCAGGGTGTCTCTCCTGTGGTGGCTGCGGAGTGCTCACCTTCTCGAGGGCCGCAGATTCGGCATTCAGGACTGGGTCCTGGTGACCACGGATGCAAGCCTCCGAGGGTGGGGGGCAGTTACACAGGGAAGAAAATTCCAAGGTTTGTGGTCAAGCCAACAGACTTGCCTTCACATCAATATCCTGGAACTAAGGGCCATATACAACGCCCTAAGTCAAGCGGAGTTCCTGCTTCGCGACCAACCGGTTCTGATCCAGTCAGACCGCAAGGGCTCATGTAAACCGCCAGGGCGGCACAAGGAGCAGGGTGGCGAGGGTAGAAACCACCAGAATTCTTCGCTGGGCAGAGAATCAAGTAAGCGCACTGTCAGCAATGTTCATTCCGGGAGTGGACACGACCTCCACCCGGGAAAGTGGTGACTTCATCAGGAAGTCTTCACGCAGTTTTGCAAATTGATGGAAACTGCCTCAGGTGGACTACATGGCGTCCCACCTCAATAAAAAGATAAAAAAGGTTTTACGCTGGGTCAAGGGACTCTCAGGCGATAGCTGTGGTCGCACTAGTAACACCGTGGGTGTTCCAGTCGGTCTATATATTCCCTCCTCTTCCTCTCAGACTCCAGGGCTGAGAATTGTAATAAACGGAGGAGTGTGAACAATATTCTTTGCTCCGGATTGGCCAAGAAGGACTCGGTACCCGGAACTGCAAGAAATGCTCTCAGAGGACCCATGGCCTCTGCCTCTCAGTCAGGACATGTTGCAACAGGGACCCTGTCTGATCCAAGACTTACCGCGGCTGCTTTGGACGGCATGGCGGTTGAACGCCGGATCCTAGCGGAAAAGGGCATTCCGGATGCAGTTATTCCTACGCTGATAAAGGCTAGGAAAGACGTGACAGCAAGACTTTTTCTCTCTATATGGAGAAAATAGGTTGCTTGGTGTGTGGCCGGGAAGGCCCTACAGAGGAATTCCAGGGGGGTCGATTCCTGCACTTCCTACAGTCAGGAGTGACTATGGGCCTAAAATTAGGATCCATAAAGGCCAAGATTTCGGCCCTATCCCTTTTTCTCTCAAAAAGAACTGGCTTCACTGCCTGAAGTTCGGACGTTGTTACAGGGGTGCTGCATATTCAGCCCCTTTTGTGCCTCCAGTGGCACCTTGGGATCTTAACGTGTGTTGGATTCCTAAAATCCCACTGGTTTGAGCCACTTAAGACCGTGGAGCTAAAATATCTCACGTGGAAAGTGGTCATGCTTTTGGCCTTAGCTTGGACTAGGCGTGTGTCAGAATTGGCGGCTTTGTCATGTAAAAGCCCATATCTGATCTTCCATATGGAAAGGGCAGAATGGAGGACTCGTCCCCAATTTCTCCCTAAGGTGGTATCATCGTTTCATTTGAACCAACCTATTGTGGTGCCTGCGGCTACTAGGGACTTGGAGGATTCCAAGTTGCTGGACGTAGTCCGGGCCCTGAAACTTTGTTTCCAGGACGGCTAGAGTCAGAAAAACTGACTCGCTATTTATCCTGCATGCACCCAACAAGCTGGGTGCTCCTGCTTCAAAGCAGACTATTGCTCGCTGGATCTGTAGCACGATTCAGCTTGCACATTCTGCGGCTGGACTGCCGCATCCTAAATTAGTAAAAGCCCATTCCACGAGGAAGGTGGGCTCTTCTTGGGCGGCTGCCCGAGGGGTCTCTGCTTTACAACTTTGCCGAGCTGCTACTTGGTCGGGTTCAAACACTTTTGCAAAATTCTACAAGTTTGATACCCTGGCTGAGGAGGACCTTGAGTTTGCTCATTCGGTGCTGCAGAGTCATCCGCACTCTCCCGCCCGTTTGGGAGCTTTGGTATAATCCCCATGGTCCTTACGGAGTACCCAGCATCCACTAGGACGTCAGAGAAAATAAGAATTTACTCACCGGTAATTCTATTTCTCGTAGTCCGTAGTGGATGCTGGGCGCCCGTCCCAAGTGCGGACTCTCTGCAATACATGTATATAGTTATTGCTTAACTAAAGGGTTATTGTATGAGCCATCTGTTTAGAGAGGCTCAGTTATTGTTCATACTGTTAACTGGGTATAGTTATCACGAGTTGTACGGTGTGGCTGGTATGAGTCTTACCCTGGATTCCAAATCCTTTCCTAGTAATGTCAGCTCTTCCGGGCACAGTTTCCCTAACTGAGGTCTGGAGGAGGGGCATAGAGGGAGGAGCCAGTGCACACCAGATATAGTACCTAATCTTTCTTTTAAGAGTGCCCAGTCTCCTGCGGAGCCCGTCTATTCCCCATGGTCCTTACGGAGTACCCAGCATCCACTACGGACTACGAGAAATAGAATTACCGGTGAGTAAATTCTTATTTTTTCTCCTAATTATCAGGGACTAATTGTATACCACAAAAAGACATTGAATCCATCGGTTTACAATTATGTATTTGTTTAAAATGTGCTGAGACGCTATGTGTTTGAATTGCCTTTTTTATGCATATATATTTTTAATGTAGTTGATGATGTTGTGGACGAAAGTGACGACAATGATGACATTGAGGCAGATGCAGAAGTGGAAGCTGAAAATGAAGATGATAATGTGCAAGTGTTTAAAGTAAGACATCATGGTTCACACTCTGTTTGCAATGTATTCTGCATTAGATTCTGGGGCACTTGATAAATGTTAGCTCAATGCTGATTGGTTGCCATGGGCAACGTCTTCACTGACTTGCTTCTCCACTCTTATCACTGCTTCATACACTCCCCCTCTGCCCCTTGTCTGTGATGTGCTGCTTTGAGGTTGCCTCTTAAATGTAATTGGTGCATTTTGTTACTGCTGTCCGTTGTTTGCCAATTACTGTACTTGGGTACCGTCCCATGTCTGCAGTATACTGTATTTAGATGTTGTCCTTTATCTGTAGTATACTCATTTATTCAGAAGTGTGTAGTATACTTCATTGGATGCTATCCCTTTTCTGCAGTACAGGTCGAGTCTCCCATATCCAAAATGTTTGGGACCAGAAGTAATCTGGATTTCAGATATTTCTGTATTTTGGAATATGTGCATGCCGCAATGAGCTATCTTGGGGATGGAACCCAAGTGTAAGCATGAAATGCGTTTATGTATCATATACAAATTATACACATAGCCTGAAGTTAAGTTTATGCAATATGTTTTAATAACTTTATGCATGAAACAACTATCAGAAAGCAAAGGTGTCACTATTTCAGTTGTGCTCAAAAGAAAGTTGGATTTCAGATGTGGGAGACTCACCCTGTACTCTGTTTTTAGATACGGAGTCATGTTTGGAATATACTGCATGTTAAATATTGTACAGTATCTTGTATGTTGCGTACTCTGATATTTTGTCCTTTGTTTGCATTGTACTATATTACGTATTACATGCTTTCACATATATTTGATTTAGATGTTGTCTTTTTTCTAAATGTGATTGTTGGGATCTTTATAGTTTTGTTTTGTTTTGTTCTTTTTACATCATTTGAACGTTGTTTTTTTTTTTTCTGAGAATGATGACATCGAAACTGATATTAGTAAGCTGAAACCTGCACAAGAGCTGGGAAGATCAATAGAAGATCTGAAAATGTATGAACGCTTTTTCCCAGAGCTTTCTGATGATTTCCAGGTAAATCAAATTGTATGCGCATGTTAACTCCTTATTATGCATAAGGCTTCTTTTGCATCAAAATGTGAATGACTATTTACCTGTATTAAATTAGAGTAATGTACCACATGAAACATCTACAGTATATGCCTTTAAAACCTAGAAAGTGCTTATTTTAACGTCTCTAAAATGTATTAAAAGGCTGGCCATGGAGAAATCAGAGATTTTTCCAGTGACGCCTTCAGATTGTGTAAAAGCATTATGGGGCACTTACTAAGTGGCGAAAATCTAAACATTTCATTGCTTGTCCCTTAACACATACAGTAGCGCCATCTGAGGATGATGTTACTTGCCAGTCTCGTTAATGGCTTTGTACATTCTCGCACACGCACAGCTCAATGAGATCTCGTGGTTATGTGAAATCTTGCACATTGGAGTTCTAACTGGAGCCATGAGGTAGCACATTAGAATTCAGTGTAATCAATAGACACACCCTTTTGAAAGAGGTAATTCCCTACTTTCAGATTAGGTTACCCCCATTTTTGTAGGTGGTGATGTTAGGGAGATAGAGGGAATTAAAGTCCCTGCCCACACCATTTTACCTTTTTTTTTTTTTTTTTTTTTATGTGATGCAGCTTTACTTCTCGAATAAACACAGCAGCTTTTGGGGGTCCTCACCGATCATTAGGTCCAGTTGGGCGCATTTTAGTCAGTTTTTATTTCTGTATTGCCCATTACTGCAGAGGTGTGGCTCATCCTCCGCAGTCTTACTGAGGACAAGCACCACTTGTCTTTAGCCACAAATAGTTTTAAGAGGGAAGTAAAAAAAAGCAGCATACAAAATTAAACCCAGAAGATAATAAAACATAATACAAAAGGGTTGTAGTAGCCTATTGTTCTTCTCAATTATTCCTCAGTTACTTGTTCAGTGTTGATTGTTAATGCATTTTTGTGTGAATGTTGATCAAACTTCAAACATTAGTCCTTTATTTTTCTTTTATTTCTTTTTTTTTAGGCATACATCTGTGTTTTGTTATTTTAAGCAAAGCACTATACTGCCAATTATAATAACTTTAACAGATAATGACTTTTTCCCCGTGTTCGCACTTTGATTTTATTCTTCCATTTCACATGGATTACACATAAATTAAAGTCGGTGATAAGAGTTTCATTATTTTACAATACAAAAACAATGTGTTTCCACTTTCATCTTTATCAAAGGACTTTGACCTGGTCTCGAATGAACAAATGACAGGAGCAAACCAAGGTGGGCCCATCATTGTCCCAACTGCAGGAGAAGAGCCGTCATATACACCAAGGCATATTATTAAAGAACTTTCAAGGAAAAGCAGTAGTATTTCTTTAGAAGATGAATGCAACAAAAGACCAACATTTTTGAATGTGCCAAAGAAAGACATTAAGAGAGACTACAATAGCTCCTTTCCACAGACTCAGGGTGATACCGAAAGGTCCTCATGCTTTTACTTGAACAATGATGTTGTCAGAGATCTTGACAGACTATCTCTACAGAAGTCTTCAGTCAACAACCATTGCAAAAACGGATGCGTGTCCACTAAAGATAAGTCCAGTGTTTTATCTCATTCCTGCAGTATGACTGCAAAGAATTTGTCATGTGGTAACAAGCTGTTTGAAAAGCATTCTGTGAATCTAGGACCTTTATGCTGTTCTGGAGTCTTGCCCGATGAGGATGAAGATGCAAGTCCTTTAGGTGGACACTCATTGTATGACATACTAGATACAGAACACTTATCACCTCTCCATGATCCAGAGCTGTACATTGAAATTGTGAAAAATACCAAATCTGTTCCAGAGTATTCAGAAGTGGCATATCCAGACTACTTTGGCCATGTCCCGCCATGTTTCAAGGAGCCTATATTAGAAAGACCCTATGGTGTACAAAGGTGAGTTAATGATACAGTATATTCGCAAAGTTCTCTTTAAGTCATTTATTTTTGACAGTAAAACTACCTAGTAAATCAGGTGTGTTGACTAATTGTAGACGCTTTTAACAAGATGCAAATAATAGAACTCCTTCAAGTAAACAATTTTTCACTCTATACATTAAGATGTAAAGGTGACATTTCGGAGTTGCACCAACTATCTTGTTTTTATTTTTTTTATTTGTGTTTTAATAAAAACTTCTTCAGATTGTCTGTACAGACTTTTTTGAGCATTGAGAAACAGTGGACCATGCGCTATAAACCCTTCTTTAGACTTAGCAATTTAAAATATTGAATATTATGTGCTCCTGCCTCTCTTATAGCTCCATTCTGCAGGGAACATTTATTTTTGTCATTAAGCTATAACCAGTGAGAAATAAATCATCACCTGAAAAATATATTTTACTTTGGTAAACTATTAACAGAAGCAGTAAAGCGCAATTGAGTGGGCGCACGGTTTCTCCCAGTGGATTCAATAAAGGATTTAATATAAGTATACATGTTCTGTTTCATCCACTTGGCCACTTGGGGAACGCTGAACATTGGAACTGTCTCCAGACTGCCCCTTCAGGTGTGTAAGCTCACAATTTTACAGAAAATCTGAATGTACCATGACCACCTTCTTCAGTCCCTGTCCTCAAAAGTGTACTCTTTGTCTTGTAATGTTTATTAAAATGTGCAGCAGTATCACTACCATCATGATCAGATAATTTTCCCGAAAATGTCCAAGTTGACAGACCACTCTCCAGAATGCAGGAGGTTCTTACTGAGGCAAAAACATGTATGTTCCCTTCCCGATATGTACATGGCCGATGTCACCAGAACATATTGTTCTGCCCAGTATGTAATTCTGATGGTTTTCTTCATTCAAAGTGAGCTTTTTGTAGATCTCTAATGGTTTATGTTCGTCACCATTGTGGTGTTGTCTGACTGCATCTTAATGGGGTTTCTCTTACGTCCTAGATGATGCTGGGGTCCATTTTAGTACCATGGGGTATAGACAGTTCCGCAGGAGCCTTCGGCTCTTTAAGACTTTTCAACAGTGTAAACTGGCTCCTCCCTTTATGCCCCTCCTCCAGACCTCAGTTTAGAAAATGTTCCCAGGAGACTGGATGCACACTAGTGGAGCTCTACAGAGCTTTGCTGGAAAAAGACTTTCTTAGGTTTTTTATTTTACAGGGAAGATGCTGTCAACAGCTTCCCTGCTTCGTGGGACTTGGGGGGGAGTAGGAACAAACTTCTCAATTAGTTAATGGTTCTGCTTCCGCTGACAGGACACCATTAGCTCCTGAAGGGTACTGAACACAGCCCAAGCCTGGCCAGCGTTCACTCCCACAGCACTGTCGCCACCCCCTAACAGAGCCAGAAGTCAGAAGGCTGGTGAGTATATTACCGGAGTCCTGCAGAGAGGGGATCCTCCGGTCATCGTTGGCGGCATACAGGTACATGTGCAGCGCACGCCATGTCTCTCAGCACAAGGGTGCAGAGCGCGGGGGTGGCGCGCTCTGAGGGCATGTTTTAAAACCTTACTCTCACTGGCAAAAAAGGTACATACATGTACAGTCGCTAATGTGCCATCCCCAGTCAGTATAAATATTACATTGCTGAGGCTGAATAGTGGCGCTTCTCCTCAGACTTGCCAGAACACTCACTGGGTGCCATTTTCTCCTGCAGAAACTCCAGTGTGAAGCTCCTGAACGCTGTTTCTCCTCATGACAACGCTGATACAAGTACAGGTTGTTATTGAAGGGGCAGAGAGTGTTCATTATAATTAGGTCTGTGGGCCTATTATTGGTATATGCGCTGTAAGTGTATTTCCACAATTCACAATAAGGCACAGTGTGTGGACTGGCAGATCTCTCTGTGTCTCTCTGACAGACTTTAGTGTGGGTCTGTCCCCAATAGCTCCCCTGTGTGATGTGTGTGTGTGTGTGTGTGTGTGTGTGTGTGTGTGTGTGTACAGTTGTGTAACATGTCAGACGTTGGGGAGGGTTCTTCCCAGGAAGAACCCATTTCAGATACACAAGAGGGTAATGTGGTGGCCCTTCCCTCTCAGAAGGAGCCGGAGTGGGTGAGAATGTTGCAAAAGAATATGTCAATGCTTGCAAAGAAATTCTCTGAGTCTGAACAACAGACTAAATATTGGAGGCAGTCTGTGGAGGATGTACTGTTTACTGACCTCTCCATATCATCCACTCGGGTACCATCCAGTTCCCAGAAAAGGTCTCTGGCCAAGATAATGCACCTCAGTTTCTCGGCTGTCTAAGAAAATAGTTTTGCCTGCCCCTGGTTCAGCCTCTTTAAAAGATCCAGCTGACCGTAAATTAGAAACAACCCTAAAATCCATATATACGGCTAACGGAACGGTGCTCAGACCCACCATTGCTTGTGCGTTGGTAGGTATCGCTGTGGAAAAATGGTCTGACAACTTGCTTGTTAACATATACACAGTTGACAGAGATGAAATAGTCCTAACTCTCGGCCATATCACAGATGCTGCAGGTTACTTAGTTGAAGCTATGAAGGATATTGGGTTGCTGAGTTCAAAATCCTCCGCTATGGCGATTTCAGTCCGCAGGGCGCTGTGGATCCGCCAATGGAATGCTGATGCGGAATCAAAAAAGAATATTGAGGCGCTTCATTACAATGGAGAAGCCCTCTTTGGAGACAAACTGGATGTCATGATTTCAACAACTACATCAGGCAAGTCAGCATTTCTGCCTTCCGCAGCTGCTCCACCTAGGAAAGGATTTCATTCTCATATGATGCAATCGTTTCGTCCCAACAAGTCCAAAAAGGAAAAGGGTACCCCCTTCTTCGCAGGAAGAGGTCGAGGAAGAGGTAAAAAATCTACAACACCATCAGGCTCGCAGGATCAGAAGTCAGCAGCTACTTCTGCTAAAACCTCAGCATGACGCTGGGGCTCCCCTGCGGGAGTACGATCGGGTGGGGGCACGTCTACTGTCTTTCAGCCAGGTCTGGGTTCACTCAGATCTGGATCCTTGGGTATTGCAGATAGTGTCCCAAAGGTACAAATTGGAATTTCAGGACCTTCCCCCATGCCGATTTTTCAAATCAGCCTTACCAGCTCCTGTTCAGGACAGAGCAAAAGTGCTGAACGCAATACAGAAATTATGTCAAGACAACGTAATTTCCTTAGTTCCTGTGTCACAACAGGAAAAAGGGTTTTATTCAAGCCTGTTTGTAGTGCCGAAACCAGATGGCTCCGTCAGACCGATTTTAAACCTAAAGACTCTGAACCTTTATTTGAAAAGGTTCAAATTCAAGATGGAATCCCTGAGAGCGGTGATCTCCAGCTTGGAGGAAAAGGGATTTCTGGTATCGATGGACATCAAAGATGTCATGTTACATGTTCCCATCTACCCGCCGCATCAATCATACCTGAGGTTTGCGGTGCAGGACTGCCACTACCAGTTCCAAACATTGCCTTTCGGGCTCTCCACGGCTCCGAGAATATTCACCAAGGTAATGGCGGAGATGATTGTTCTTCTTTGCAAGAAAGGAGACAAAGTCATCCCATACTTGGACGATTTCCTCAAAAAAGAGAGATCCAGGGAGAAACTCGTGCAGAACATTGCACTTTCCCTGACAGTGCTTCAACAGCACGGTTGGATCATAAACCTTCCAAAATCACAATTGGAACCCACAAGGAGGTTATCATTTCTGGGAATGATATTGGACACGGAAGCACAGAGAGTATTCCTACCGGTGGAAATGCTCTGGAGATCCAGAGGATGGTCAAACAAGTTTTAAAACCAGCACGCGTATCGATTCATCAGTGCATCCGCCTGCTGGGAAAGATGGTAGCGGCCTACGAGGCTCTACAATTTGGCCGATTCCACGACAGGGTGTTCCAATGGGATCACTCTTGTGGTGGCTTCAAAGTTCTCACCTCCTGGAGGGACGTAGGTTCGGGATTCAGACTTGGATCCTGGTGACCACCGATGCAAGCCTCCGAGGTTGGGGAGCAGTCACGCAAGGGGAAAGCTTCCAAGGACAATGGTCAAGTCAAGAAGTACTCCTTCACATAAACATTCTGGAATTGAGAGCTGTGTACAACAGCCTTCATCAAGCGGCACACCTTCTTCAAGGTCGTCCCATACAGATCCAGTCAGACAATGTAACGGCAGTAGCTTACATAAACCGCCAGGGCGGAACAAAAAGCAGAGCGGCAATGGCAGAGGTGACAAAGATACTCCTCTGGGCAGAAAGACATGCAAAAGCTCTGTCGCCAATTTTCATTCCGGGAGTGGACAACTGGGAAGCAGACTCCCTCAGCAGACACGATCTCCTTCCAGGAGAATGGGGCCTCCACCCAGAAGTCTTTGTAGAGGTAGCAGATCGTTGGGGCGTTCCTCAAGTAGATATGATGGCATCAACTCTCAACAAGAAGCTTCAGAAATATTGTTCCAGGTCAAGAGACCCACAAGCAATAGCTGTGGATGCACTGGTGACCCAGTGGGTGTTTTCAGTCTGTGTATCTGTTCCCTCCACTTCCACTAATACCAAAAGTTCTCAAGATCACCAGAAGAACAAGGGTTCGAGCAATTCTCATTGCTCCAGACTGGCCAAGGAGGGCTTGGTATCCAGATCTTCAGGAGTTATTACTGGCAGATCCTCAACCTCTTCCTCTTCGCGAGGACCTGCTTCAGCAGGGGCCGTTTGTTTATCAAGACTTACCGCGGCTGCGTTTGACGGCATTGCTGTTGAGCGCCAGATCCTAGCCCTTAAGGGTATTCCCAATGAAGTCATTCCCACACTTATTCTGGCCAGGAAAGGGGTAACGTCCAAACATTACCGTCGTATTTGGAGAAAATATGTATCTTGGTGTGAATACAAGAAGTCTCCTGCGGTGGAGTTTAAATTAGGACGTTTTCTCCTATTTCTACAGGCGGGTGTGGATGCTGGCTTGAAATTAGGGTCTATCAAGGTCCAAATTTCGACCTTGTCCATTTTCTTTCAGAAACAGTTGGCTTCCCTTCCTGAGGTCCAGACGTTCGTGAAGGAGGTTCTGTGCATCCAACCTCCCTTTGTGCCTCCTACGTCGCCATGGGATCTTAATGTGGTGTTGCAGTTCCTTAAATCGGACTGGTTTGAGGCTCTACAAGAGGTAGAGTTGAAGTTTCTCACTTGGAAAGTGGTCATGCTGTTGGCCTTGGCCTCAGGCAGACGAGTGTCTGAATTAGTGCGGACGCGTCAGCACTTTCTTCCAAAGGTTGTGTCTTATTTACATATCAACCAACCTGTGGTGGTGCCAGTGGCTTCTGACACCTCAGCCGTTTCAAAAGTCCTTGGATGTCATCAAAGCAGCTCGGATAAGGAAAACAGAATCTTTGTTTGTCCTCTATGACCCCAACAAGTTTGGGGGTCCTGCTTCTAGGCAGACTATTGCGCGCTGGATCGGAGGTACCATTCAGCACACTTATTCCACGGCAGGATTGCCGTTACCGAGTTCGTAAAGGCCCACTCTACAAGGAAAGTGGGTTCTTCCTGGGCGGCTGCCCGGGGTGTCTCAGCGTTGCAAATTTGCCGAGCAGCTACTTGGTCAGGGGCAAACACGTTTGCTAAGTTTTACAGGTTTGACACCTTGGCTGCTGACGACCTTCAGTCTGGTCAGTCAGTTCTGCAGGAACATTAGCACTTTCCCGCCTGTACTGGGAGCTTTGGTACATCCCCATGGTACTAAAATGGACCCCAGCATCCTCTAGGACGTAAGAGAAAATAGGAGTTTAATTACCTACCGGTAAATCCTTTTCTCGTAGTCCGTAGAGGATGCTGGGCGCCCGCCCAGTGTTCATTTTACCTGCAGAATTACATTTTATCTTTTTACACAGGTTCTCATGTGTTAAGATGTTCACAGCTGTTGCTGTTGCGTTATGCATGCACGTTAGCATGGGTTATGTTGAAAGCCATGTTAGGCGGCATGTTTTGTATGGTGTGAGCTGGGGTAAATCTCGCAACTAGTTTAATGTAAATTCTTCTCTCGAAGTTGTCCGTCTCCTCGGGCACAGTTCCTATACTGAGGTCTGGAGGAGGGGCATAGAGGGAGGAGTCAGTTCACACTGTTGAAAAGTCTTAAAGTGCCGAAGGCTCCTGCGGAACCCTCTATGCCCCATGGTACTAAGATGGACCCCAGCATCCTCTACGGACTACGAGAGAAGGATTTACCGGTAGGTAATTAAAATCCTATTTTCTCCCGCACAATAGCTGTACAGAATGCTCTACTTCTGGAAAAATTTCTAACTCTGACATTAAACAGAAATTTTCTGCAGCGGGGTACACTGGGTTCCACAGGGAGTAACATCGGGGGTGTAGAGTAGGATCTTGATCCGAGGCACCAACAGGCTAAAAGCTTTGACTGTTCCCAGGATGCATAACGACACCTCCTCTATAACCCTGCCTCCGTGCACAGGAGCTCAGTTTTGTAGCTGGTGCCATGCATTGCAGGCATGCAACAGGCAGCCCTCAGAAGAGCTTTTCTAAGTGAACTTTGAAGACTTCAAGGGCTGCAGCAGAGACACTGAGTGTTAGATGTCACTCTGACATGTCCTGCTGCAGCTCCATCACCTCCCCCAGCGGCGCTGTATACTCCCATGTCCTAGTTGCCGGGTACTTACAGCGGAGGCTCCGGTTTTCTTCAGTCAGGCACACACCCAACCGCAGCTCTCCTAGATCACATGGCCGCACTTAGGGAGGAGGTAAGAGGGTTCCCCAGGCGGGGACACTGTGGCAGTGCAGGGACCCCACTAGACCACCAGGGCAGGGGCAGAGGTCGGTTTTACTAAAAACTGTTTATATATGGCCCACAGTACCCGGTGGTGAAGTCCAGCAAGGGGATAAGGCTCTGACCTGTAGCCCCTCCCCCAGCCCCTAGGCGCCATTTAGAGTAAACGTTCCCGCCCTGGAGCTGCATCTCTCTCTCTCCCTCACTCCCTGTCAGCGTTTGAGCGCCATTTTCACATTCTGAGCTGATCCTTGGACTGTTTGGGCAAAACCTCCTCTGTAAAGCCGCCTGCATGTCAGCGCTGTGCATTTTACAGGACACTTAAGTATTCTACATTTCTGTTGACAGTTTTAATAATAATAATAATTTTATTTATATAGTGCTCTTTCTCCAATAGGACTCAAGGCGCTTAACAGATACATAGCATAATATAGTAAAGGAAATAATAAGATTTTACTCACCGGTAAATCTATTTCTCGTAGTCCGTAGTGGATGCTGGGGACTCCGTAAGGACCATGGGGAATAGACGGGCTCCGCAGGAGACTGGGCACTCTAAGAAAGAATTAGTACTACTGGTGTGCACTGGCTCCTCCCTCTATGCCCCTCCTCCAGACCTCAGTTAAGGAAACTGTGCCCGGAAGAGCTGACATTACAAGGAAAGGAGTTTGGAATCCAGGGTAAGACTCATACCAGCCACACCAATCACACTGTACAACTTGTGATAACCATACCCAGTTAACAGTATGAACAACAACTGAGCCTCAGTAACAGATGGTCTCATAACAATAACCCTTTAGTTAAGCAATAACTATATACATGTATTGCAGAGAGTCCGCACTTGGGACGGGCGCCCAGCATCCACTACGGACTACGAGAAATAGAATTACCGGTGAGTAAATTCTTATTTTCTCTGACGTCCTAGTGGATGCTGGGAACTCCGTAAGGACCATGGGGATTATACCAAAGCTCCCAAACGGGCGGGAGAGTGCGGATGACTCTGCAGCACCGAATGAGCAAAGGCAAGGTCCTCCTCAGCCAGGGTATCAAACTTGTAGAACTTAGCAAATGTGTTTGAACCCGACCAAGTAGCAGCTCGGCAAAGCTGTAATGCCGAGACCCCTCGAGCAGCCGCCCAAGAAGAGCCCACCTTCCTTGTGGAATGGGCTTTTACTGATTTAGGATGCGGTAACCCTGCCGCAGAATGAGCTTGCTGAATCGTGTTACAGATCCAGCGCGCAATAGTTTGCTTTGAAGCCGGAGCACCCAGTTTGTTGGGTGCATGCAGGATAAACAGCGGAGTCAGTTTTAATGACTCCAGCCGTCCTGGCTACATAGATTTTCAAAGCCCTGACTACATCAAGTAACCTGGAGTCCTCCAAGTCCCGAGTAGCCGCAGGCACCACAATAGGCTGGTTCAAATAAAACGCTGATACCACCTTAGGGAGAAATTGGGGACGAGTCCTCAACTCTGCCCTGTCCATATGAAAGATCAGATATGGGCTTTTACATGACAAAGCCGCCAATTCTGAAACACGCCTAGCCGAATCTAAGGCCAATAGCATGACCACTTTCCACGTGAGATACTTTAGCTCCACGGTCTTAAGTGGCTCAAACCAGTGAGATTTCAGGAAACTCAACACCACGTTAAGATCCCAAGGTGCCACTGGTGGCACAAAAGGGGGCTGAATATGCAGCACTCCCTTTACAAACGTCTGAACTTCAGGAAGCGAAGCCAGTTCTTTTTGAAAGAAAATGGATAGGGCCGAAACCTGGACCTTTATGGACCCTAATTTTTAGCCCATAGTCACTCCTGACTGTAGGAAGTGCAGGAACCGGTCCAGCTGGAATTCCTCTATAGGGGCCTTCCTGGCCTCACACCAAGCAACATATTTTCGCCATATACGGTGATAATGTTTTGCTGTCACGTCCTTCCTAGCCTTTATCAGCGTAGGAATAACTTCATCCGGAATGCCTTTCTCCGCTAGGATCCGGCGTTCAACCGCCATGCCGTCAAACGCAGCCGCGGTAAGTCTTGGAACAGACAGGGCCCCTGTTGCAACAGATCCTGTCTGAGAGGCAGAGGCCATGGGTCCTCTGTGAGCATTTCTTGCAGTTCCGGGTACCAAGTCCTTCTTGGCCAATCCGGAACATTGAGTATTGTTCTCGCTCCTCTTTTTCTTACGATTCTCAGCACCTTGGGTATGAGAGGAAGAGGAGGAAACACATAGACCGACTGGAACACCCACGGTGTTACTAGTGCGTCCACAGCTATCGCCTGAGGGTCTCTTGACCTCTTGACCTAGCGCAATACCTTTGTAGCTTTTTGTTGAGGCGGGATGCCATCATGTCCACCTGTGGCAGTTCCCATCGATTTGTAATCTGTGTGAAGACTTCTTGATGAAGTCCCCACTCTCCCGGGTGGAGGTCGTGCCTGCTGAGGAAGTCTGCTTCCCAGTTGTCCACTCCCGGAATGAACACTGCTGACAGTGCTTGCACGTGATTCTCCGCCCAACGAAGAATCCTGGTGGCTTCCGCCATCGCTACGCTGCTTCTTGTGCCGCCCTGGCGGTTTACATGAGCCACTGCGGTGATGTTGTCTGACTGAATCAGCACCGGTTGGTTGCGAAGCAGAGGCTCCACTTGACTCAGGGCGTTGTATATGGCCCTTAGTTCCAGGATATTGATGTGCAGACAAGCCTCCTGACTTGACCACAGCCCTTGGAAGTTTCTTCCCTGAGTGACTGCCCCACATCCTCGGAGGCTTGCATCCGTGCTCACCAGGACCCAGTCCTGTATGCCGAACCTGCGTCCCTCGAGAAGATGAGCACTCTGCAGCCACCACAGAAGAGACACCCTGGCCCTGGGGGATAGGATGATCAGCCGATGCGATCCGGACCACTTGTCCAACAGATCCCACTGAAAGGTCCTCGCATGGAACCTGCCGAAGGGAATGGCTTCGTATGACGCCACTATCTTTCCCAGGACTCGCGTGCAGTGATGCACCGACACCTGTTTTGGTTTTAAGAGTTCTCTGACCAGAGTCACGAGCTCCTGAGCCTTCTCCGCCGGGAGAAACACCTTTTTCTGGTCCGTGTCCAGAATCATGCCCAGGAAGGGCAGACGAGTCGTAGGGATCAGCTGCGACTTTGGAATATTCAAAATCCAGCCGTGCTATTGCAACACTTCCTGAGAGTGTGCTACGCTGATCAGCAACTGCTCTCTGGACCTCGCCTTTATGAGGAGATCGTCCAAGTATGGGATAACTGTGACACCCTGCTTTCGGAGGAGCACCATCATTTCCGCCATTACCTTGGTAAATATTCTCGGTGCCGTGGAGAGCCCAAACGGCAACGTCTGGAATTGGTAATGACAGTCCTGTACCACAAATCTGAGGTACTCCTGATGAGGTGGATAAATGGGGACATGCAAGTAAGCATCCTTTATGTCCAGAGACACCATAAAATCCCCCTCTTCCAGGCTTGCAATGACCGCTCTGAGCGATTCCATCTTGAACTTGAACCTTTTCAGGTAAATGTTCAGGGATTTTAAATTCAATATGGGTCTGACCGAACCGTCCGGTTTCGGAACCACAAACATTGTGGAATAGTAACCCCTTCCCTGTTGAGGGAGGGGAACCTGTGCCACCACCTGCTGGAGATATAATTTGTGAATTGCCGCTAACACTACTTCCCTTTCTATGGGGGAAGCAGGCAGGGCTGATTTTAGGTAACGGTGAGGGGGCATCACTTCGAATTCCAGCTTGTATCCCTGAGACACAATCTGTATAGCCCAGGGATCCACCTGTGAGCGAACCCACTGGTGGCTGAATTTTCGGAGACGCGCCCCCACCGCTTCCGGCTCCACCTGTGGAGCCCCAGCGTCATGCGGTGGATTTAGTGGAAGCCGGGGAGGACTTCTGTTCCTGGGAACTAGCTGTATGGTGCAGCTTCTTTCCTCTATGTGCTTTTTAGAGTCGGCATCGCCTGTTCATTGCCGAGTCCACAGGACCCTTCTGGCAGAAATCGACATTGCATTTATTCTAGAGCCCAGTAGGCAAATGTCCCTCTGGGCATCCCTCATATATAGGACAGCATCTTTTATATGCCCCAGGGTCAGCATAATGGTGTCCCTGTCCAAGGTATCCAGTTCCTCAGACAGTGTATCTGTACATGCTGCTACAGCACTACACATCCAGGCCTACGCAATTGCCGGCCGCAGTATAGTACCTGAATGTGTATAAACAGACTTCAGGATACCTTCCTGCTTCCTATCCGCAGGATCCTTTAGGGAGCCCGTATCCTGTGACGGCAGGGCCACCTTCTTAGATAAGCGTGTCAGAGCTTTGTCTACCCCAGTGCATCCTGTCCGTTGGCGGGAAGGGGTATGCCATAAGTAACCTTTTGGAAATCAGTACTTTCCTATCAGGAGAATCCCAAGCTTTTTCACATAACTCATTTAACTCATGTGAAGGGGGAAAAGTCACCTCTTGCTTTTTCTCCCCAAACATATAAACCCTCTTGTCAGGGACAGGGTTTACCTCTGATATGTGCAATACATCCTTCATAGCTACAATCATGTAGCGGATGGCTTTAGCCTTTTTAGGCTGCAATTTTGCATCATCGCCATCGACATTGGAGTCAGAATCCGTGTCGATATCTGTGTCAACAATATGGGATAGTGGGCGCTTCTGAGACCCTGACGGCCTCTGCGCTGTAGGATCAGGCATGGGCTGAGACCCCGACTGTCCCAAGGCTTCAGCTTTATCCAACCTTTTATGCAAGGAGTTTACATTATCATTTAACACCTTCCACATATCCATCCAATCAGGTGTCGGCGCCGTCGGCGGGGACACCTCATTCATCTGCACCTGCTCTGCCTCCACATAGCCCTCCTCTTCAAACATGTCGACACAAACGTACCGACACACCACACACACAGGGAATGCTCTATATGAGGACAGGACCCCCACAAGGCCTTTTGGAGAGACAGAGAGAGAGTATGCCAGCACACACCCCAGCGCAATATGACACAGGAATCACACAGTAACTTAGTGTTTACCCAGTAGCTGCTGTATATATGATTATTGCGCTAAATTTATGTGCCCCCCCCTCTCTTTTTACCCTCTTTCTACCGTGAGTCTGCAGGGGAGAGCCTGGGGAGCTTCCTCTCAGCGGAGCTGTGGAGAGAAAATGGCGCTGGTGAGTGCTGAGGAAGAAGCCCCGCCCCCTCAGCGGCGGGCTTCTGTCCCGCGATTTGGTGTAAAAAATGGCGGGGGCTCATGCATATATACAGTGCCCAGCTGTATATATGCTGCTTTTGCCAGGAGGTACTCAATTGCTGCCCAGGGCGCCCCCCCCCTGCGCCCTGCACCCTACAGTGACCGGAGTGTGTGGGTTAGTGTGGGCGCAATGGCGCACAGCTGCAGTGCTGTGCGCTACCTCATGTGAAGACAGGAGTCTTCTGCCGCCGATTTTGACGTCTTCTTGCTTCATCCGCCGGCTTCTGTCTTCTGGCTCTGCGAGGGGGACGGCGGCGCGGCTCCGGGACCGGACGACCAAGGTTAAGTTCCTGTGTTCGTACCCTCTGGAGCTAATGGTGTCCTGTAGCCTAAGAAGCGCAACCTAGCCGCAGTTAGTAGGTTTGCTTCTCTCCCCTCAGTCCCACGTAGCAGAGAGTCTGTTGCCAGCATAAGCTCTCTGAAAATAAAAAAAAACCTAACTAAAATACTTTCTTAATAGCAAGCTCAGGAGAGCTCACTAAAATGCACCCAGCTCTGTCCGGGCACAGATTCTAACTGAGGTCTGGAGGAGGGGCATAGAGGGAGAAGCCAGTGCACACCAGATAGTACCTAATCTTTCTTTTAGAGTGCCCAGTCTCCTGCGGAGCCCGTCTGTTCCCCATGGTCCTTACGGAGTTCCCAGCATCCACTACGGACTACGAGAAATAGATTTACCGGTGAGTAAAATCTTATTTTCAGACGTTGCCGTTGGGACTCTCCACGGCCCCGAGGATTTTCACCAAGATAATGGCGGAAATGATGGTGGTCCTGCGCAAGCATGGAGTCACAATTATCCCATACTTGGACGATCTCCTGATAAAAGCGAGATCAAGGGAGAAATTGCTGAGCAGTGTGGCGCTCTCTCTGAGAGTGCTCCAGCAACACGGTTGGATTCTAAATCTACCGAAGTCACAGTTGATTCCGACAACTCGACTACCGTTCCTAGGTATGATAATGGATACGGAACAAATGAAGGTCTTCCTCCCAATAGAGAAAGCCCAGGACATCCAGGCCATGGTCAGAGACCTGCTAAAACCGAAAAGGGTGTCAGTTCACCAATGCACTCGAGTTCTGGGAAAAATGGTGGCGGCCTACGAGGCCATTCCCTTCAGAAGGTTCCATGCAAGGACTTTAAAATGGGACCTTCTGGACAAGTGGTCCGGGTCCCATCTGCACTTACATCGGAAAATAACTCTGTCCCCAGGGGTCAGAGTGTCCCTCCTGTGGTGGTTGCAAAGTGCTCACCTCCTGGAGGGTCGCAGGTTTGGAATTCAGGATTGGATCCTGGTTACAACGGACGCGAGCCTCCGAGGATGGGGAGCGGTCACACAGGGAAAGAATTTTCAGGGTCTTTGGTCAGACCAGGAGTCCTGTCTACACATCAATGTGTTGGAACTCAGGGCCATTTACAACGGCCTTCGACAAGCGGAGAGTCTTCTTCGAAACCTACCGGTTCTGATTCAATCAGACAATGTCACAGCAGTGGCTCATGTGAACCGCCACGGCGGGACAAGAAGCAGAGTCGCGATGGCGGAAGCCACAAGGATCATTCGCTGGGCGGAAAATCATGTAAGCGCTCTGTCGGCTGTCTTCATTCCGGGAGTGGACAACTGGGAAGCAGACTTCCTCAGCAGACACGATCTCCATCCAGGAGAGTGGGGACTTCATCCAGAAGTCTTTGCAGACGTAACGCGTCTTTGGGGAACTCCTCAAATAGGCATGATGGCGTCACGCCTCAACAAAAAGCTTCGGAGGTATTGTGCCAGGTCTCGGGACCCTCAGGCAGTAGCAGTAGACGCTCTGGTAACACCGTGGGTGTTTAAAATCGGTCTACGTGTTTCCTCCTCTTCCTCTCATCACAAAAGTGTTGAGGATCATAAGTCGAAGAAGGGTACAGACGATACTCGTTGTCCCAGACTGGCCTCGAAGGGCCTGGTACTCGGATCTACAAGAGATGCTCACAGGAGATCCCTAGCCTCTTCCTCTGAGGGAAGACCTGTTGAAACAGGGGCACTGTGTATTTCAAGACTTACCGCGGTGACGGCATGGCGGTTGAACGCCGAATCCTAGCGAAAAAGGGGATTCCGGAAGAGGTCATCCCTACTTTAATAAAGGCTAGGAAGGAGGTGACGGTAAAACATAATCACCGTATCTGGCGAAAGTATGTGTCTTGGTGTGAGACCAAGAATGCACCTACGGAAGATTTTCATCTGGGTCGTTTTCTCCACTTCCTACAGACAGGAGTGGATATGGGCCTGAAATTAGGCTCTGTTAAGGTACAGATTTCGGCCCTCTCGATTTTCTTTCAGAAGGAATTGGCTTCTCTTCCAGAAGTCCAGACGTTTGTAAAGGGAGTGCTGCACATCCAGCCCCCTTTTGTGCCTCCAGTGGCACCATGGGACCTGAACGTGGTGTTGCAGTTCCTAAAATCACACTGGTTTGAACCGCTTAACAAGGTTGAGTTGAAATTTCTTACCTGGAAGGTGGTCATGTTGTTGGCCTTAGCATTAGCAAGGCGAGTGTCAGAATTGGCGGCTTTGTCACACAAGAGCCCCTACTTGATTTTTAATGTGGATCGAGCTGAATTGAGGACACTTCCGCAATTTTTACCTAAAGTGGTTTCTTCATTCCATATGAATCAACCTATTGTGGTGCCTGTGGCTACAAGTGACCTGGAGGATTCCAGATCCCTGGACGTAGCCAGGGCCTTAAAAATGTATGTAGCCAGGACGGCTAGACTTAGGAAAACAGAGGCTCTGTTTGTCCTGTATGCGGCCAATAAGATTGGCGCACCTGCTTCGAAGCAGACTATTGCTCGCTGGATCTGTAATACGATTCAGCAGGCTCACTCTACGGCTGGATTGCTGGTACCAAATTCGGTTAAGGCCCATTCCACTAGGAAGGTGGGCTCTTCTTGGGCAGGTGCCCGAGGCGTCTCGGCATTACAACTTTGCCGAGCGGCGACTTGGTCGGGGTCAAACACTTTTGCTAAATTCTACAAGTTTGATACCCTGGCTGATGAGGACCTAGCGTTTGCTCAGTCAGTGCTGCAGAGTCATACGCACTCTCCCGCCCGATTGGATGCTTTGGTATAAACCCCATGGTCCTTACGGAGTCCCCAGCATCCTCTAGGACGTAAGAGAAAATAAGATTTTAAACCTACCGGTAAATCTATTTCTCCTAGTCCGTAGAGGATGCTGGGTGCCCGTCCCAGTGCGGAAACTCTGCAAGACTTGTATATAGTTGTTGCTTACATAAGGGTTATGTTACAGTTGAAATCGGTCTTGGACCGTTACTGTTGTTGTTCGTACGGTTAACTGGTTATGTATGTTCCAGGTTATATGGTATGATTGGTGTGGGTTGGTATGAATCTTGCCCTTGGATTGCTAAATCCTGCCTTGTATTGTCCATCTCCTCTGGGCACAGTTCTCTAACTGAGGTCTGGAGGAGGGGCATAGAGGGAGGAGCCAGTGCACACCCATAGTCAAAGTTCTTTTTAGGTGCCCTATCTCCTGCGGAGCCCGTCTATACCCCATGGTCCTTACGGAGTCCCCAGCATCCTCTACGGACTAGGAGAAATAGATTTACCGGTAGGTTTAAAATCTTATTTTCTGCAAGCCCACGGGTGGCTCATCAACTGTAAGAAATCTTCCCTGGTCCCTGCTCAGAGCATGGTGCACCTGGGGGCGTTGTTTGACACTCACAGCCAGCGGTTGTTCTTGTCTCAGGAGAAGGTCATGAAACTTCAGGACAGGATTCAATGCTTCCTATCTCGTCCGCAAGTGTCGATACACTCTGCAATGCAAGTGCTAGGTCTCATGGTATCGGCTTTCGACATGGTGGAGTACGCTCAATTCCATTCCCACCCTCTGCAGAAACTGATTCTTGCCAAGTGGGATGGCCTGCCTCACCGGATCAGGTCTCACATGATCTCCTTGTCTCCGGAGGTCCGTCTGTCACTGAGTTGGTGGCTACAGGACCAACGTTTGAGCAGGGGTCGTCCCTTTCCGTATCTCCAGCTGGGTCCTTCTGACGACGGATGCCAGTCTGAGAGGTTGGGGCGCGGTGTTGGAGCGACACTCCCTTCAGGGTCAGTGGAACAGGGAGTAGTATCTCCTCCTGATAAATATTCTGGAACTGCGGGCAGTGTGCAATGCACTGAACTTGGCCCAACATTTAGTACAGAACAGACCTGTTCAAATACAGTCGGATAATGCCACCACAGTGGCGTACATAAATCATCAAGGCAGCACTTGAAGCCTCATGGCAATGAGGGAAGTATCAAGGATTCTTCCGTGGGCGGAACGCCATCTACCGGCCATATCGGCATTGTTCATTCCGGGTGTACTAAACTGGGAAGCGGACTTCCTCAGTCGTCAGGACGTACACGCCGGAGAGTGGAGCCTCCATTCAGAAGTATTTCAACTTCTAGTGGACAAGTAAGGCCTCCCAGATGTGGACCTGATGGCGTCTTGACACAATCACAAGGTTCCGGTCTTCAGAGCAAGAACAAGGGATTCTCAAGCAGTGTTCGTGGACGCAATGGCAATTCCATCAAACTTCTTGCTGCCCTACGTGTTCCCTCCGGTGTCACTTCTGCCCAGAGTAATAAGGAAGTTCAAGCAAGAAGGAGGAATCCTGCTTCTAATTGCCCCAGCGTGGGCCAGACGGCATTGGTTCTCAGACCTTCAGTGTGTCGTGATAGAGCGTCCCCTTCTACTTCCGCAGCGCTCAGAACTCCTCATTCAGGGCCCTTGTGTATATCAGGGTTTGGCCAGGTTGGCTTTGACGGCGTGGCTCTTGAAGCTTCGGTCCTGAGGGCCAAAGGTTTTTCTGAGGCGCTCATTTAAACTATGTTGAAGGCCCGGAAACCGGCTTCTGCTCGGAGTTATGATAGAGTCTGGAATTCTTACTTTCCTTGGTGCGCATCTAACAATCATGACGCTTACAAGTTTAGTACGGCCAAACTTTTGGCCTTTCTGCAACAGGGCCTGGACTTTGGCCTTCATCAAGGTTCAAATTTCTGCCTTGTCTGTTTGGTTTCAGAGAAAGATTGCGACTCTACCTAATGTTCATACATTCACTCAGGGTGTGTTACGGATTCAACCTCCTTACGTTCCGCCCGTGGCTCCTTGGGATTTGTCGGTGGTTCTGGAGGCATTACAAGTAGAGATGAGCGGATTCGGTTTTACTCAGATTTACTCGGTCCTCAAAACGGCATCTTATTGGCTCACGGATGTCACGTGTTTTGGATAGCCAATAAACACGTGACATCCGTGAGCCAATAAGATGCCGTTTTGAGAACCGAGTAAATCCGAGTAAAACCGAATCCGCTCATCTCTAATTACAAGGGTGTCCGTTTGAGCCTCTTGAATCAGCAGACCTTAAGTGGCTTTCTCTTAAGGTATTGTTTCTACTGGCTATTGCCTCTGCTAGACGGGTGTCGGATTTGGGTGCCTTGTCTTGTAGGTTACCCTATCTGATTTTTCACCGTGACCGGGCAGTTCTTAGGACACGTCCCGGGTACCTACCTAAGGTAGTGTCTTCTTTCCACCTTAATCAGGAGATTGTGGTTCTGGTCTTTGTCTCTCCTGAATTGTCTTCCAGAGGGCGGTCTTTGTATGTGGTACGTGCTCAACGTATCTATGTAAAGAGGACTTCTCCCATTAGGAAGTCTGAGTCTCTCTTTGTAATGTTTGGTTTTCACAAACGTGGCTGGCCTGCTCACAAGCAGAACCTAGCCAGATGGATTAGAATATTGATTGCACATGCATATGTAAAGGCTGGTCGTCCAGTTCCTGCTACTATCAAGGTCCATTTTACTCGGTCTGTTGGGCTTTCTTGGGCAGCCCGACGTGGTGCGACCCTTGAACAATTGTGCAAGTCAGCTACGTGGTCCTTCGTGAACACATTCATAAGGTTTTATGCCTTCGATACATCCGCCTCCCAGGATGCTTCCTTTGGACGCCGGGTTCTTGTGCCTGCTACAGTGCGTACCCTCCCTTGAGGAACTGCTTTAGGACATCCCTGGTGTTATTCCCTGTGGAGCCCAGTGTACCCCGCTGCAGAAAACGAGATTTATGGTAAGAACTTACCATTGTTAAATCGCTATCTGCGGGGTACACTGGGTTCCACAGGGCGCCCACCCTGACGCACTCAGCTTCTTTGGGTTTGTATGGCATTAGCCGCTGATACCTTCTCTTGTCGTGAGAATGTGGTGTACGTGGCTACTAATGGTTGTCGTCTCTTTTACCTGCTACTGCATTGGACTGGTTAACAAAACTGAGCTCCTCTGCGTGGAGGCGGGGTTATAGAGGAGGCGGCGCTGTGCATCCTGGGAACAGTCAAAACTTTTAGCCTGTTGGTAACTTGGATCAAGATCCTACTCTACACCCCCGATGTTATTCCCTGTGGAACCCAGTGTACCTCGCAGAAAGAGATTTAACAATGGTAAGTTCTTACCATAAATTTCGTTTTCCCAAAGGTGACTATTAAACCAGCAATTAATTGTAACAGCCGCCAAATCCAGAGACTGGTGTTTGTTGTCTCAATTGTTCAATGCCAAAAGGACAATGCCTGTTGAGTTTGTCATTTTATTTTAATTTTTTTTATAATATTTTATTGAAGAACTGCACATGTATACACAAACAATAGTAAAAAGTATACATGTGTAAACAATCTGAATATGAACAAGAAAGTACAGAGCATTGTTGCAAAAGTATTGGTTGTAACAAAAGTTACACAGAGTATATTAATAAAGGAAGAACACACAGTACATCAAAATATAGTCACACAGATGTAGTCACACGGGAAACATATATCATACAGCGCTAGACATTCTTAGAAAGGAGGGTTGCCAGTAGCAAGCACGGAAAGGTTATACCAAGAAGTCAGAGAAACTGCTGCTCGTAACAAATTTTTAAGAGTCGTGATAATGATTTTACATATGGCAAATAATTTTTCAGCATGCCTCTCTTTGTTAAGGAACATCTCAAGCCAATCCATTTGAAACAGATGGGAAAGCCTGGGCAAAAATATGGATAATTTTAAGGAGTCAGACAAGATCCATTGAGACAAAATTGTTTTCCGCACTGCGGCTGCTAATTTGGCAAGGAACAACCGTTGTCCCAAAGGTGGTCTGGCTTGGATGGTAGATGCATATATATCCCATAAAGTCCACTCTGGAGTGAGAGTAATAGTGATATCATAAGTGTTTTTTATATAGTGACCAATAGTCCTCCAAAATTTGTGAACTTCAGGGCAACTCCAACTGCAGTGGCATAAACCTGCATCTGGCTCAGCGCACTTGAAGCAATTTGAATCTGTGGATGTGCTCATTAACAAGCGTCATTTTGGGGTATAGTATGCCTTGTGTAATAACTTGTATTGCACCTACATGTAGGAAGCAGAAACTAAGGTCTTATTGAGACGTGTAAATGCTGAAAGGAGCATTGCAAGAGGGATATTAGGTAAATCTATGGTCCATGTCGCCATTCCTTTTTGAAGACCATCTAAACAAAGCTGTCGTTTAATATGCATGTATACTAAGGAGGTAGTGCATACCCTCTCGTTAGCATGTCTAATCATGACAGCCAGCCCACTTGAGGTGTCTTTATCAATCAATTGGGAAAGAACACTAGAGGCATAACTGCTAAGTTGATAGCACACAAATAAGGGAATAGATAATTGTGGATATTTTTCGCATAATCGGTGAAGAGGCAGTATTTTTAAATTGCCACGTTCTAATACATGTGAAACCATACAAAGACACCTCCCCCTTCCCCATTCCAGTTCATGGACAACAAAGAACCCTGTGTCAGTGGGGTATATGTGGAAGCATTGTGGTGAACCGATTGGAAGATAGTGTTATGGGATGAGAGACCTAGGCCAGAGCGGGATAGCCGCCAGGCAGTACAAGTGGTTGTAAGTAATAAATTACTGGTAAGGGATAACCAGAGGGTCTTATGTGCAACAAGCTAGTCAGAGGTGTATATGAACAGAAGGCTTGTTCCAGGGCAGTATTTGCATAATTGCCGGTAGCATGAATACAATCCACCGCATAGCGATAGTTTGCTGCCAACGCGTAAAGGTAAATTAATACATCCTAAAGAGGCGGATTGGCATAATTTAAACAGTGAAATTCTAGGCTTTTTCCCCGCCCAGATAAAAGTACTTAAGTCCTTATTCAAAAATTTTAAACCCGAGTCATTCAATAGGATAGGTAGCATTTGTATGGCATATAACAATCAAGGTAATTATATCCTCTTAATAAGATGACATCTGCCTATGTATGACAATGGCAAATATCGCCAGGAGTGAAAGTCTGATAATGTACGGGTAATCAGGCCTGGAAAATTAGCCATATACATGTCAGCCGGTTTCACCGGTATGTTTAGACCTGGATATGTGAGCAAGGAGTCTGCCCAAAGAAATGGAAAGCCATCTGTTCAGCCCTCCCTAGCACCTGTATATCAGGCTAATGCTTTGTTTTAAGCTTATTTATCAAAAATCCAGAAACATTTTCAAAATCATGTAATAATTGTATCTTTTTGATTTGTGAAATATAATAAGACGTCCGCGTATGCTGACAACTTTAGTACGTGTGGGCCTATCTCTACTCAACGCCAAAGATTATGTAAGTGAAACAATCTAATCAAAGGGTCTATTGCCAAGTTAAATAATAACAGGGACAACCCTGTCTAGTGCCACGAAACAAAGTAAAGCTAGAGGTATTCAAGACATTAATGGTTATAGGAAGGCTTCGGGGGAAGAATACAATTTGCGAAACAAAGTAATAAATCCCACTCCAAAATTTTGAAAATGCAAGACACAAAGTAAATGTGCCCAGGATACCCTGTCAAAGGCCTTGTCTGCGTCACAACTAACTAAAAGGGATTTACCTGTAGGTTCAGCCAGGGAATGGGTCAGAGCGGCCACTACCTGCCATATGTTGTGAACTGAGGAACGGCCTTTCACAAATCCAGTTTGAGAGGGATGAAGTAATTTGGGTAATGCTGCCTGTAGTCGTCGTGCTATAATAGTCGTCAATAATTGAAGGTTTTGATTGAGGAGGGATATGGGGCGGTATGATGTGACCAGTTTGGGGTCTTTACCCGAGAATTATGATCCTAGCTTGATTAAACTCAGACAGGGGCTCTTTTCCTAACAGTATGGAATTAAACAGAGTCAGGAGATGTGAAGATAAGTGTGATGACAAAAGTTTATAATATTCACCTCCTAGTCCGTCAGGGCCTGGAGCTTTACCTTTAGCTAGCTGACTAATGGCCAATCTGAGTTCCTTCTCTGAAATAGGATCAACCAGGGCATCTCTTTCGGTGTCTGTCAATATTGGGGCCTTCACCTTCCTAATAAAGTACATGCCTGAAGAAGGATTGTCAGGTGAAGCAGTATATAAGCACTTGTAATAGTCCAAAAAGGAGTTGGCAATGTAAGGAGCGGAAGTCAATTGTTCCTGGTCTGAAATTATTTTTGGTATGTGTATTAGCGGCCGTTGACTGCGAACTACAGAAGCCATCAATTTGCCAACTTTGTTTCCCCATCTACAGTAGCGATTCCTTTGGTAGTCTAAGGAGTATTGTGCCTTCTCGGTGCATAGAGTATCATACATAGATTTGGTGTCGGTATACAACTGACTATTCTCTGGAGTGTTAGTGCGCAACATGGCAGAATAAGAAGCGGGTACAGCTAAACTAAGATCATTCAATCTCTTATTCATAGTTTTGCGTTTGTCTGTGATATATGAAAATAAGATTTTACTTACCGATAAATCTATTTCTCGTAGTCCGTAGTGGATGCTGGGACTCCGTAAGGACCATGGGGAATAGCGGCTCCGCAGGAGACGGGGCACAAAATAAAAGCTTGAGATATCAGGTGGTGTGCACTGGCTCCTCCCCCTATGACCCTCCTCCAAGCCAGTTAGGATACTGTGCCCGGACGAGCGTACATAATAAGGAAGGATATTGAATCCCGGGTAAGACTCATACCAGCCACACCAATCACACCGTACAACTCGTGATCTGAACCCAGTTAACAGTATGATAAATTTTAAGGAGCCTCTGAAAGGATGGCTCAACAATAATAACCCGAATTTTTTGTAACAATAACTATATACAAGTATTGCAGACAATCCGCACTAGGGATGGGCGCCCAGCATCCACTACGGACTACGAGAAATAGATTTATCGGTAAGTAAAATCTTATTTTCTCTAACGTCCTAAGTGGATGCTGGGACTCCGTAAGGACCATGGGGATTATACCAAAGCTCCCAAACGGGCGGGAGAGTGCGGATGACTCTGCAGCACCGAATGAGAGAACTCCAGGTCCTCCTCAGCCAGGGTATCAAATTTGTAGAATTTAGCAAACGTGTTTGCCCCTGACCAAGTAGCTGCTCGGCAAAGTTGTAAAGCCGAGACCCCTCGGGCAGCCGCCCAAGATGAGCCCACTTTCCTTGTGGAATGGGCTTTTACTGATTTTGGCTGTGGCAATCCTGCCACGGAATGTGCAAGCTGAATTGTACAACAAATCCAACGAGCAATCGTCTGCTTTGAAGCAGGAGCACCCAGCTTGTTGGGTGCATACAGGATAAACAGCGAGTCAGTTTTCCTGACTCCAGCCGTCCTGGAAACCTATATTTTCAAGGCCCTGACAACGTCCAGCAACTTAGAGTCCTCTAAGTCCCTAGTAGCCGCAGGTACCACAATAGGTTGGTTCATGTGAAATGCAGAAACCACCTTAGGTAGAAATTGAGGACGAGTCCTCAATTCCGCCCTGTCAGAATGAAAATTTAGGTAAGGGCTTTTACATGATAAAGCCGCCAATTCTGACACACGCCTAGCTGAAGCCAAGGCCAACAGCATCGACACCTTCCACGTGAGATATTTTAAATCTACCGTAGACAATGGTTCAAACCAGTGTGATTCTAGAAATCTCAACACAACATTGAGATCCCAAGGTGCCACTGGAGGCACAAAAGGAGGCTGTATGTGCAGCACCCCTTTCACAAATGTCTGAACTTCAGGTACTGAAGCCAGTTCTTTCTGGAAGAATATCGACAGGGCCGAAATTTGAACCTTAATGGACCCTAATTTTAGGCCCATAGACAGTCCTGTTTGCAGGAAATGCAAGAAACGACCCAGTTGAAATTCCTGTGTAGGGGCCTTCTTGGCCTCACACCACGCAACATATTTACGCCAAATGCGGTGATAATGTTTTGCGGTTACTTCCTTTCTGGCTTTTACCAGAGTAGGGATGACTTCTTCTGGAATGCCCTTGTCCTTCAGGATCCGGCGTTCAACCGCCATGCCGTCAAACGCAGCCACGGTAAGTCTTGGAACAGACAAGGCCCCTGCAGTAGCAGGTCCTGTCTTAGAGGTAGAGGCCACGGTTCGTCCGTGAGCATCTCTTGAAGTTCCGGGTACCAAGACCTTCTTGGCCAATCCGGAACCACGAGTATAGTTCTTACTCCTCTCCTTCTTATGATTCTCAATACTTTCGGTATGAGGGGCAGAGGAGGGAATACATACACTGACTGGTACACCCACGGCGTTACCAGAGCGTCCACTGCTATTGCCTGAGGGTCCCTTGACCTGGCGCAATATCTGTCCAGTTTTTTGTTTAGACGTGACGCCATCATGTCCACCTTTGGTCTTTCCCAACGGTTTACAATTTGGTGGAAGACTTCTGGGTGAAGTCCCCACTCTCCCGGGTGAAGGTCGTGTCTGCTGAGGAAGTCTGCTTCCCAGTTGTCCACTCCCGGAATGAACACTGCTGACAGTGCTATCACATGATTTTCTGCCCAGCGAAGAATCCTTGCAGTTTCTGCCATTGCCCTCCTGCTTCTCGTGCCGCCCTGTCTGTTTATGTGGGCGACTGACGTGATGTTGTCCGACTGGATCAACACCGCCTGACCCTGAAGCAGAGGTTTTGCTTGAATTAAGGCATTGTAAATGGCCCTTAGTTCTAGAATGTTTATATGAAGAGATGTTTCCATGCTTGACCACAAGCCCTGGAAATTCCTTCCCTGTGTGACTGCTCCCCAGCCTCTCAGGCTGGCATCCGTGGTTACCAGGATCCAATCCTGAATGCCAAATCTGCGGCCCTCTAGTAGATGAGCCCTCTGAAGCCACCACAGGAGAGACACCCTTGTCCTTGGCGACAGGGTTATCCGTTGATGCATCTGAAGATGCGATCCGGACCATTTTCCCAGTAGATCCCACTGAAAAGTTCTTGCATGGAATCTTCCGAATGGAATCGCTTCGTAAGAAGCCACCATTTTTCCCAGGACCCTTGTGCACTGATGCACTGTGACCTGTCCTGGTTTTAGGAGGTTCCTGACTAGCTCGGATAACTCCCTGGCCTTCTCCTCCGGGAGAAACACCTTCTTCTGGACTGTGTCCAGAATCATTCCTAAGAACAGTAGACGTGTCGTTGGAATCAGCTGCGATTTTGGAATATTTTAGAATCCATCCGTGCTGACTTAGCACTACCTGAGATAGTGCCACTCCGACTTCTAACTGTTCCTTGGTTCTTGCCCTTATCAGGAGATCGTCCAAGTAAGGGATAATTAAGATGCCTTTTCTTCGTAGAAGAATCATCATTTCGGCCATTACCTTGGTAAAGACCCGAGGCGCCGTGGACAATCCAAACGGCAGCGTCTGAAACTGATAATAACAGTTTTGTACTACAAACCTGAGGTACCCTTGGTGAGAAGGATATATTGGGACGTGGAGATAAGCATCCTTGATGTCCAGCGACACCATATAGTCCCCCTCTTCCAGGTTCGCTATCACCGCTCTGAGTGACTCCATCTTGAATTTGAACCTTTTTATGTAAGTGTTCAAAGATTTTAGATTTAATATTGGTCTCACCGAGCCGTCCGGCTTCGGTACCACAAATAGTGTGGAATAATACCCCTTCCCCTGTTGTAAGAGGGGTACCTTGATAATCACCTGCTGGGAGTACAGCTTGTGAATGGCTTCCAGAACTGCCTCCCTGTCGGAGGGAGACTTTGGTAAAGCAGACTTCAGGAACCGATGAGGAGGAAACGCCTCGAATTCCAGTTTGTACCCCTGTGATACTACCTGTAGAATCCAGGGATCCACTTGCGAGTGAGCCCACTGCGCGTTGAAATTCTTGAGACCGGCCCCCACCGTGTCTGAGTCTGCTTGTAAAGCCCCAGCGTCATGCTGAAGACTTGGCAGAAGCAGGGGAGGGCTTCTGCTCCTGGGAAGCGGCTGCATGGTGCTGCCTTTTTCCTCTTCCTCTGCCCTTGGGCAGAAAAGAGTGACCTTTTGCTCGCTTGTACTTATGGGAACGAAAGGACTGAGTTTGAAAAGACTGTGTCTTTTTCTGTTGATGTGAAGTAACCTGGGGTAAAAAGGTGGATTTTCCAGCCGTTGCCGTGGCCACCAGGTCTGTTAGACCAGCCCCAAATAACTCCTCCCCCTTATACGGCAATACTTCCATGTGCCGTTTGGAATCTGCGTCCCCTGACCACTGTCTGGTCCATAATGCTCTTCTGGCAGAGATGGACATTGCGCTTACTCTTGATGCCAGGGTACAAATATCCCTCTGCGCATCACGCATATATAGCAATGCATCCTTTAAATGTTCTATAGTTAACAGAATATTGTCCCTATCCAGGGTATCAATATTCTCAGTCAGGGAATCCGCCCATGCGACTCCAGCACTGCACATCCAGGCTGATGCGATTGCTGGTCGCAGTATAACACCAGTATGTGTGTATATACTTTTCAGGATATTTTCCAGCCTCCTATCAGCTGGTTCTTTGAGGGTGGCCGTATCAGGGGACGGTAACGCTACTTGTTTAGATAAACGTGTGAGCGCCTTATCTACCCTAGGGGGTGTTTCCCACCGTGCCCTAACCTCTGGCGGGAAAGGGTATAGTGCTAATAACTTATTAGACATTAGCTGTTTTTTATCGGGGGAAACCCACGCTTTATCACACACCTCATTTATTTCCTCAGACTCAGGAAAAACTATTGGCAGTTTTTTCACACCCCACATAATACCCGCCTTTGAGGTATTTGTAGTGTCAGAAAGGTTCAATGCCTCTTTCATTGCCGTGATCATGTAACGTGTGGCCCTACTGGACATTACGTTTGTCTCGTCACCGTCGACACTAGATTCAGTATCTGTATCTGGATCCGTGTCGACCCACTGAGGTAGCGGCCGTTTTAGGGCCCCTGAGGGTGTCTGAGACGCCTGAACAGGCACTAATTGATTTGCCGGCTTTCTCATGTCGTCAACAGTTTTTTGTAAATTGCTGACATTATCACTTAATTGCTTAAACACAATCATCCAGTCAGGTGTCGACTCCCTAGGGGGTGACATCACTAACACAGGCAACTGCTCCGCCTCCACCTCATTTTCCTCCTCATACATGTCGACACACGCGTACCGACACACAGCACACACACACACACCGGGAATGCTCTGATAGAGGACAGGACCCTACTTAGCCCTTTGGAGAGACAGAGGGAGAGTCTGCCAGCACACACCCAGCGCTATATATATATACAGGGATAACCTTATATAAGTGTTAATCCCTTATAGCTGCTGTTAATCTAGTTATTTGCTGCCAAAATGCCCCCCCTTCTCTTTTTTACCCTGAATCAGATGCAGTACTGCAGGGGAGAATCAGGGAGCCGTCCTTCCAGCGGAGCTGTGAGGGAATAATGGCGCCAGTGTGCTGAGGAGATAGGCCCCGCCCCTTCACGACGTCCTTAACTCCCGCTTTTTTGTGTAAAATGGCAGGGGAAAAAATACATCCATATAGCCCTGGAGCTATATGTGATGTATTCCTTTTGCCAGCTAAGGTATATGTGTGTTATATTGCGTCTCAGGGCGCTCCCCCCCAGCGCCCTGCACCCTCAGTGACCGGAGTGTGAAGTGTGCTGAGAGCAATGGCGCACAGCTGCGGTGCTGTGCGCTACCTTAGTCTTGAAGACAGGATGTCTTCTGCCGCCGCTTTCACCGGACCTTCGTCTCTTCTGGCTCTGTAAGGGGGACGGCGGCGCGGCTCCGGTGACCCATCCAGGCTGAACCTGTGATCGTCCCTCTGGAGCTAACGTCCAGTAGCCTAAGAAGCCCAATCCACTCTGCACTCAGGTGAGTTCGCTTCTTCTCCCCTTAGTCCCACGATGCAGTGAGCCTGTTGCCAGCAGGACTCACTGAAAATAAAAAAACCTAACTAAACTTTTATTCTAAGCAGCTCTGGAGAGCTACCTAGTTTGCACCCTTCTCGGCCGGGCACAAAAATCTAACTGGCTTGGAGGAGGGTCATAGGGGGAGGAGCCAGTGCACACCACCTGATATCTCAAGCTTTTATTTTGTGCCCTGTCTCCTGCGGAGCCGCTATTCCCCATGGTCCTTACGGAGTCCCAGCATCCACTTAGGACGTTAGAGAAATTATATGGTCTCGATGCACCGGCTTAGAGGCAGCCCAAAAGAGATTCATGTCTTCAATATGTTGAATGTTGTCATCTACATAATTAAGAAAGTGTTGTTCTGAGCACGCCCCCAAGTGTGACATTGATGGGGCCCCTCCCCAGCCTGCCACACGCATATGGATAACATGCCCGCACCTCAGCGCCCTGCCCAAGTTCTAGAGGGAACACTTACAAGAAGAATAGGTCAGCTCATCCATGGTACAGTGGTGCTCATCCATGGCTATAGAAAGTGTTATTTTCAACCAAAGGATGTGATACTAAATATTTAGCCTGGGATAGCAACAATTAAAGAGACCAAATGCTGTTAATTTCTACTTACAGTTAGAGGAATTTGTGAGTTATTTAAAAAAAATCACAAGGACACCAATAGTTGTGGCCACAACTATAGAAATGTAGTAATCTGGGGTAGAGAAAAAATTAGGCCTAAAGTAAGCTGTTTATTAATGTATAAAATCCATATTAATAATCTCCTTTACGTAAAAAAAAATCTTGAAATATTATCAAATGAACATACTTCGTAAATTAATAAAATGCAACAAAATGATTACTTCTCTTGTGCCCAAATGAAAAAAAATTATATTTGTGGTGCGGGTGCTAACCTAGTGTTTCACATCCCTTTTAGAAGCCAAGTAAGTGGTTAATTTAGCAACCAAATATAAGTAAATAATACACTACAGAGACTTCCGGTGGGCAGGCCGAGCTGACTGGCCGCATTTTAGGAGAGCTCTCCGTCCTGGCTGCTCGATTAACCCCTTAACATCGGCTGCCCCAGGACCGGTACCCGCGCAATTACTTCTGCGGGGTCAGGAGATATTGCGGGGCAAAATGGTGCTGCTTCCCGGTTCGCCCCTGCACCCCACTCACGGCCTGAGTCGGCACACATTCTGTACACTGGAGGACGGTGGCCATCTTGGATCCCGGCTGCGTATGAGCTCCGGCTGCGGGAGGGCTCGCTCTGCATGGCGGGTATCGGGTAGGCCCAGACAGAAAGGGTTGAGTAGATCCGCTCCATCCACCCTGTCACTCTTGTTGGAATCATGACAAATAATGGATCCCTGGGGGTTCCTACATCCTGATTCTAAAGAATACACCTTTTTCTCTCATCCCCATAAGTTATTCTCCCGACTAGACTATTGGTTGATATCAGGTTCATTGATTCATAGAGTTGAAGACTCAACTATAGCTAATATTCTTTTGTCTGACCTTGCTCCCATCACCATTACACAACACCCCGCACATATTCCCGCAACTGGTGTTTTCCAGACTACTGTACCTAGCCTCCTCTGACGACTTCAGACTTCACTTAACCCAATCCTTTCAAAACTATGCTCACGACAATAGTGTTCATTCTGACGACATAAACCTTTTTGGCAGGCTTCGAAACCGGTCCTTCGGGGCCATATACTATCTTATGTGGCCACCAGGAAAAAACTGTTTCAGGACAGATTATCCCATGCGACCCAAAAAGTTGCCTCGTCATACTCTCAATTATTAACAAACCCGACTGAAGCTAACAGATTATTGTATAAGAATGTGAAATCGGTCCATGATACCCTTTGTGCTGAGCAGGCTAAATTGTTCTTATTGTTTCAGCCCAATAAATATTTCCGATGGGGTAATTGCCCCGGGAAATTGTTAGCAAACCTGGTGAAAGCTTCCTCTGCACCTAAACACATACCGTCTATTCGAAATACTCAAGGCTCATTGACATTGATCCAGGATGCAATTAGTGACGTTTTTCTTGAATTTTCTTTTAAAATTTATATACTGCGCCTCCGGATCAACCCACAAAGGGCTTGTATTTTTTGACTAGTGCTGGTCTTCCTATCCTTTCTGCAGATGACAGAGAAGCTCTTAGCTCCCCCATCACGGATACAGAGCTGGAGGCAGTTATTAAATCCTTATCCAATGGGAAAACCCTAGGACCTGATGGCCTCTCTACCGCATACTATAAACTTCTGTCCCCGCACATAAGAAAACATCTTTCCAAACTCTATAATTCTATTCTTACAGGTCACTCAGCTTCACCTGATTTTAACACAGCCAGGGAATTTGTCCTCACCAAACCGAATAAGGACCCCACTTTGGTTTCCAATCTCTCTATTGAACCAGGATTTCAAGATATTTACAAAAATTATTGCCTTCCATCTTCAGTTGGTTCTGCCTAAATTACTACATCCTGCACAGACAGGTTTTCTATGTAACAGACATTCAGTTCATAATGTCCGCTCATTATTGGCAGCCATGATCAAAACACACAGTTCCCTGGAGACAGGAAACATAGTCCTCAGTTGTGATGCTGATAAGGCTGCTGATTGGGTCTCCTGGGCTCATTTAGGTAGATTCTTTCAGCATCGGGAATTTGGACCTGACTTCTTACATGTATTTCACACCTTATTTCTCTTACGTCCTAGAGGATGCTGGGGACTCCAAAAGGACCATGGGGTATAGACGGGATCCGCAGGAGCTTGGGCACACTGAAAAGACTTAATCTGGGTGTGAACTGGCTCCTCCCTCTATGCCCCTCCTCCAGACCTCAGTTAGACTTTGTGCCCAGGACTGACTGGAGACTCACAGGGGAGCTCTCCTGAGTTTCTCTGGAAAAGACTTTTTGTTAGGTTTTTATTTTCAGGGAGACCTGCTGGCTACAGGCTCCCTGCAGCGTGGGAGTGAGGGGAGAGAAGCAGACCTACTTCTTCTTAGTTAAGGGCTCTGCTTCTCAGCTACTGGACACCATTAGCTCCAGAGGGTTCGATCACTTGGTGCACCTAGCTGCTTGTTCCCGGTGCCACGCCGTCACCCCCTCACAGAAGCCAGAAGAAAGAAGTCGGGTGAGTATGAGAAGATCAGAAGACTTCAGGACGGCAGAAGACTTCAGTAACGGAAGGTACAGAACAGCGGTAACGCTGTGCTCCATGCTCCCACACACATCACAAACGGTAGGTGCTGGGGGGTGGGGGGGTGCCCTGGGCAACATGTTACTGAGGTCGGGGACCGGCACAAGGCTTTCGGTGCCTCGGCACCGTTTCTTAAACCCCCGCCGGCATCTTTTTCATTTTCAAATTTGGCGGGCCGAAGCACGCCGGGAAGGGGGCGGAGTTTCGTCCCGCGGCTCACAGGCGCCATCTTCTCCTTCAACAGGCGGCTGAAGGAGACGCTGCCGGGACCTCCACATTCCTCTCACAAGTAACGGGGAGATATTCAGAAGGGGGGGGGGGGCCGCAGTGTGGTGCTTCTTATCATTATAAACTAAGCAGCGCTTGGTACATATATCTTTTGTCGGGATATATGGGCGCTGGAGTGTGAGCTGGCATACTCCCTCTGTGTCCTCTATCTGGGCTTCATTGTGGGCCTGTCACCTAGCTGGGACGTTCTGTGTGTATCTGTGTGTCGGTACTACGTGTCGGCATGTCTGAGGCTGAATGTTATTAACCAGAGGAGGTTATTGGGGGAGCGGATGCGGGGCTAGATTTGGGACTGTCGACGCAGCCGACACCTGATTTACTCGCATTGCTCAGTACGATAAATTCCAATGTAGCTTCTTTATCAAAGAGGTTGGATAAGTCTGAGTCACAGACACAGGTGTGGAAAAAGTCCATGGAAGAAGCTTTGTCTCGGGTTCAGACCCCATCTGGTTCGCAAAAGCGGCCATTTACTCAAGTGGTAGATACGGATACCGACACGGACTCTGATTCCGAGGTCGATTTCACTGAGGCTGCTTTACATCCACGATTAGTTAAGAGTATTCAGTACATGATTGTGGCTATAAAAGATGTTTTACACATTTCGGATGAACCTGCGGTACAGGAAACAAGGATTTGCTTGTTTAAGGGAAAAAAACCTGAGGTGAAGTTACCCCCCTCTCATGAAATGAATACTCTTTGTGAAAAGGCTTGGGAGTTGCCGGATAAGAGGTGGCAGATTCCCAAGAGGATTTACATGGCATATCCGTTCTCCTCGGATGACAGGGAAAAATGGGAGGCGTCTCCAAATGTTGACAAAGCTCTATCTCGCTTGTCTAAGAAAGTGGCGCTTCCGTCTCCTGACATGGCAGCTCTCAAAGATCCGGCGGATCGCAAGCTGGAGACGTCTCTGAAGTCCTTTTTCGCTAATTTGGGTGCATTGCTCAGACCTGCTGTGGCGTCGGTATGGGTGAGTAGTGCTATTGCTAAATGGGCTGAGAATTTAGCTAATGATATGGATACCCTTGATAAAGATAATGTTCTTTTGACTCTTGGTTATATCAAGGACGCTGCAGATTACCTGAAGGATGCGGCGTGGGATGTCTGTCTCTTGGGATCGCGAGCCAATGCCATGTCGATATCAGCCAGGAGGGCGTTGTGGATCCATCAATGGAATGCTGATGCCGACTCCAAGAGGGCTATGGAAGCGTTACCCTTCAAAGGTACTGTCTTGTTTGGGGACGGCTTGGCTGACCTGGTCTCGACCTCGACTGCGGGTAAGTCCTCTTTTCTTCCTTATGTTCCCACACAACAGAAAAAGGCACCACATCAGCAGATGCAGTCCTTTCGTCACAATAAAAACAGGCGTGGAAAAGGTTTGTCCTTCCTCGCTTCAAAAGGTAGAGGAAGGGGAAGGAAACCACCTGCAGTGTCAGGCGCCCAGGACCAAAAGTCCTCCCCTGCTTCTACCAAGTCCAACGCATGACGCTGGGGCTTCCCTGGGGGAGTCCGGACCGGTGGGGGGCCATCTACAAATATTCAGTCAGGTCTGGATTCTATCAGACCTGGATCCTTGGGTCCTAGAGATTGTGTCTCAGGGATACAATCTGGAGTTTCGGGAGATACCCCCTCACCGGTTCTTCATTTCGGTGTTACCAGTAGCTCTTCCGGACAGAGAGGTGGTGCTGGCAGCGATACAAAAATTGTGTCTACAGAGGGTCATTGTTCCCGTTCCCTCGTCCCAACGGGGGGAGGGTTCTACTCGAGCCTCTTTGTTGTGCCGAATCCGGACGGTTCGGTCAGACCAATTCTAAATCTAAAATCCCTCAATCCATACTTGAAAGTTTTCAAGTTAAAGATGGAATCTCTTCGAGCGGTAATTGCCAGCCTGGAAGGGGGGGATTTTATGGCGTCAGTCGACATAAAGGATGCCTACTTACATGTCCCGATATGTCCTTCACATCAGGCCTTCCTCAGGTTTGCGATACAGGATTCTCATTACCAATTTCAGACGTTGCCGTTTGGGCTTTCCACGGCTCCGAGGATTTTCACCAAAGTCATGGCGGAAATTATGGTTCTCCTTCGCAAACAAGGGGTTACAATTATCCCGTACTTGGACGATCTCCTGATAAAGGCGAGGTCCAAGGAACGGTTGCTGAGAAGTGTAAATTTGTCACTGTCTGTTCTGCGACAGCACGGTTGGGTACTCAATTTGCCAAAATCTCAGTTGATTCCGACCACTCGGCTGCCTTTTCTGGGCATGATTCTGGACACGGATTTACAGAAAGTATTTCTTCCAGAAGAAAAAGCTCTGGAACTGCAGACGATGGTCAGGGAACTTCTGAGTGTGTCGACCCATCACTGTACTCGGGTTCTGGGGAAAATGGTTGCAGCGTACAAAGCCATTCCATTTGGTAGGTTTCATGCCCGGGTGTTTCAGTGGGACTTGCTGAGCAAATGGTCCGGGTCTCACCTGCACATGCACCGGAAGATAAGTCTATCTCCCAGAGCCAGAATTTCTCTCCTGTGGTGGCTACAAAGTCTTCACCTCCTAGGGGGACGCCGGTTTGTTATCCAGGATTGGGAACTTCTGACAACAGATGCAAGTCTCCGGGGCTGGGGCGCAGTCACCCAAGGAAGGAACTTCCAGGGGAAATGGTCGCTCCAGGAAGCTTGTCTCCACATAAATGTTCTCGAGTTAAGAGCCATTTACAACGGCCTGCTGGAAGCAAGAAGCCTTCTTCAGGGTCGACCTGTCCGGGTACAGTCAGACAACATCACAGCGGTGGCACATATAAACCGTCAAGGCGGAACAAGGAGCAGAGCGGCAATGGCGGAGGCCACAAGAATCCTTCGCTGGGTGGAACAACACGTGAGCGCCCTGTCAGCAGTCTTCCTACCGGGAGTGGACAACTGGGAAGCAGATTTTCTCAGCAGACACGATCTCCATCCGGGAGAGTGGGCTCTTCACCAAGAATTATTTGCAGAAGTGACAAAACGTTGGGGAATTCCGTTGATCGACATGATGGCGTCTCGTCTCAACAAGAAGCTCCCGAGGTATTGTTCCAGGTCAAGGGACCCCCAAGCCAGTGCAGTGGACGCCCTGGTGTCTCCGTGGGTGTTCCAGTCGGTGTATGTGTTCCCTCCACTTCCTCTCATTATAAGGGTACTGGGGATCATTCGACGAGCAAGGATTCAGGCGATTTTCGTCGTTCCAGATTGGCCAAGAAGGGCCTGGTACCCGGATCTTCAGGAATTATTGGTGAAAGATCCTTGGCCGCTTCCTCTAAGAGAGGACATGTTGTTGCAGGGTCCATGCGTGTTTCCAGACTTACCGCAGCTGCGTTTGACGGCATGGAGGTTGAGCGCCAGATCTTAGCTCGTAAGGGTATCCCCAGGGAGGTCATTCCAACTCTCATTAAGGCTAGGAAGGAGGTTACAGCGAAACATTATCACCGTATTTGGAGAAAGTATGTTTCCTGGTGTGAGTCTAAAATGGCTCCTGCGGAAGATTTTCACTTGGGGCGCTTTCTCCACTTTTTACAGGCGGGAGTCGACGCAGGCCTGAAATTAGGTTCCATCAAAGTGCAGATTTCGGCTTTGTCTATTTTCTTTCAAAAAGAATTAGCGGTCCTCCCAGAGGTTCAGACTTTTGTGAAAGGAGTAATGCATATCAATCCTCTGTTTGTGCCTCCTGTAGCTCCATGGGAGCTTGATGTGGTCTTATGGTTTCTCATGTCTTCCTGGTTTGAACCTTTGCATAAGGTTGAATTTAAATTTCTCACTTGGAAGGTAGTTATGCTGTTGGCGCTGGCGTCTGCCAGGCGGGTGTCAGAGTTGGCGGCCTTATCTCATAAGAGCCCGTACTTGATTTTTCATACAGATAGGGCGGAATTGAGGACTCGTCAACAATTTCTGCCGAAGGTGGTTTCTTCATTTCACATTAACCAACCTATTGTGGTCCCGGTGGCTACGGAGGCTGTGGCGATTCCAAAATCTCTGGATGTTGTAAGAGCGTTGAAGATCTACGTCACTAGAACAGCTGTTGCCAGAAAAACTGAGGCGTTTTTTTGTCTTGTATGCTTCCAACAAAATTGGTCATCCTGCTTCAAAACAGACTATTCTTGGCTGGCTGCCCGAGGGGTCTCGGCGTTACAGCTTTGCCGAGCAGCTACTTGGTCGGGTTCAAACACTTTTGCTAAGTTCTATAAGTTTGATACCCTGGCTGATGAGGACCTTGCGTTTGCTCAGTCGGTGCTGCAGAGTCGTCCGCACTCTCCCGCCCGTTCTGGAGCTTTGGTATAAACCCCATGGTCCTTTTGGAGTCCCCAGCATCCTCTAGGACGTAAGAGAAAATAGGATTTTGGTACTTACCGATAAATCCTTTTCTCCTAGTCCGTAGAGGATGCTGGGCGCCCATCCCAGTGCGGACTGTTACTTGCAGTGATTTCTTGCTAGTTAAATTAGTTTATACACGGGTTGTGTATTTCTTGTTTCAGCTTGTTGCTGTTGTTAATTCATACTGTTATCTTGTTTAATGTTACTCTGGTTGTACGGTATGTTTGTGGTGTGGGCTGGTATGTTGGTAGCCCTTAGTTTAAACAAAAATCTTTCCTCGAAATGTCCGTCTCTCCTGGGCACAGTTCCTATAACTGAGGTCTGGAGGAGGGGCATAGAGGGAGGAGCCAGTTCACACCCAGATTAAGTCTTTTCAGTGTGCCCAAGCTCCTGCGGATCCCGTCTATACCCCATGGTCCTTTTGAAGTCCCCAGCATCCTCTACGGACTAGGAGAAAAGGATTTATCGGTAAGTACCAAAATCCTATTATCAACAGCCTTTTGCTTTTTTGACAATTAATGCCCATAACACCCGCTTTTTTCAACTACATCGAGGCACTAGACAGGGTTGCCCTTTGTCCCCACTCCTGTTTTACTTGGCTCTGGACCCCCTTATTCGGCACTTCCTGAAAGAAAATAGATGGCATGGCATTAAACTGGCACACTTGGAGCTTAAATTCTCTGCATTCGCTGATGTTATCCTGCTCTATTTTAGTAACCCCCACGCTGCACTGGCACATTTAATCTCCATTTTAGATTCCTTTGAAATAGTGTCTGGGTTTAAAATTAACCATTCCAAGACTGAAGCCTTGGCCTTCTTTTCCTCTGCTGAATTGGGTTGGGGGACCTCGTTTCCATTTCAATGGGCACTTGACTATTGTATCACATATTTAGGTATCAAAATCCCTAATCATCCCTCCAAGTTATATACATTACATTTTTTGCTCACTACTTACCAGGACCTACACAGATTTTTCTAAGTGGGCCCACCTCCCTTTGACGTACAATGGGTGCTGCCATTTATATAAAATTATTTGTTTTCCACGCTTTTTATATATGTTGCAAATGCTCCCGTTGATCCCGCCTAAAAGTACATTTGCCCTACTAAATAAAGCATTGATCAAATTTATTTGGGCAGGTAAACGGCCAAGGGTTTCATTATTTAAATTACAACAGCCAAGAACCCTGGGTGGCCTAAACTTACCGTGCCTGCGCACTTACGCACTGGCAGCAAAAAATAGAATTGCTTTGGACTGGATTAATGGACGCAATGTTTACGCTAACCTACAATTAGAACAAACTTTCGCACCAAACCGGAACTTAGTGTCCCTAGTGCAACCTACACCACACTCCATGCCTGCTTCTATAAAATATAACGTCCTATTATCATCTACCTGTGTGGCATGGAGGATGGTGTGTTCTAAATTGTATCTGTCACGACATACCTCTCTATATTTACCTCTTTGGGGTAACCCTGACTTTGAACCACACAATACTTCTCAGGTATTTCATACTTTGTATAAAGGAGGCCTTAAGTACGTCCATCAATTCTTATGCAAATAGAATTTGGTCCTGCTCATGCATTCACAAATAATGGAACGATTTCCGTCCTTGGTGATCCCCCTATTCCCCTTCTTACAAGCGAGTAGTTATGTACAAAGGGTTCTTTCCACTTTGACTGAGACTGATAGGACTAATACTTTAGACGGAACACTGCAACATGGCTAGGAAGGTCACTTCTCCACTGCTTTCATACACACCCACTCACGACCTCGACTTAACCTGAACTCTGGTACTGTAGGTTTGTTCCGATGGGAACTGGAGTTTCCAGATCTCACGCTGAAGTCCATTCTAGATGATTTTGGATAAAATGCTGGTATCGACCTCGTATACGGAGATGCACCAGTTAATACTGCATAGGGCCTATTTCACACCTAAACGGAAGTTCCTCATTGGAGATGCCCTTAATTCTAATTGTTATAAATGCGGTTTGCCAGAAGCAGACATAGTTCATTGCTTGTGGTCCTTCCCGAAAGTGCAGGCCCTGTGGCGAGCACTCCAACTACTGTATATATTACAAACAATTTGAAAATCCAGTTCACCATTGATAAAACCTGGGCATTTTGGGGCATATACACTAAATCTCCTCTTAGTACATTAACTAGAGGGAATCGTACTTTACTTATCAAGTTGGCTGCAGCCGCGAAAAAAACAATACTTTGTATTTCATCAGAATCCTTTCCCATTTCCTTATTACACCCTAGAATCTCATATTTGTTTCACTTAGACTGGACCAATACTACGCTTCAGGGAAACATTTTGACACATGGCTCCCATACGTTCACACTTTATCCCCGCTAATTAATGATGCCCTATGGAAATGCTTCCAATCTACTAAATGGTATAATTTAGAAGTCCTAGACTTTGGTGCTCCATTCTGAATTTCCTTCGGTTACGTGATGCAACATCAAATATTCAAAGCTGTGATTTATATATACTGTGTCTGTAATTATTCTCCAGTCTTTGCATCACTCTGTATTTGTTCCTATCTCTTGTTTACTCAATCTTGTTTTCCTTACCTGATGTGCTGTACTACAAGCACATCTTGTTTTTGAACTAGATATTTGAACTGTATGCGTGTATTGATTATTTTTGATCTTACTTGTCAATAAAAAAACATTAAAAAAAAATAATAATAATAATAATACACTACAACCAAGCACCTTCTAACCAACCGAGCTGCCATGATTTGAGTATGAGGTGTTTCTTGGCAACTGAATACCCCCCCGCTTTTTTAAATTAACCATCTTAACACTTTCTTCATTTCCATAGGACAAAAATTTCTCAAGACGTTGAAAGAATGATTCATCCCAATGATATAATAGATAGGGTGATATATGATCTTGATGATCCCAGGTAAGTCACTTTTTTATTTTATTTTAAAGTTTCCAATATTTGTTATACATTTTTGGAATGTTCTAATATATTTAAAAATTTGATTACCTACTATATAGACTTAAAGAAATTATATTAAATCATACCTTTCAGCTCTAACCATTCATTAAAAAAATAAAAGGAAACTTTACGCTTAGTCGATTGTGTACAGTTGTGGCATGACTGCAGCAAAGGTGTATCTAGACAAAGCCCATCTTGGCATACCAGGTCCCGCAAGACTCTGCCAGCGGCGGCTTCTTTTTTGATGAAAATGCATCTTAGACGCGATGTGGCACTGTATATATCTGTGCGACTGAGTCTCTGAATCTGCATACGAAGTACTACTGTGCAGAGGCTGTGGCTTTTTTCCATGCCAAGTTCTGTTGAGCTTCATATACAAACTCAGCTGCGTATCAGGTTAATCCGCACAGTCTCCTGGTGCATCCTAGTCACATCACATTCCAGCTTAACAAAAGAAACTTCCTGGCGCTATGATTTAACAGGTGTGTGAGCAGCTCTCTCAGGGGCAATTTGGTATTTTACCCCTAAAATGGAACAGGGAAATCAAAAAAATGAGAAAGCGCTATTCACATCTGATGTGGATTTTATTTTTCATTGATTATCAATTTTTACTAAAAGCACATTAAATATGTTTAATGCCGGCCGGCAATACACAGAGAAAACAATAAAATATTACAATAAAATGAATAATTTTCTAAACGTGACTTTACATCTGCATACTGTCTAATTTATAGTGTGTCAGAATTATGACAATTATTTATATGCACATGGTGTATCAACCATATGGATCCTCTTCTTATCCTCAGATATTTTTAGGCAGATGGTAGTCGTGTATCTTTATCACAATATTACACCATACTTATGTCCATATGTTCCAAATTTAGTTGAAGTGCATGTGATAAAAGTAACAGTCCTGTTATTAGTGAGTAACAGATATTAATTGCAGTTTGTAAAGGAAAGCTGGTATGAATATAGTCACTGTGCCACAGTGTATAATTTAAATACCGTGATGAGGCTTCTGTTCAGACGCACTGGTGGAAATGCTTCTCCTGGCTAAGCAAATTGCCTTTGGTTGGAGTAGAACAGGTGTCCGCTCGTGTCCACGGTATATTCTTTAATTCCTCCCGGACGGTGTGCATAGCTATGACACTGAGGAAGCCGCCGATATTTTGCAATTAGGCGGAGAAACGCGTCTGTCAGCATCTCCGGTCGCTGCTTACTGCAGACCGAGTTCATCAGCCGGCCAGCTGGGCACAAGTCTTGGGGAGGTGAGAAAAACCCTTCCTCTAACCGCTCACGGACTCCGGATAAGGCCGAGGGTGTTGCACACCGGCCGGGAGGAATTAAAGAATATACCGTGGACACGAGCGGACACCTGTTCTACTCCAACCAAAGGCAATTTGCTTAGCCAGGAGAAGCATTTCCACCAGTGCGTCTGAACAGAAGCCTCATCACGGTATTTAAATTATACACTGTGGCACAGTGACTATATTCATACCAGCTTTCCTTTACAAACTGCAATTAATATCTGTTACTCACTAATAACAGGACTGTTACTTTTATCACATGCACTTCAACTAAATTTGGAACATATGGACATAAGTATGGTGTAATATTGTGATAAAGATACACGACTACCATCTGCCTAAAAATATCTGAGGATAAGAAGAGGATCCATATGGTTGATACACCATGTGCATATAAATAATTGTCATAATTCTGACACACTATAAATTAGACAGTATGCAGATGTAAAGTCACGTTTAGAAAATTATTCATTTTATTGTAATATTTTATTGTTTTCTCTGTGTATTGCCGGCCGGCATTAAACATATTTAATGTGCTTTTAGTAAAAATTGATAATCAATGAAAAATAAAATCCACATCAGATGTGAATAGCGCTTTCTCATTTTTTTGATTCCACATTCCAGCTTAGATGCATTTTTGGCAAAAAATGTTTTGCATGGGACCCGTCAGCTCACCCCTGCTAGATGTGGCGTATTACGACTAGATGTATAAGGACACATCTGTATTTGTCAGTTATATAGTTTCATTGCTGTCTATAAATCAGCCATGTTCATGGAAAAAAAAAAGCTTTAAGGGATATGTACCTCATATAACATTTATCGTGGTTTAGATTAATCATAGTTGTCTTTACATCACTTTTACTTTAGTCTTTGTGTTCTGTGGGGATAAATGTAGTTAGCAGTAAAATCAAAGTACGTAATGAGAAATTAAGGTATTTCCTTTTGTTTTTGTTTTTGTAATGCATTCCAGTTGCTCCATACCAGATGAAAGTGATGTTCTCAAGTTCAACTCTAAGTTTGAGTCTGGAAACCTGCGGAAAGTAATTCAGATTAGAAAGTAAGACAGACAGACGTTCCATCCTCCAACTTAAGGAAGTCCATTCAAAATGTCCTGTCAAAAACTGCATGTGTGGTTTTTTTTTCTTCCAGAAATGAATATGATCTCATCTTAAACTCTGATATAAACAGCAATCATTATCATCAGTGGTTTTACTTTGAAGTGGGTGGAATGAAGACAAACACTGCATATCGATTCAACATCATCAATTGTGAGAAGTCCAATAGTCAGTTCAATTATGGTAAGGCGACAAATGAGATTTATATAATGTTAGCAAATGGTAATTTTCCACTATACTCTTGTTACCGTCACATGGCATGTTTTTGTTATATTGTATATCTTCACCATGGTTATTATAGTTCATCATGCCAGAAACTATAAGATGTATTTTTTAACTGCTCATAATATCAAGATCTAGAAAGTTATTTTTTAGTTTGTGAATTACAAATGTATCTATATTTTAATTTCCCTTAATGGTTTCATTATGTGTCCTGTGCAATACAAGCAACAACTCATATTTGTCCCTTAAAGCAGTTATAGTAAGTATACAGTACCTCATTGTGTTTATACAGTATATGTGCTAAAATGACCTTGACTATGTCCTCCAAATACATACAGTAGACAAGTACAGTAACACCAGTCTTATGAAGTCTCATATGGCTAATAACAGAGAACATTACCTCACAATTTACTACTTCTCCATTCTGTCATGTCACTTTCTCTTACGTCCTAGAGGATGCTGGGGTCCACATTAGTACTATGGGGTTTAGACGGGTCCACTAGGAGCCATTGGCACTTTAACAGTTTGAGGGTGTGGGCTGGCTCCTCCCTCTATGCCCCTCCTACCAGCCTCAGTTTAGAAAATGTGCCCGGAGGAGTCGGTCACAGCTAGGGGAGCTCTCCTGAGTTTTCCTAGTAAAATGTTGTTTTAGAGTTTTTTGTTTTACAGGGAGGCTGCTGGCAACAGCCTCCCTGCAGCGAGGGACTGAGGGGGGGGGGGGCAGTGTCCGCCCTGCGGGGTCTGAGCCACAGTCTCCGGTGACTGGACACTGAGCTCCAGAGGGGTCTGATCGTTCTCCGACACATGGGACCGCTCGCCCCAGCAGCATGCCGCCACCCCCTTGCAGAGCTGAATAATCGGTGGTGAGTGAGACACCGACCCCCCTAGTAAGCGGGGGGTTGGTGTGAAGATGGCGGCAACAGGGTAGGAGCGCAGTATTAACTGCGCTCCGGGGATGGATCAGAGGTACATGGTGCGGCGCTGTGAGGGGCGCCCTGAGCCAGCGCTACACCCTACACTGGTCCAGAAGCCTGTCAGGGTCCCAGGATCTCAGCCAGCACTAATTCCTCAGGCCAGTATAAGCAGAAGAAGAGCGGGAAGACAGCGCCATTTTGGGGGCGGAGCTTCTCCTCAGAGCGGACCCAGCAGTGTTTCAGCGCCATTTTCCTGCCTGCACAGCGCTGACCAGGAAAGAAGGTCCCTCCACAGCAACTCCAGCTTTCTGTAAACGGTACCAGGGGGTTGTGGAATGGGGGGGGGGCTGCAATACGACTGTTAATCCTATTAAGGTGCACAGTCAGTGTTGACAAGGGGTCTCCCTTTGGTAAAAGTGCTGTGTGTGGGTTGGCTCCAATCTCTGTGTCTCTCTTGCCATTCTTGGGGAGGAAACTCTGTCTGCCCTCACCTGTGTGTGTGGAGTGTTTGGTGGTCTCCTTTAGCTATGTCCTGGGACACTGTGTCATATGCTGCGGAGAATATGTCCTCATAGGATGATCCCATTCCATGTAATCAGGATAGCACTGGTTTAGCACAGATTCCAGCAAGGGAACCTGAATGGTTTTCCTGTATCAAATCTTGTATTACTCAGATTTCCGACAGGGTTGCGAGTAATTAGTCTGCAACCCAGGTATTACAGAACTGTATGGCCCGATTCTGGTACCTCAAGACGCCTCGCTATATACCCCCAGATACGTGCGCTTGTTAACATCATGCAAAATGACACGGATACAGATTCTGATACCACAGACGGTAATGGGGATGTGTTGCAGGGGTCTGCCTCTCTTGCAAAATAGGTGCAATTAATGATAAAGGCTATCAGGGATGTGTTAAATATAAATTATACCACACCTGAGCAGGTTGAGGAGGCTTTTTTCACTGAAAATAAGAAAGCCTCGCTAACCTTCCCTGCGTCAAAGGAATTGAATGCTATATTTGAGAAAGAATGGGAAAACCCGGAGAAAAAATTCCAGATCCCTAAAAGGGTCCAGGTGTCGTTTCGTTTCCCTGAGGAGGATAGAAAAAAATGGGAAAACCTGCCTATTGTTGACGCATCTGTGTCCAGACTCTCAAAAAAGGTGGTTTTACCTGTTCCAGGATCTACCGCCTTAAATGAGCCGACTGATAGAAAAATTGATAATACACTTAAATCAATGTACACTGCTTCAGGGGCCATATTACGTCCCACTATTGCTAGTGCATGGATTGCAAGGGCTATAGTAAAGTGGTTGGCTACCTTACTAAGAGGAGTTGGATACGATGGATAGAGGGGATGTTGAATTGTTTTTGCGTAACATTCACCATTCAGCAGGTTTTATGGTAGAATCCATGAAAGACCTGGGTTCCATGGCTGCGGAGATCTCTTCCATGTCTGTTTCAGCTCGTCGGGGACTGTGGCTGTGCCAGTGGTCTGCCGACGCGGAATCCAGGAAAAGTGTGGAGTCCCTACCCTACACAGGTCTGGCTCTCTTTGGGGAAGCATTGGAGGCATGGATATCCACGGCTACAGCGGGTAAGTCTCCGTTTCTTCACTCAGCTGCTCCTGCTCCAAAGAAATACTTCTCTTCATCAGCATCTCAGTCCTTTCGGCCTAACAAGCCTAGAAAGGCCAAACCGTCCAATACCTTCTTTAGGATAGGTCGAGTTAAATCCAAGAAACCTGCTGCTGCAGGTTCCCAGGAACAAAAGCCTGCTTCAGGTATGCCAAAGTTCTCCGCATGATGGTGGACTGCACGGCCTGGAGGTGGGGACGGTGGGGGCGAGACTCAGTTCAGTCACGTCTGGGTATCGTCCGGCCTGGATGCCTGGGTGATAGATATCGGGTTCCAGGGATACAGGCTGGAATTTCAAAATCTCCCTCACCGATTTTTCAAATCAGGCTTGCCAGTTCTACTGGAAGACAGAACTGTACTACAGGAAGCTGTCCAGAAGTTGGTGGAGGCACAGGTCATTGTACCAGTTCCTCCGCATTTACAAACCACAGGTTACTATTCGAACCTTTTCGTGGTCCGAAACCGGATGGTTCGGTCAGGCCCATTCTGAACCTAAAATCACTGAACCCCTTTCTAAAGGAGTTCAAGTTCAAGATGGAGTCTCTCAGGGCGGTGATAATCAGGTCTGGAAGAGGGGGAATTCCTGGTATCCCTGGATATCAAGGATGCGTATCTCCACATTCTGATTTGGCTGCCGCATCAGGCTTATCTCCGTTTCACATTATTGGACTGTCATTTCCAGGTCCTGCCATTCGGCCTCTCAACAGCACCGAGGGTGTTCACCAAGGTGATGGCAGAGATGATGGTTCTCCTCCGCAAACAAGCAGTGAACATCATTCCATATCTGGACGATCTGCTGATAAAGGCTTCATCCAAGGAGAAGCTGTTGCAACCCATTGTTCTCACAACGCACCTACTCAGAGTCCACGGTTGGATTCTGAATCTCCCAAAGTCACATTTGGAACCGACCCAGAGGTTGTCTTTTCTGGGGATGATCCTCGACATAGAAGTGCAGAGGGTGTTTCTTCCGCAGGAAAAGGCGTTGGTGATACAAACAATGGTCCGGGATGTCCTGAAGCCAGCCCGAGTGTCAGTTCATCACTGTATTCGCCTTTTGGGAAAGATGGTTGCCTCTTACAAGGCTCTCCAGTACGGAAGGTTCCATGCTCAGGCCTTCCAACTGGATCTCCTGGACAAGTGGTCAGGATCTCATCTCCACATGCACCAGAGGATTAGTCTGATGCCAAAGGCCAGGATTTCACTCCTCTGGTGGCTCCAATTGCCTCACCTTCTGGAGGGCCGCAGGTTCGGGATTCAGGACTGGGTCCTTCTAACCACGGATGCGAGCCTTCGGGGCTGGGGCGCAGTCACTCAGAGGGAAACATTCCAAGGAAGGTGGTCAAGTCTGGAAGCCAGCCTGCCCATCAACATCCTAGAACTAAGAGCCGTCTACAACGGTCTTCTTCAGGCGGCCCATCTTCTAAGAAATTGGGCCATTTAAGTGCAGTCGGACAATGTAACGACAGTGGCCTACATAAACCGACAGGGCGGAACGAAGAGCAGAGCTGCAATGTCAGAGGTGACGATAATCATCCTCTGGGCAGAAAGACACGCGTTGGCGCTCTCCGCAATCTTCATTCCGGGAGTAGACAACTGGGAAGCAGACACGATCTCCATCCATCCAGGGAATGGGGTCTCCATCCAGGGAATGGGGTCTCCATCCGGAGGTGTTCTAGGAAATGACAGACCTTTGGGGGTTACCCCAAATAGACATGATGGCCTCTCGTCTCAACAAAAAGCTTTGACGCTATTGTTCCAGGTCGAGGGACCCACAAGCAGTAACAGTGGACGCCCTGGTGTCTACGTGGGTATCCTGGTCGGTGCATGAGTTTCCACCTCTTCCACTCATTCCAAGAGTTCTAAAGCTCGTAAGGATATCCAGGGTTGAGGCGATCCTCATTGCTGCGGACTGGCCAAGGTGGGCTTGGTACGTGGACCTTCTGAATCTCTTGCAGGAAGAGCCGAGGCCTCTTCCGGAGGATCTGCTGCTGCAGAGACCGTTCGCCTATCAAGACTTACCGCGGCTACGTTTGACGGCATGGAGATTGAATGCCTGATACTAGCTCGGAAGGGCATTCCGAAGAGGGTCATTCCTACCCTGATACAGGCTAGGAAAGGGGTAACGTCTAAACATTACCATCGTATTTGGAAGAAATATGTTTCTTGGTGTGAATCCAAGAAGTTTCCTACAGTGGAGTTTTAACTTGGACGGTTTCTCCACTTCCTGCAAGCAGGTGTGGATATGTGCTTGAGGTTGGGATCTGTGAAGGTCCAGGTTTTGGCCCCCTCCATTTTCTTCTAGAAACAATTGGCTGCCCTCCCTGAGGTTCAGACTTTTTTGAAGGGAGTTCTGCACATCCAACCTCCCTTTGTACCGCCTGCGGCGCCTTGGGACCTTAACATGGTGTTGCGTTTTCTCCAGTCGGATTGGTTTGAACCTCTACAGGAGGTTGAGGTCAAATTTCTTACTTGGAAGGCGGTCACGTTGTTGGCCTTAGCTTCTGCTAGACGTGTGTTGGAATTAGGGGCTTTGTCCTGTAAAAGTCCTTACTTGATCTTCTACGAAGATAGAGCTGAACTCCGGACACGTCAGCAGTTTCTTCCGAAGGTTGTGTCGGCATTTCATATCAACCAACCTCTTGTGGTGCCAGTAGCTACTGACTCCTCAATTACATCAAAGTTCTTGGATGTTGTGAGGTCTCTGAAGATATATGTGAAGAGAACTTCTAGTCACAGAAAGTCGGACTCTGTTCGTCCTATATGATCCCAAGAAAATCGGGTGTCCTGCTTCTAAGCAGACTATTTCTCACTGGATTCGGTTCACTATCCAGCACGCTTATTCTACGTCAGGACTGCCGTGTCCAAAATCTGTTAAGGCCCACTCTACTCATAAGGTAGGGGCTTCCTGGGTGGCTGCCAGGGGGTGTCTCAGCATTGCAACTTTGTCGAGCTGCAACTTGGTCTGGGTCGAACACGTTTGCAAAGTTCTACAAGTTCGATACTTTGACCTCTGATGATCTGAAGTTCAGTCAGTCAGTTCTGCAGGAGCCTCCGCGCTCTCCCTCCCGTTCTGGGAGCTTTGGTACATCCCCATGGTACTAATGTGGACCCCAGCACAGAGAAAATAGGATTTTGGTTACCTACCGGTAAATCCTTTTCTCGTAGTCCGTAGAGGCGCCCACCCAGCGCTTCGTTTTCCTGCAACCATTATCTGGTTCAGTGCGACTTTGTTTAGTAATGTACTGCATTGTTACTTGGTAAGTAATGTTTCAGCAGTTGCTGAGTTTTCAAGCTTGATGTGCCTTGTATGTGTGAGCTGGTATGAATCTCGCCACTATCTGTGTTAAATCCTTCTCTCGAAGATGTCCGTCTCCTGGGGCACAGTTTCTAGACTGAGTCTGGTAGGAGGGGCATAGAGGGAGGAGCCTGCCCACACTCTCAAATTCTTAAAGTGCCTCCTAGTGGACCCGTCTATACCCCATGGTACCAATGTGGACCCCAAAATCCTATTTTTATATATACTTCCCAAAATTGCAATTTTTGGGGAAAGGACGTGATTGTGCCTAGCTGCACTTTACGTAGCCCATCTCCCGTGACTTATTTAATGGCTAAATGTTGTCACTTTGTTATCCATTACTACAGTCTGACCTGTTATTAAAACATAACAGACAAAATTCAATTAAACTATACAGTATGTAGCTATTGTTTCTTTAATTAAATTGTGAATATATATAGGCCAAGGTCTTTCCCTTCATCATTTCTGATTTTCATTGTACAGTTCTGGGTTCTAGAGGAGATAATAGGCATGGACAGTCACGAGGGGGCATGGCATTGTGGGTAATTGAAGTATCATGTGGATATGGGTGTGTCTTATTTTGTGAACTTTTTTATAAAAAGGAGCATTGGGAGGTCCGTGAATTGTTTTGCTTTATTAATAATGGTATTTATATTTGGTAACCTGCAATTAATATGGAATTTATATGTGGTTTGTGTTCTAGGTATGCAACCACTTATGTATTCTTTACAGGAAGCATTGATTTCTCGGCCTTGGTGGAAACGTGTTGGAACAGATATATGTTATTACAAGTAAGTGAATAATTCTAATTTGAGTATGTGAATAATAATCAGCTCTATGTAACTCAGTGGTGCGGGTCCAATAGAATCTTCTATACATTTTTCTGTGTGTTTGTCTATTACATAGGGATCAGCATAGGCAGCACAGCTGGAGGTGCTCATGCAGTCTGGACAGCGGCTTATCTCTTATCTCACACGCCCTACTGCATCAGCCGCCACCGCGTCTCTGCTTATCCCCCCTACTCCTGCATCACATCTGGAAACCCCTTCCTACTAAAAATCCTGCATTTGCCCCTGGTCCAGAAAGTGGGAGGCAGAGGTGCAGGGCTGCCTAGTGTCAGTCAGGCCCCCCACATACTGTGTGGCATAATGTGAAATTTCGATAATACCATGTGGCGTAATATAGGTTGAGTATCCCATATCCAAATATTCTGAAATACAGACTTTTTTGAGTGAGAGTAAGATAGTGAAACCTTTGTTTTTTGATGGCTCAATGTACACAAACTTTGTTTAATACACAGAGTTATTAAAAATATTGTATTAAATGACCTTCAGGCTGTGTGTATATGATTATGAAACATAAATGAATTGTGTGAATGTAGATACACTTTGTTTAATGCACAAAGTTATAAAAAAATATTGGCTAAAATGACCTTCAGGCTGTGTGTATAAGGTGTATATGTAACATAAATGCATTCTGTGCTTAGATTTAGATCCCATCACCATGATATCTCATTATGGTATGCAATTATTCCAAAATACGGAAAAATCCGATATCCAAAATACCTCTGGTCCCAAGCATTTTGAATAAGGGATACTCAACCTGTATGAATTTGTTTAATCTGTTTGTAGTAATGTACATTTCAGCTCATGCTGTGTGGTGTAATGTGGATTTTGGCTCATACTGTGTGGTGTAATGTGAATTTTGGCTCATACTGTATGGTGTAATGTGAATTTTGGCTCATACTGTGTGGCGTAATGTGAATTTTGGCTCATACTGTGTGGAGTAATATGAATTTTGGCTCATACTGTGTGGAGTAATATGAATTTTGGCTCATACTGTGTGGAGTAATGTGAATTTTGGCTCATACTGTGTGGAGTAATATGAATTTTGGCTCATACTGTGTGGAGTAATATGAATTTTGGCTCATACTGTGTGGAGTAATGTGAATTTTGGCTCATACTGTGTGGAGTAATATGAATTTTGGCTCATACTGTCTGATGTAATGTGAATTTCGGCTCATACTGTGTGGAGTAATGTGAATTTTGGCTCATACTGTTTGGAGTAATGTAAATTTCAGCTCATACTGTGTGGTGTAATGTGGATTTTGGCTTATACTGTGTGGTGTAATGTGAATTTCGGCTCATACTGTTTGGAGTAATATGAATTTTGGCTCATACTGTTTGGAGAAATATGAATTTCGGCTCATACTGTGTGGCGTAATGTGAAATTTGACTCCTACTGTAAGGCATAATGTGAATAAGTGGCACTAGTGTCAGTCGCAGGTGAGCATGGGTACATGTGTGACAAGTGCTGGTGTCCTGCAGAGTAGGGGTCTGATGGCATAGAAAGAGGCATATGTGGCTCTGATGGCACATGTGTACATTTTAAACTATACTTGTGTTTTAACTCAAATGTTCGGCCCCCTAAATCTCCAGTATGTTCAAAGTGGCCCATTTAAAATCAGGGTGTAGGTGCTGGGTGTGTGTGTGTGTGTGTGTGTGTGTGTGTGTGTGTGGAGGGGGGTGCATATGCACCTATGCCAGTAATAGGGAACCTTTGGCACTCCAGCTGTTGTTGAGCTACACATCCCAGCATGCCCTGCTAGAGTTTTGCTATTTGGCCACGCTAAAACTGTAGCAGGGCATGCTGGGATGTGTGGTTCAACAATAGTTGGAGTGCCAAAGGTTTCCCATCACTGACCTAGGCCCACCACTCTCTAGATCTGCCACTGAGTCAGGGATTGGTTGGGGAAGTGTAAGCAGTGATAGAGTGCCGCCGCAGCTAGGACTCAGGGTTATGCCGTAGCAAACAGTCAGTACCAGACGGTGCTTGCACCATTATATTTTCATTTTATTTCTCTGGGGTGTATTATATCTTTATTATTAGGAACTAGGGAGAAATAAGATTAAGCCATGTGATTTTACTGAGAGAATTGAGAGAATTGCTAGACATGTCCCTGGGCGGTGCTAGACACGCTGAATAGGCGGTGCTAGACATGCCCAAAAGGCTGTGTTAGACACTCCCCTCCAGCGGTGCACCCCCTAATATAATTAACTGCGCACGCCTATGGGGATCAATGAATATGATCCATGTGTATTCCAATAGGTATGTGCTGGAAAGGACCATATTAGCAGATGAGGGCACATGAGTAAGAACACATCCAAAGTAGACTTTAAACAATTTGTTAGGCTCCTTCTGAGGAAAAGTCTGTGGAATCCCCACCTGATACCTTCTGTATGATCATTGGGCCCGCCATCTTGTTTGGGGTTGAACCGGCCAAGTAAAGAAGATTAAAAAGTTAAAAAAAAAACAAAAAAAAAACTGCATTCAGTTCATGGGAGTCCCACTGGATTTCTTTTCTGGTGACACTCCACACAGACAGTAGCTCCTCCACTAGGTGGTTTTCTTGTACCAGCTACATGCAAGATTTGTTAGCTGAAGTTGAGTAATTACAGTAGGTCTACACATCTCTAACCATGTCAAATATTTAAGTAACATAATGAAGCTTAGAGCATGGCAATAGTTTATACATTACAGGTTGAGTATCCCATATCCAAATATTCCGAAATACGGAATATTCCGAAATACGGACTTTTTTTTTGAGTGAGATAGTGAAACCTTTGTTTTCTGATGGCTCAATGTACACAAACTATGTTTAATACACAAAGTTATTAAAAACATTGTATTAAATGACCTTCAGGCTGTGTGTAAGGTGTATATGAAACATAAATGAGTTGTGTGAATGTACACACACTGTGTTTAATGTACAAAGTTATTAAAAATATTGGCTAAAGTGTGTACAAGGTGTATATGTAACATAAATGCATTCTGTGCTTAGATTTAGGTAACATCACTATGATATCCCATTATGGGATGCAATTATTCCAAAATACGGAAAAATCCGATATCCAAAATACCTCTGGTCCTAAGCATTTTGGATAAGGGATACTCAACCTGTATTGTATTTAGTGTCATGCAAACAGATTGTTATCTTATAAACTATCTTCTGAACTTTCACATTTTTATTGCTGCACAGAATTTTAGTTTAATAATAGCTACAACTATACTTAGCAGACATGTGCTTGATTTTGCTGCATAAAGCACTGGGTATCGTTAGATTGTAAGCACCTAGGAGCAGGGCCCTCATCCCTCTTGTTCTCTCAGCCCTCTTCTGTGGCACTTCACTTACAGTCCTCACCCACACACTGGCCGTGTTCTGAAATTCCGCCCGCTTGAAGCCGCCCATCCCTTCCGTCAGCACTTAAATTACTAGTCTTGCCATCGCTATGATAACATGTTCCTACTTTAGCCACTCACCTGCTTACCAACTGTATTGTGTACTGAGAATCTGTGGTGCTAATTGTTGCTTGTGTCCTGTTTGTTTTGGCTGTTGTAAGGTTCTGTTTTACCCTGTTCTGTCTTACTGTTTGCCTTAGTACTGCACTGCGGACCACTTGTGGCACCATATTAATAAAGTGTAATAATAATGAAAAGCTTTCTTATATGAGGGCATCTATTGCATCTATTTTTCATGGCAGAATATGGGAAATTCTACAGGCATACAGTATGGCTGTTATGCACACTGTTCCAGTGTTAATACAGACTTTATTTATAAAATACCAACATAATATGTAGTGCTGCACATTTGGGAGATCATAATAAATATAAATAACAAAGACCTGAGCAAGAACATAAACATGGACTTATTTCATAATACAGTAGCATGTTTGCGGTGCCATGCCATTTTGGTTCCTTCTGAGAAAACCATGTCTCTGCACTATTGAAGAACAAAAAAGAAGAAATCCTAGAGTCTGCGCTAACAAACACATCTATTTACATGCCATGCCTACGTTATCAAGATTCCTGAGGACCTTGGTGCTCACCAGACTGGTGAAATGACAATTTGATTTGCCGGTCATTTACCAATGTATTGTCACACATAGAATTGAACTGCAGAGAACCGCCACTTGGCTCATCTAGTCTGCCCCTTTTTTAACCTTATGGTAAAAATAAACCCTACTTGATCATTAGTTCTTTGTAAGGATATCCCTATGTCTACCCCAAGCATGTATGTGAAGTAATTTTTCCTCAAATTTCCTTTGAACCTGTCTCCATCTAGTTTCAGTGCATGTCCTCGTGTTCTAATACTTTTCTTCCTTTGAAAAATGTTTCCCTCATGTACCTTTGAAAGGTCCCCCCTTTCCATTCTCTGCTCCAATCTATGTATAAGTCTTTTCGGGTACGTTTTGTGATGTTGACCATACACCATTTTAGCTGCCCGTCTTTGTACACTCTCTGATGTATTCATAACCTGGGGAAATGGCCTCCAGAACTAAACACAGTATTCTAGGTGCAGCTGTACCAATGCCCTACACAGTGGCATTATTACGTCTTTCTTTCTGTTACTGATTCCGCTCCCTATGCAACCAAGCATCTGACTTGCCTTCCCAATTGCTTTGTTACCTTGCTACCTACCTGAAATAGTGACTCCTAGATCCCTTTCCTCGTCAGTAGTTTCCATTACTGTGCCGTTAATACTCTGTTAAGCTATTGAGGATTTTGATTTTTTTGGCATTAAACTGTTGTTGCTATGCTCTTGACTAATCCTCTGTTCTACCAAGATCGTCAGTCATTTGTTTTACCCATCCTGGTTTGTCTACCTTTGTGTCATCTGCAAACAGGCATATTTTCCTTTCAATACCATTTGCAGTGTCACCATAAAGGCATTAAAAACATATGGTATAGATAGAGGAATGTTTACACCATTGTTACTCTCCCCAAAAATAGCCATTACTACAACAATAACTGCAAGAGCAAGGCATATAACATTTTGAGAAATCACAAAGGTCATAGGATGGGTGGTCTTCAGTATGCCAAATGTCGGGATCCCGGCGCACAGTATACCGGCACCGGAATCCCGACACCCGGCATACCGACACATATTCTCCCTCGTGGGGGTCCAACGACCCCCCTGGAGGGAGAATCGCCAACGTGCCCGCAAGGGGCTCCTTTGCGCTCGCCACGCTGTCTGTATGCTGGCGGTCGGGCTCCCGGTGCCGGTATGCTGGTCGCCGGGAGCCCGGCCGCCGGCATACCATACTACACCCCATAGGATATTAAGCCTTTCTTGCACTGGCTAATGTCAGATTTCTGAGTATCCAATAGAAACATTCCATTTGGTGAAAATGAAAAGACGCATTCCAAGATAAGAACCTCATCCCACTTGTGAATCCCTCTTCTTCTACCCTAGCAATTCATGTCACCAGTGCTCCTCCTCTCCCTGGTCTCCTACTTCCCTTCAGTGATTCTGATACTGCTTACCCATACGTATTGTACAGGATCATTGAGTAATGAATTTACTCCATCCACAACTTGCCACTGCCTGCTCCTCAATACAGTCACTTTGTGGTCCTTCTAAATGAAAGATTATGAACAGTGCTGAAGGCAGCATTATGTTTCTGGTGGCTTTTTTGGTACTATAGTACCAGGTTGGCTTACACTTATTGATGGAACTATGAATTCTGAAGTGTACCAGCAAGTTCTACAGTAAAATGTCACAGATCCGATCCATCTCCAGAGGGTACTTTTGCAGGACAATGACACTAAATACACAAGTCAGTCTACAAAGAAATGGTTGAACCAGGAGGAATTTAGTATTTTGGAATGGCTGACTCAAAGTGCAGACCATATTCCAATAGAAATGTTGTGGCCAGACCTGAAGCAATGTTTCCATAAGATAAAAAGAAAACCTAACATAAATTGAAGAAGTACACTATGTAGGAATGGGCCAAAATGCCTCCAAGGCAATGCCAGACACTAATCAACAATAACTGTCAAAGCTTGATTGAAATCATTCTCTCTTAAGGGGATTACACTGGTCACTGTATCCACATACTTTTTCGACATACATATTTAATGTTGGATCATTTTGATCAATAAATAAATGAAAATGTATATGTGTATTTGATTTATTGGGTTATTTTTATCACTTAGAAAACAGGAACAAATTTGAGTTTACATTTGTGCAGAAACATACATTTTTAAATGGTACACAAACTTTCTAGTATTACTGTAAATTCAGACACAACTATATAATGCAAAAAGACTAATGTTTTTTTTTTTTTTTTTTCTAGAAACCATTTCTCCAGAAGTTCTATAGCCACTGGCGGCCAGAAGGGAAAATCTTACTACACCTTGACATTCACTGTCATGTTTTCGCACAAAGACGATGTCTGCTATTTTGCTTATCACTATCCTTATACATATTCCACATTAAAGGTAAGAATCTCAGCAGCTACATACAAATATTACAAAATTGGGTAAGTTGATATAAAACGTATTTGTTGTTTGTTCATATGCAGTATGTAAACTTAATTTCTACTGTATATTGTTTTTATGCTTCTATATACATATATATATATATATATATATATATATATATATATATACACGTATAGGGGTATATGCAATTAGCGGCAAATTATCGTCCGTTTTTCAACTCGACACAATTCGACAGGCTAATTTCGGCAAGTGGGTGCCGAAATTGACCATATGCAATAAAAAACGGATTCGACAGTCCCGCGGCCGAAAAACGGCCGATTTGACAGATTTTGATCCGGTTTTTTAAAAACGTGAAAACCCCGGAAAAAAATGGCGTGGGGTCCCCCCTCCAAAGCATAACCAGCCTCGGGCTCTTCGAGCTGGTCCTGGTTCTAAAAATCCGGGGGGAAAATTGACAGGGATCCCCCGTATTTTTAAAACCAGCAACGGGCTCTGCGCCTGGTGCTGGTGCAAAAAATACGGGGGACAAAAAGAGTAGGGGTCCCCCGTATTTTATACACCAGCATCGGGCTCCACTAGCTGGACAGATAATGCCACAGCCGGGGGTCACTTTTATACAGCGCCCTGCGGCCGTGGCATTAAATATCCAACTAGTCACCCCTGGCCGGGGTACCCTGGGGGAGTGGGGATCCCTTCAATCAAGGGGTCCCCCCCCCCCCAGCCACCCAAGGGCCAGGGGTGAAGCCCGAGGCTGTCCCCCCCCCCCATCCAGGGGCTTTATTTTCAGTGAGACCTGCTGGCAACAGGCTCACTGCATTGAGGGACTAAGGGGAGAAGAAGCGAACTCACCTGCGTGCAGAGTGGATTGGGCTTCTTAGGCTACTGGACATTAGCTCCAGAGGGACGATCACAGGCCCAGCCTGGATGGGTCCCAGAGCCGCGCCGCCGGCCCCCTTACAGAGCCAGAAGGCAGAAGAGGTCCGGAAAATCGGCGGCAGAAGACGTCCTGTCTTCAACAAGGTAGCGCACAGCACTGCAGCTGTGCGCCATTGCTCTCAGCACACTTCACACTCCGGTCACTGAGGGTGCAGGGCGCTGGGGGGGAGCGCCCTGAGACGCAATAATAAACACCTTGGATGGCAAAAGAATGCATCACATATAGCTCCTGGGCTATATCGATGCATTTAACCCCTGCCAAAATACATAGAAAAACGGGAGATAAGGCCACCGATAAGGGGGCGGAGCCTATCTCCTCAGCACACTGGCGCCATTTTCCCTCACAGCTCCGTTGGAGGGAAGCTCCCTGTCTCTCCCCTGCAGTCACTACACTACAGAAAGGGTTATAAAAGAGAGGGGGGGCACTAATTACGCGCAGTATTAAAGATACAGCAGCTATAAGGGGAAAAACACTTATATAAGGTTATCCCTGTATATATATATATAGCGCTCTGGTGTGTGCTGGCAAACTCTCCCTCTGTCTCCCCAAAGGGCTAGTGGGGTCCTGTCCTCTATCAGAGCATTCCCTGTGTGTGTGCTGTATGTCGGTACATTTGTGTCGACATGTATGAGGAGAAAAATGATGTGGAGACGGAGCAGATTGCCTGTAATAGTGATGTCACCCCCTAGGGGGTCGACACCTGAGTGGATGAACTGTTGGAAGGAATTACATGACAGTGTCAGCTCTGTATAAAAGACAGTGGTTGACATGAGACAGCCGGCTACTGAGCTTGTGCCTGTCCAGACGTCTCATAGGCCGTCAGGGGCTCTAAAGCGCCCGTTACCTCAGATGGCAGTTATAGACGCCGACACGGATACTGACTCCAGTGTCGACGGTGAAGAGAAAAATGTGACTTCCAGTAGGGCCACACGTTACATGATTGAGGCAATGAAAAATGTTATTACACATTTCTGATAATACGAATACCACCAAAAAGGGGTATTATGTTCGGTGAGGAAAAACTACCTGTAGTTTTCCTGAATCTGAGAAATTAAATGAGGTGTGTGATGATGCGTGGTTTTCCCCCGATAACAACTGATAATTTCTAAAATGTTATTGGCATTATATCCTTTCCCGCCAGAGGTTAGGGTGCGTTGGGAAACACCCCCTAGGGGGGATAAAGCGCTCACACGCTTGTAAGGGCTCTACCCTCTCCTGAGATGGCCGCCCTTAAGGATCCTGCTGATAGAAAGCAGGAGGGTATCCTAAAATGTATTTACACACATACTGGTGTTATACTGCGACCAGCAATCGCCTCATCCTGGATGTGCAGTGCTGGGTTGGCGTGGTCGGATTCCCTGACTGAAAATATTGATACCCTAGATAGGGACAGTATCTTATTGCCTATAGAGCATTTAAAAGATGCATTTCTATATATGCGTGATGCACAGCGGAATATTTGCCGACTGGCATCAAGTCTAAGTGCGTTGTCCATTTCTACCAGTAGAGGGTTATGGACACGTCAGTGGTCAGGTGATGCGTATTCCAAACGGCATTTGGAAGTATTACCTTATTAAAGGGAGGAGTTATTTGGGGTCGGTCTTTCAGACCTGGTGGCCACGGCAACAGCTGGGAAATCCACGTTTGTACCCCAGGTCGCCTCTCAACATGAGAAGACGCCGTATTATCAGGCGCAGTCTTTTCGTGGACAAGCGGGCAAAAGATTCCTCATTTCTGCCCCGTGACAGAGGGAGAGGAAAAAGGCTGCAGAAATCAGCCAGTTCCCAGGAACAGAAACCCTCTCCCGCCTCTGCCAAGCCCTCAGTATGACGCTGGGGCTTTACAAGCAGAATCAGGCACGGTGGGGGGCCCGTCTCAATGAATTTCAGCGCGCAGTGGGCTCACTCGCAAATAGACCCCTGGATCCTTCAGGTGATATCTCAGGGGTACAAATTAGAATTCGAGACGTCTCCCCCTCGCCGTTTCCTAAAGTCGGCTTTACCAATGTCTCCTTCTGACAGGGAGACTGTTTTGGAAGCCATTCACAAGCTGTATTCCCAGCAGGTGATAACAAGGTACCCCTCCTGCAACAGGGAACGGGGTATTATTCCACACTGTTGTGGTACCGAAGCCGGACGGCTCGGTGAGACCGATTCTAAATCTAAAATCTTTGAACACTTACATACAGAGGTTCAAATTCAAGATTGAGTCACTCAGAGCAGTGATTGCGAACCTGGAAGAAGGGGACTACATGATGTCTCGGGACATCAAGGATGCTTACCTTCATGTCAAAATTTACCCTTCTCATCAAGGGTACCTCAGGTTTATGGTACAGAACTGTCACTATCAGTTCAGACGCTGCCGTATGGATGGTCCACGGCACCCCGGGTCTTTACCAAGGTAATGGCCGAAATGATGATATTCCTTCGAAGGAAGGGAATTTTAGTTATCCTTTACTTGGACGATTCCCTGATAAGGGTAAGATCCAGGGAACAGTTGGAGGTCGGTGTAGCACTATTTCAGGTAGTGTTGCGGCAGCACGATTGGATTCTCAATATTCCAAAATCGCAGCTGGTTCCGACGACTTGTCTTCTGTTCCTAGGGATGATCCTGGACACAGTCCAGAAAAAGGCTTTTCTCCCGGAGGAGAAAGCCAGGGAGTTATCCGAGCTAGTCAGGAACCTCCTAAAACCGAGCCAAGTCTCAGTGCATCAATGCACAAGGGTTCTGGGTAAAATGGTGGCTTCCTACGAAGCAATCCCATTCGGCAGATTCCACGCAAGAACTTTCCAGTGGGACCTGCTGGACAAATGGTCCGGGTCGCATCTTCAGATGCATCAGCGGATAACCCTGTCACCAAGGACAAGGGTGTCCCTCCTGTGGTGGTTGCAGAGTGCTCATCTTCTAGAGGGCCGCAGATTCGGCATTCAGGACTGGATCCTGGTGACCACGGATGCCAGCCTGCGAGGCTGGGGAGCAGTCACACAGGGAAGGAATATCCAGGGCTTATGGTCAAGTCTGGAGACATCACTTCACATAAATATCCTGAAGCTAAGGGCCATTTACAATGCTCTAAGCTTAGCAAGACCTCTGCTTCAAGGTCAGCCGGTGTTGATCCAGTCGGACAACATCACGGCAGTCACCCACGTAAACAGACAGGGTGGCACAAGAAGCAGGAGGGCAATGGCAGAAGCTGCAAGGATTCTTCGCTGGGCGGAAAATCATGTGATAGCACTGTCAGCAGTATTCATTCCGGGAGTGGACAACTGGGAAGCAGACTTCCTCAGCACGACCTCCACCCGGGAGAGTGGGGACTTCACCCAGAAGTCTTCCACATGATTATAAACCGTTGGGAAAAACTCGACAGGTATTGCGCCAGGTCAAGGGACCCTCAGGCAATAGCTGTAGACGCTCTGGTAACACCGTGGGTGTACCAGTCAGTGTATGTGTTCCCTCCTCTGCCTCTCATACCCAAGGTACGGAGATTGATAAGATGGAGAGGAGTAAGCACTATATTCGTGGCTCCGGATTGGCCGAGAAGGACTTGGTAACCGGAACTTCAAGAGATGCTCACGGAGGATCCGTGGCCTCTACCTCTAAGAAGGGACCTGCTCCAGCAAGGACCCTGTCTGTTCCAAGACTTACCGCGGCTGCGTTTGACAGCAGGGCGGTTGAACGCCGGATCCTGAAGGAAAAAAGGCATTCCGGATGAAGTCATCCCTATCCTGATCAAAGCCAGGAAGGATGTAACCGCAAAACATTATCACCGCATTTGGCAAAAATATGTTGCGTGGTGCGAGGCCAGTAAGGCCCGACTGAGGAAATTCAGCTGGGTCGATTCCTACATTTCCTGCAAACAGGAGTGTCTATGGGCCTGAAATTGGGGTCCATTAAGGTTCAAATTTCGGCCCTGTCAGTTTTCTTCCAAAAAGAACTAGCTTTAGTCCCTGAAGTTCAGACGTTTGTAAAAGGGGTACTGCATATACAGCCTCCTTTTGTGCCTCCAGTGGCACTTTGGGATCTCAATGTAGTTTTTGGGTTCCAAAAGTCACATTGGTTTGAACCACTTAAATCTGTGGAGTTAAAATATCTCACATGGAAAGTGGTCATGCTGTTGGCCCTGGCCTGGGCCAGGCGCGTGTCAGAATTGGCGGCTTTATCCTGTAAAAGCCCTCATCTGATTTTCCATTCGGACAGGGCGGAATTAAGGACTCGTCCTCAGTTTCTCCCTAAGGTGGTTTCAGCGTTTTACCTGAACCAACCTATTGTGGTGCCTGCGGCTACTAGGGACTTGGAGGACTCCAAGTTGCTAGACGTTGTCAGGGCCCTGAAAATATATGTTTCCAGGACGGCTGGAGTCCGGAAATCTGACTCGCTGTTATCCTGTATGCACCCAACAAGCTGGGTGCTCCTGCTTCTAAGCAGACTATTGCTCGTTGGATTTGTAGTACAATTCAGCTTGCACATTCTGTGGCAGGCCTGCCACAGCCAAAAATCTGTAAATGCCCACTCCACAAGGAAGGTGGACTCATCTTGGGCGGCTGCCCGAGGGGTCTCGGCTTTACAACTTTGCCGAGCAGCTACTTGGTCAGGAGCAAATACGTTTGTAAATTCTACAAAATTGATACCCTGGCTGAGGATGACCTGGAGTTCTCTCATTTGGTGCTGCAGAGTCATCCGCACTCTCCCGCCCGTTTGGGAGCTTTGGTATAATCCCCATGGTCCTTACGGAGTCCCCAGCATCCACTTAGGACGTTAGAGAAAATAAGAATTTACTTACCGATAATTCTATTTCTCGTAGTCCGTAGTGGATGCTGGGCGCCCATCCCAAGTGCGGATTGTCTGCAATACTGGTACATAGTTATTGTTACCAAAAAAAAATCGGGTTATTGCTGTAGTGAGCCATCTTTTCTAGAGGCTCCTCTGTTATCATGCTGTTAACTGGGTTCAGATCACAAGTTGTACAGTCTGATTGGTGTGGCTGGTATGAGTCTTACCCGGGATTCAAAATCCTTCCTTATTGTGTACGCTCGTCCGGGCACAGTATCCTAACTGAGGCTTGGAGGAGGGTCATAGGGGGAGGAGCCAGTGCACACCAGATAGTCCTAAAGCTTTCTTTAGGTGTGCCCAGTCTCCTGCGGAGCCGCTATTCCCCATGGTCCTTACGGAGTCCCCAGCATCCACTACGGACTACGAGAAATAGAATTATCGGTAAGTAAATTCTTATTTTTTTCCAGTAGTACTACAGGTACCAGCGGGCCCGTTTTTCTCCCGCATGCTGGTACTTGTGGTTCTCCAAGTACCAGCTTGCGGGGGAGGCTTGCTGGGACTTGTAGTACTACAGGAAAAAACAATATTCTTTACATTTTCTCAAGGCTATCAGCCTCCCATCCGCAGCCCTTGGATGGGGGGGACAGCATCGGGCTTCACCCCTTGCCCTTGGGTGGCTGGGGGGGGGACCCCTTGATTGAAGGGGTCCCCACTCCCCCAGGGTACCCCGGCCAGGGGTGACTAGTTGGATATTTAATGCCACGGCCGCAGGGCGCTGTATAAAAGTGACCCCCGGCTGTGGCATTATCTGTCCAGCTAGTGGAGCCCGATGCTGGTGTATAAAATACGGGGGACCCCTACTCTTTTTGTCCCCCGTATTTTTTGCACCAGCACCAGGTGCAGAGCCCGGTGCTGGTTTTAAAAATACGGGGGATCCCCTGTCATTTCCCCCCCCGGATTTTTAGAACCAGGACCGGCTCGAAGAGCCAGAGGCTGGTTATGCTTTGGAGGGGGGACCCCACGCCATTTTTTTCCGGGATTTTACCATTCCATCTAAAAAAAAATATATATATATATTATTTTTAAAAATATATAAAAAATACTTATGGCTCCCAAAAAGACAAACCAAGTACCTAATCCCTTCTAATATAAATAGATATGCTATTACCAATAAAAAAAACACCAAAAAAAACATGTTTTAATTTTTTTTTATTAGTTTCACCCACCAAAGTGTGGCGGATTGAAAATGACGAATTTACGGTCTAAAAGCACTGTTGTCGAATTTCCAAACTTCAATTGAATATACTTTGGTCGAATTGCAGCACTTGTATCATTGCAGAAAAGTCGAATTTGACAAAAGTCGAATTTCAAAAAGTCGAATTTTGAAAGTCCGTTTTTTTGACGGAAAGTACTGAATTGCATTGACAATTTTTTTTTTTTTGGCGAAAAAGTCCAGTTTTTCTCCAATTTCGGGAATTCGACCGCAATTGCATATACCCCATAGTCTCTGAGTTTGGATTTTTTAGAAGGTACTGTAGGTTTAGAATGTATACAGAAAAAACAAAGATAATAGACCACTGCGCTCACTGCGGCTGCAGTTGTATGGAACCCTGGTGTCACTCAACACCATATACCGTGAACATAAACAAACAAAGGGGACTACCCAACTGCGCACAGCTAAGGATGATTAATTAAAATGTCAAAAGTTTTTTTTTAAAAAATACGTCTGTTTGGATAATGAAGAGGGGAATGTTGTTGAATCTTCTCCTTCTCTTCCTTTTTTCTTTTTCTAACTCCGATGGATCTCTTTCAATTTCGTCAAATGTCCCTCAAAAACAGTGAAAAGAGCAATATTGTGTAGTAGGTCCTAAATTTCAAGGGATTCTAGATTGTATAGCTCAACAAGATGATTCGTACCGTACTCACGTCTAGTATGGAGGATTTCACACGTATAAAGGTTTCTTTATGGACCCGAAACTTCTCCCAGCTGGATGGTTTGTTGTTCGTGTGCTTTCAAATTCTCACCAAATGGTGTCACAGCGTGGGAGATACCGGGGGAAAGAATATCCCAATTAATGAATATATCACAGTTGATTTTATCCAATTAATTATACTGGTAGCCAGTGGGAATAAACTGGCATACCGTACTCACACTCCAAGAATGTTTAGTACACCCATAAAGGTATCTTTTACAAGTATTCCAAACTTCAGACAGATTAAACGAGTATAGGAAAGTGGAGGGTAAGCGTACCCCACTTACAATCTTCAATGATGTTAACAAGCACGTAGCGGTTTCTTTCTCCAATCTCTTCCCATGAAGTGGAACTCCACTCACAAGTACTTCCAATCTGATCTCCGCGGACATTGGGTGGGTTTAGAATGTATTTATTATTTTATTGATAGCATCAAACATACCACGTACTGAGAGGAGCATAATCCTTGTAACCTCACCAAACAGTATGAGGTATTCCTAAGGGACACTTGGTATATGTTTAATCTTTAGTCCACTGAGAAAGCTACTTTCAACAGAGGTGTAACTAGGGCTTTTGGCGCCCAGGGCAAGATGATAAATGGCGTGCCCCCCACAGACACAAAATATCCCTGCAGTGTGCACTTCCGAAAAAGAGAGAGTCAGGTAGGGACAGAGAGAGGCAATGGGGACATACTCTAGGGACAGAGAGGCAGCAGAGATGTACAGTAGGGACAGAGAGAGGCAACAGGGACTTGGCAACATAGTGAGGCAGTAGGAACATACAGTAGGGACATAGAAAGCCAGCAGGGACATAGGGACAGAGAGGGGCAGCAGGGCCATACAGAAAGGACATAGAAAGGCAGCAGGGACGTAGGGACAGAGAGTGGCGGCAGGAACATAGGGACAGTAAGAGAGGCATCAAGGACGTAGGGACAGTGAGAGAGGCATCAGGGATGTAGGGACAGTGAGAGATTCATCAGGGATGTAGGGACAGTGAGAGAGGCATCAGGGATGTAGGGACAGTGAGTGAGGCATCAGGGACGTAGGGACAGTAAGAGAGGCAGCAGGGACGTACGGACAGTGAGAGAGGCAGCAGGGACGTAGGGACAGTGAGAGGCAGCAGGGACGTAGGGACAGTTAGAGAGGCAGCAGGTATGTAGGGACAGTAAGAGGCAGCAGGAACGTAGAGACAGTGAGAGGCAGCAGGGACATAAAGAAGGGACATAGAGAGGGAGCAGGTAAGATTACCAAGGTAAGGAATAGATGTGCTGGTGATTGCTGAAGTCTCCCTGTCACATCCAAGCGTGGATGGTCCTAAGTGGTCATGCGGCTTTAAGGGGTAATTTCTTCATTGCTTTCACAATATAGACAAAAGAGATTATACTGTTCTGTCTTTTTATCTTGTTTTCCCAAAGATGCACCTTCAAAAACTGGAGTTTCTGCACAATCCGCAAAAGATCTACTACCGCCATGACGTATTATGTGACACTCTGGGTGGAAATGGGTGCCCAGTGGTCACCATAACTGCTATGCCGGAGTCCAACTACTATGAGCATGTCTATCAGTTTCGTGAGTAGAATTTTTTTTTTCCCCAAAATAATTTATTTTTTCTCAGTCACTCAGGAGATCAGCATTCAGTTATATATAATTACTTCTACATATTGCTTTAGGTGTTGTTTGGTACCATTTCAGAAAACAAATTTTAATTTAATTACAGTATGTTACACCACTTCCTGACCTTTTTTTTATTGTAGTAATGTCATGTTTGTAAGATTAAACTCTAGAATGCATTGGTCTTTAAGTTGATTCCAGAATGTGTCATTGGCCTAACTAAACTCCTCCTCTGTAGCTTTTGTCCAGGGTACCGCCTGACCACCATGCACATAGGGGTTCCTGTGTCCCCTGCAAATAAATATATGTATGTCCCAATAAGAATGTAGTAAACTAGTACTCAGGTTTATGAGATTGAAAATAAGAAAGAAGTGAGTTACAGTGCAATATTTTAATTGGGGGTTTTCTGCAAGGCACCGGGCAAAATTCCATCATCTGCTAGACCTATAAACAATATGGTATATATGGATTATATACACTTTATTCTGTGCAATTAGGGAGTGTTTAAGCAGTCACAGTAAATACCTTGGGAATGAGCACTCAATTCCCTATATACATTTACCACTCTTATTACTGGTTTTTAATGTTAGTGCTAAACCACTCCTGGATAACTCATGCAGTAATCCCCCTTTCAAATTGGCATCGGAGGACATATGAATGAAAATGTATAAAAATGTATTACATATACATATGTACAATGGATACTGTGTTACCAGATGATATAAAGTGGCACCAGGGAATATCTACAAGTCTTTTGGAATGAGCCTCTCAGCATAGCTTGGTGCTGCGGTGGGCTAGCTGCTGAAGCAAAGGTGGTCCTGGGATGAAAGCTTGGCACCACTGCAGATGGCTTTATCAGACCCTCCAAATGGATACTCCCTCCTGTGTCCACAGTCTGAGCATTTGGTCCAATCAACGTGTGTTGATATTCTACCTTTTTCAAGAAAGTATCCATTTGGAGGGTCTGATAAAGCCATCTGCGGTGGTGCCAAGCTTTCAGCCCGGGACCTCATTTGCTTCACCAACTAGCTCACCGCAGCGCCAAGCTATATGGTGAGAGGTCAAATCCAATGAGCAATGGACTGCTCGAAGCAGGGCAACCCTTCTTCTGCGCATCATAGACCACGAGCAAGGAATCCGTCTTTCTGATCCGAGCTGTACGTATGACATAGATCTTCAAGTCACGCACAGCATCCAATGCTTGCGGAGGAGCAGAAGCGGCAGAACAGGACGGAATCACAATAGGTTGATTCAGATGAAACGCGGAAACAACCTTCGGCAGGAACTGCTGTCTAGTCCGGAGCATCGCCCAGTCCTTATAAAAGACCAAATACGGACTTTTATACGATAAGGCCCCCAATTCTGAGGCACGTCTAGCAGAAGCCAGGGCCAGTAACACTTCCACGTGAGATACTTGTTTTCTACCATCATCAGAGGTTCAAACCAGGAGGACTGTAGAAATTATAATACCACATCCAAATTCCAGGGAGCCATAGGCGGCACAAACGGAGGTTGGATGTGAAGCACCCCTTGGAAGAAGGTCTGAACTTTAGGCAGTATAGCCAACTTCTTTTGGAAGAAGATTGAAAGATACGAAATTTGAACCTTAATTGATCCCAGACGTAAGCCTTTATCCACTCCAGCCTGCAGGATCATATATTATGATAGTGTTTTGACGTCACAGAATTCCTGGCTTGCACCATAGTGGCAATGACCTTTTTGGAAAGTCCCTTGTGAGCTAGGATGTTCCGCTCAACTTCCATGCCATCAAACGAATCCGCCGTATGTCCAGGTAGACGAACGGGCCTTGTTGAAGAAGATCCCTTCTGAGTGGTAGAGACCAGGGGTCTTCAACGGACCACGCTCTCCGGGGCCAATCTGGGGCAAGCAGAATTGCTTGTACTCCTTGATGCCGGGTCCTCTGGAGCACCTTTGGGATCAACGGAATCGGAAGAAATATGTAGACTAGCTGGTAAGGCCAAGGCGACATCAGTGCATCCACTGCGCACGCCTGAGGGTCTCTGGTTCGCGAGCAATACGAGCGAAGTTTCTTGTTGAGGCGAGACGCCATCATGTCGATCTGGGGGCAACCCACTGGTCGATGATCTGTTGAAATACTTGAGGATGTAGGCCCCATCACCTGGGTGGAGATCATGGCGACTCAGGAAGTCTGCTTCCCAATTGTCCACTCCCGGAATGAAGATTGCGGACAGTGCTAGTGCATTTCTTTCCGCCCAGAGAAGTATTCTTGATACTTCTCGCATGCAGGCTCTTTTTGTCCCTCCTTGTTGATTGATGTACGCCACAGCCATGGCGTTGTCCGACTATACCTGGATTGCTTGATCCCGGAGCAGAAGGGAGTACTGAATCAGGGCATTGTAGATAGCCCAAAGTTCCAGGATGTTGATCGGAAGTAGGGCCTCTTGGGCAGACCACATGCCGTGGAACTGCACTCCTTGGGTGACAGCCCCCCATCCTCTCAAATTCGCATTCGTCGTGAGGAGAATCCAATCCTGAATGCTAAAGCGTCGACCCTCCTAGAGATTGGAAGACTACAGCCACCACAGGAGTAAAATCCTGGCCCAGTTTGACAGTTGAATCATCCGGTGCATCTGAAGATGGGAACCGGAACACTTGTTCAGGATGTCCAGTTGAAAGGGTCTGGCATGGAACCGTCCATACTGGATGGCCTCGAACGAGTCTACCATCTTTCCCAACAATCTTATGTAAAGATGAATGGAAACTCGAGTAGGTCGGAGAACCATGCAAACCATTTCCTGGAGAGTTCTCAAAACAGTAGTCGCTGAGATGGTTCCGGGTGGGACTTCTGTAAATTGAGGATCCACCAGTGGTGTGACAGGTGTATAGTGCGATCTATATGGAGCAGTAGTAGCTCCCTGGAACTCGCTTTTATCAGGAAATCATCTAGGTAAGGGACCACTTTGAACCCCTGGACCCTGAGCTGGAACATCATTTCCGCCATCACCTTCGTGAATACCCTCGGAGCTGTAGATAGGCCAAAGGATAATGCCTGGAACTGGTAGTGATCGTTCAGCAGGGCAAACCTCAGATAGGCCTGATGAGGAGGCCAAATTGGGATATGGAGGTAGGCGTCCTTGATATGCAGGGACACGATGAATTCCTGCTGTTCCAGGCCTGCGATCACTGCTCGCAAAGATTCCATCTTGAATTTGAAAACCTTTAGGCAAGGAGGACTTCAGATTCAAAATTGGCCTCACAGACCCATCCAGTTTTGGCACAACTAACAGACTGGAGTAATAGCCTTGTCCTCGCTGTTGCAGGGGTACTGGAACAATGACTTGGGACTGGACCAACTTTGTGATGGCCTGTAGTAGCGTAACACGCATATTTTCCAAAGCTGGTAAGCTAGATTTGAAAAATCGTTGGAGAGGAGCACCATCGAACTCCAGCTTGTAACCCTGAGAAATAAGGTCCCTTACCCAGGCGTCCTGGCAGGAACTTTCCCAAATATGGCTGAAGTGACGTAACCGGGCTCCCACCTCGAGATCCTCCCGGGGTGGGTGGGCACCGTCATGCTGATGTCTTTGCAGAAGCTGAACTGGTGCTCTTGAGAGCTGGCAACTACTGGTTTCTTAGGTTTACTCCTGGTGCCTCTAGCTGCATTTGATGCACCTCTGGCCCTAGATGAAAATCTGGTGGACCGAAAAGAATGAGTAGACGGTCCCGGGTAAGTATGTCTAGTGGGCGGAGCCCCCGAGGGAAGAAATGCGGATTTCCCAGCAGTAGCTTTGGAGATCCATGCGTCCAATTTGCCTCCGAAGAGCCATTCACCTGTAAAGGGAAGAGATTCCACATTACGTTTGGAGTCAGCGTCTGCAATCCTCTGACGCAGTGGTTCTAGCATTAATATTGCCAATCTCTTTTAGGGAGTCACAGTGTACTCTTGCCATGTCCTGAATGTGTTTTAGTAAAGTCACCATATTAACTAGGGTCATGTCACCTGAGAGACCCTCCTGAATTTGAGAAGCCCAGGTGTGAATTGCATGTGTCATCCAGGAACCTGCAATGACCGGTCTTTGAGATACCCCTGCAGCAATGTAGATAGAGTTCAGTGTGGCCTCAATTTACCGTAAAGGAACTGGGAGTACCGCCTTTTTAGAGAGGCGAGAGACCGAGACGTCTACAGCCGGAGATTCTTACCAGAACTTTCTACCCTCAGTGGCAAAGGGGAATGTATGCAAAAACCGTTTTGACACCTGATATTTTTTATCTCGATTCTTCCAGGCTAGTTTAAATAAATCATCTAATTCCTTAGAATTAGGAAATGTGACAGTCAGTTTGTCTTGAGGGATAAAAAACAACTGCTGATTTGCAGCGTCCTCTTGGGGGGGAGCTTTATCACATCCCTTATAGCTAAAATGAGGGGTTCAGTACCCTGTTAAAGTGGAATCCCCACCTGTGGGAACCACATCGTCCCCATCATCCTGTATATCATCATCAGTATCTGAAAGAAGTGCAGGTAAAGCACGTTTATTTGGACTTGCAGTAGAGAGGGGGGGATGGGGAACATCAGCCCTGGCAGCTAGATCTACTACTGCTTTTTGCAGTTCTTGTGTATTGTTGGCATTTGCAGTGAGCTGAGATGACATATCAGACATCATAGTTTTGATAGCCCCCAGCCAGGTGGGCTCGTGACTCTCTCCCTCCTTGTCCTCAGCAATTTGTGAGGACTGACTACACTGCTCACATGATATGGAACCAGATGAAAGAGGGGGGAATCTGGCATTACATACATAATGAAAACACAACCCACATACAACACAGACTGATTACAATGCAAGCCTGCCCTATTGCATTGAGAGGAGACACAGAGGAAGAGAGGACCCAGCACATCCAACGCTGCAGAGCCCCAGTGAGGCTGTCAGTGTTTGTACATACAGTAACAGTGAGAACTGCTTATACAATGTAATTCCCTCACAGGAATAATATCTGTGCACAATTAGCGGCTATCCCCCTAATTAACACCCTGTACCAGTGATCCAGCGTGTGACAGTCTGGAGGAGCTGTGTGAGGCTGCTGCTTATGCAGAGGAAGGTGCCACAATGCCGCTGAGCCTGCTCTGATGTAGCCCTGCCCACTGTAATGGAGCCGGAGTTACATAGTTATATTTATACAGCCCCTGTCTCCTAACTACGCTGTAGCCTTACATGAATGCTTTTTACAGCCATCGCTAGCCAGTCTCACGCAGGTGCTATAGCGGTTAACCCCAGATGGGACCCGTATGCCTCACCTGAGCTTCTGCCGCACCAAGAACCAGGGGACTCCCAGAGCCGGCCCTAACTAATATGATGCCCTAGGCAAGATTTTGGCTGGTGCCCCCTAGTACAACCGCTGGTTCTGCCTCTGACCTTGCACCTCTTTCCCAGCACCATCACCCCTCACCCATAGCAGTCCTTATTTTGGTGTTTGTACCCCCTATATTTTAAATAGGAACAGTTCGCACATTTGGCGCACAGCCCAAAAAGGGGTGTGTTTTTGCTGGCAAGGGGCATGGCCACACAATAGTAACCCCAATTCCAATTATGCCACACAGCACTGCAACTTTATTCACATTTGATCATGCGATAGTGTCCATAATTCATGTTACATCCCACAGTAGTATCACTTTACCTTATAAACGTTACTCCTCACAGTAGAGCCCCTTATTCACATTACATCACACTGAATTGCTCCTTATTCACATTACACCACACCCTATTGCTCTTTATTCACATTAGACGACACAGTAGTGCCCTTTCTATACGCAACGCCACATAGTAGAGCACTTTATACACATAATGCCACACATTAGTAATGCATTTATACACATAATTTCACACAGTAATGCCCCTTACACATGAGACACATTATTAGTGTCCTTATAAACATAATGCGCCTTACACATTATGACAACCTTTATTAATGCCCTTTTACACATAATGTCCCTTACACATATGGCGCACATTATTAATGCCCTTATACACATAATGACACACATAGTGCCCTCTACACATTTGCTGCACATTATTAGTGCACCTATACACATAATGACACACATATAGTAGTACCCTGTTACACATATGCCGCACAGTATTAATGCCCTTATGCACATAATGACACACATAGGGGTGGTCTTCAGTATGCTGGCTGTCGGGATCCCGGCGCACAGTATACCGGCACCAGAATCCCGACAGCCGTCATGCCGACACTTATTTTCCCTCGCGGGGGTCCACAACCCCCCTGGAGGGAGAATAAAATAGCCACACTGTCGGTAAGCCGGCGGTCGGGCTCCCGGCGCCGGTATGCTGGTCGCCGGGAGCCCGACCGCCGGCATACCACCCACACATAGTGCCCCTTACAAATATGTTGCACATTATTAATGCATTTTTACGTGACAAACATAATGCTCCTTACACATATTCCGAACACTACTGCACAACCAACCCACCCACACACAGTACTCACACTGCCACTAACACTGTGACCTCTGCCTTTGCTTGGATACAGATGTGTCCTCATAAATCTTGCCTCAATGCTAACGTCGGGCATCTTATTTGCATTGCTATGTGGCTAGGATGCACAAGCAGTTTCTGCTGATTAAAATGATATGCAGCATGCCTATATTCTGTGTGCTACTGTGGCTGTATCTGCATATGAAATGCTACACACAGAATATAGGCATGCCGCATATCATTTTAATCAGCAGAAGCTGCTGATGCCCCTAGGCATATTAAATGCCCTAGGCAATTGCCTAGTTTGCCTATGCCTATGGCCGGCTCTGGGGACTCCCCTAGCGGGGTCCCCGTTGTCTACTCACCACCAACAATCACCTTCAGGCAATGTTAGGGATGCGTGGCTTACTGCGGTTATGACGGCCAAGGTGCAGTACCCCGCTGAACAGACAGCCCCTCAGGATGGTGGTCCTGCAGCAGGAAAGTGGCTCTGCACCTCACGAGGCCGGTGACCGCGCCCCCCCCCAACTCCCACGGTGCAGGTATGCTGTTGCCCAAACAGCATACAGAAATAAACAAAAGTTTAAAATAAAAGGAAGAAAACTCTGGAGCTCAGAGATGTGCATCCTCCCCTGAGGGCACTTTTTTCTAAACTGCCTGTGAGAGGGGGCATAGAGGGGAGGAGCCAGCACACTCAGTGGAAGAAATTTAAAGTGCACTGGCTCCTTTGGACCCCGTCTATACCCATCGTACTAATGTGTCCCCAATATCTTTTATGGATGCTAGAGAAAGGGGCATTACTGCACGAGTTATCCAAGAGTGGTTTAGCGCCGACATTAAAAGCCAATATTAAGAGTTGTAGACCCATAAACAAGCCATTGTATAGTAAGTGGAATGCTGTGTTTGTGTCTATGCTAGGAAACCGCCCCTATATCTTCCTGACATCCAGAGTTCACCCTGGAGAGACCAACGCAAGCTGGGTAATGAAAGGGACGCTGGAATATCTCATGGGGAACAGCTCCAATGCACGGAACCTTAGAGAGGCCTTTATTTTTAAAATCATTCCTATGCTGAACCCTGATGGAGTTATCAATGGAAAGTAAGTCAGTGTTTTTGTTAATTGATCACTTCCAGGTACTTCCAGGTGATTCCAGGTCACATTTAGAAAAATAAATACCACTTTTTCTTTTATTGTGGAATTTGATGTGTTTTGTTTGTACGCTGCAATTATTTTACATGTATTTACCGTGCTCTGTCCTCTTTTTTTTTTTATTTTATTTGTGAATCTATATACTATCCTGCTGTTCAGTCATACTTATGCTCCAGTGGTTTTAGAACTGTGTAACATGTAGTATCCTCAGTTGTGTAGAAGCTATGATGTATATACTGTACTTCAGTGAGAAAGTCAATGCAATAAAGTTTTAAGACCCTATTTAAATTTGTCATGTTAATCTTTATGTAGCAGCAGTCTGATTTTTGGGAGCAGTGACAATGCCTATTCTATACCTTGTATAAAACACTCTAAAAGGTTAAAGAACACAGTACGCAATTGGCGTATTGAATACCGTAAGAGTACGCACGTAGCGTAACGAACGCTTAGCCGTGGACGAGACGCACGAGCGGCACGTTCGCTCACGGCTTAGAGCGTAAAGGCAAGCACGCTATAGGCTGCCGACTAACGTAATGATACGCTATCAGCGTAGCGGACACTCGAGACCACGAGGAGATCACAAGCGGCGCTGACGCTCACAGAGTTAAACCTTTATAACTATACCATAAACAATGTACTTATACTGTAAACACTTGTGCAGTGATAAGGTGTAAATGCAACACAGTGTAACCTTGTTAGTTTAAAAGCTGTATGAGCGTATGTGACGCTCTGAGAACCCCTTAGCAATATAATAAACACTCAAATACCGGTCTAAGGGTCTAACGCCTTTTAAGGAAATGAATGAACGTTCAATTGCAAAAGAATAATACAATACAAGTTATACACTACCAAGATAACATAAAATACCTAACCGAATCACTACACATAAAATACAATAAAGATACAATTACATTTAAGGGGGGAAGGAGAGAGAGAATGGCTTATAACATTAAAATAAGAGACAATATGGTTGCAGAGAACTTACGCACCAGGGGAAACAATCGCAAGCGCCTTTCTGGATATCCAGCTCCCGATTATCAGCAATGAGAACCGTTGAAGAGAGTAGAGAGCTGGCCCAGATCGGCTTGTCCTTTTATACACTACACACAATACAGTACAATGGTCCCTACATTCTTATTGTTCATTGGACACAGGAATTCGTCTTCGCATTATAACAAAAGGTCATAGGTTGGTTCATACAGGTGGGCTGTGACTATTCCTAACTGCTCAGGTGGGTGGGAAACTGGGTTTCCCGCCGCATGGGTAATAAAGTGCAAATATAGTAAATGTCCATAAACTTCTTATGTCCATAACTATACGCACGAGCGATTAATCCGCTTCAAACCAACACCGGAATATTGCTAATTATATTCTCTTCCGATGGATACTAAACACCACTGTGTAACCCCTGTCTGACCCTTCGTATCAAACAAAGAGGGATCTCTTTGTCCCCGAACATACTACATTAACTAAACTTTCAGATTCTATCAAAGGGACCATAATCTACAAAATACATTATATGAATAAAATATGTTACGATTGAGTCGCCCGCTAGACGAACACAAACTCTACCGTAAATGCGCATACCGCGCGTCCGCGAGTGCACGCGACCGCGAGTATACGCACGCACGGGAGGGCTCATGCACGTGCAGCGGGCACACGCATGAGGTGCATATATGGCAGTGTGCAGCGTGATATTTTTCTGACTTTGACAGTCCACCCTTTGGCAGTCACCAATAACTGCCACTTCCTAAAACAGTTCAAAAAGAGAAAAATATATGTCATGTATAATACATTTCTATGATTGGGTAGGGGAGGAGAGGAGAAGGTAGGAAAAGGGTATGACCTAGTGAGATAGCAGAAGCATGTGTGTATGAATCCATGTTTGGGGGGTCATGTATCATCGTGCCGTACGTGTTTTAAATCAAGCTTCGAGGTATTGCGAAGTATACATTTGAATTCCTTCTTATCCCGTGGTACGGGTCTGTGGATGGGCTGTCAAACTTTACCGAGCTCTTTTCGGCTTTTGGTTGTGACAAAATGGGGGAGCACATTTTAGTTGATGATACATGAATGGGGGAATATGTGAGTGCTGATATCTGTGCCTATATTCCCTATCGACTATGTGTGTTATTACCTGAAGGTTGTGGAGATGAAGATAAAGAACAATTATGGTAAATGCAGTGATAAACTATGTGAGTTTAATATACATTTGCCGATTGAGGTCTTGTCTTGTGTCTTGTCTTGTCTCGATGTACATGTTGACTGTAGTCTCCTTGGGCTTTTGCTATAAACGGTGTGCAAAAAGCTTTTTCAATGTCCATAGACTTACAAAAAAATGTTGGGCTAGCGTAAAATTTAAAGTACTAGGGATATGGGGGGTCTATGGCTTAGTCCATCAGTTGTCTGTGTAAAAGGTTGTCAAATTCTTCTTCCAAGCGGATGTCTTTGTACCTTGGAGGAAAACAAAGGAGAAACTGGTGAAAGAAACGGACCGTGGAATCACATTTTCATCACAACATTGTCTCTATCGTTGGGTCATAAACCAAATCAGTCGTTGTTATTACAGTATCTTCACTTCTTAAACTCATCACTCGGGCGCTACGTTTACACTTTGTTAAAACCCGAACGCATCTAAATATCAGACCGACCAATATGATGACACCCAGAATACACAAAAGAAATTTCCCTACATCCATGATAATTCCTTGAGTCCATTCTCCTAAACCAGAGAACCAATTTCGTGGGTTCAACCATGACACCCAACTGGTCAGCTCATTACCCACAGCGGCAAGGGTGAGATTGTGTTTCCTTCGGAACTCCCATTTTAATTGCAAAATGTCATCCATCTTTTGGTCTATGACCTCAGCCGGGTCCTCGGTGCTGTTTGTAATATATGTGCAGCACTTTATTCCATACTGAGTCGCTAGGGTAACACAATACCCGCCTGTCACAGCTGTGAGATAATTGAGAATCATCCTATGCTGAACCAGTTCTGTTTTATAAGCTTGGAGCTCCCTTCCGGTATACCTGAATGTGTCATCATACATTTCAGTGATATTGTCTAATAAATTTGCAAGCGCAGATATATATTTATAATTTATCACTCCTCTGGCGGTACGAGTGATATC